>NW_023270816.1:9410655-9466561 GCF_011800145.1 Mirounga leonina
GGGGGAGGAGCATCAAAGCCCAGCCGAGGGTTAGACGTGCCCCCCGCACGGGGTGACCAGCACCAAGGTTGTCCATGTCAGCGGGGTGGTGGCTGCTTGTGTCCCTGTCCTTCATATGTCTTGTATGATTAAGTGCCACGTGACCTTTTTAGGAGAAGGAGCAAGTGGCCCCAGAGGGTCCGGGCCTGGGTGGTTCTGGACGGAAGCCGGGGGGCCCTGCAGAGGAGCAAGAAACACCCATGAGCACCACTGGGGTGCACGACCTTTGGAGAGCCAAGAGTGGCGGGGCCCCCGGCGGTGGGGCCCGGTCGCGGGCGGGGTCAGGTTGTGTGGGCTGCGGCGAAGCAGCATCAGGTGCCTCTACAGCCGTGAGGGAAGGAGGCTTTGTGTCCAAGTACTGTCCGAGTCTGACCCTTGCTGTGCTGGCCACGAGAAGAACGCTTGTTTACCCCGAGGAGCCAGCCTGCTGGACTCAGAGGCCGGCAGGATGCGGCTGGGACAGAGTCCGCGCCCCCGCGCTCCGGGCGCACCTGCGGCAGGCCTGCTGGGGCTGCCGGCGGCCCGGCCGGTCCAGAGAGCGTGGGGTCTGCGTGTCTGCGCTCCGAAGGGGAGGTCGGGGTGCGGGTCGCCAGGGGGAGTCTCCCCTCTCCAGGGGCTGCAGGCCAGCGTTGGTGCCCCTTAAAATGAGCACTTCCTCCTTTACACCCACTGACGTGGCCATCCGTCCGCCTCACCCACCGAAACAGGAGTTAAACCTCAGGGCTGCTTTTTAATCCCTGTTCCCGCATTGGGTGCCCTGTTGGAATAAATGAATGAACCAGCAGACCAGTGTGGGGTTGGGGCAGGGGAGAACATGGGGGTTACATTTTTTCCTGTACATTAGAGGAATACAAAATGTCATACATTTTTCCTTCATTTCAGCCGCAGGTAAGTAACACTGAGTACAGATAGACATAGGATTCCTACTCCATTGCTCATTTCTGCCCAAGATTTCCTCTCCTTTTTTATCACATTATAACATCTCATTTATCTAGGTCAGAAGCCAAGAGGTTTATGGCTAATTTAAGCTTCTCAGTCTTGAACCCAAAATTCAGTGGAAAACTCTATTCCCAATTAAAATAGACATCACCAAACCTGACATTGTACCGAATAAGCACTAGACCTTTCCACCTTTTCTCCAAGTGCTTAAATCCGTAACTGTATGTTTATTTGGGTGTTTGGACTTGTAAGACCATGACACGTAAGCTGTACTGGAGGAAAATTGAAATGACCGCTATTGCACGGAAATTAATTAAAGATAAAATAACTTCTATAATTAAGGCAGTGCTGGGTATTTTATTTGCACAGAGCCCAGGCTATTTTGCAGAGGCATCAATTTATGTTAATTGATGTCTATAATAAACAATTAAAATATTAACTTGCGCTGTACTAAGATTTAAAAGGCAAAGTAATGTGTTACGCCATGTATCATATGCAAACACACATGCGTGACATGAAAATAGAATATGACATGTTCATTATTTTAAAATATGTGCCACTCATCCAGGACGGAAGCGGAGGTCCTGGTCAACCTAACGGCTGTGGTTCTAAAGCGGAACGTAGCTGGAGCTCCCGTTGGAAGAGCTCTCGGGGACCACGGACTTTATCCTGAAAAGAGGCCGTTAAACATTCTCTTCCAGCCTGAAAACACTTTATTTGGAGTACAGTTCTCAGCCTCCCTGGGCAGTCACGCGGATGTATCACGATTGGCCCAGAAATGTGTCCAAGTAATAGTAATTACTAATAATATGTACTCTCCACCAGTGCACTGCAAAGAAATTATTATCTATACACAGCCATGTAGACAGAGTCGTGATCTCCCACCTGCATTTCCACGTGCTCTCTCCGTGGGATGCACGTGGCAGGTGCACGGCCACAGACCTGAAGACACTGGAAACAGCCCGTCCGCCAATGAGGCTTGAAGGATGAAGAGTCCCCGTGAGGCATTCCAAGCTAAGGTCAGCCTCCACATAAAAACTTCCAGAAGGAGACCAGAACGCACTCAGCTCCTCCCCGAAGGGAGGGGCATACCCCGGCCCGCAGGACGAAGGCCATGTGCTTTCACCTCCGTCAGGAGAGGGACGGGCTGTGACTGGGAATGTTGCCGGAACATTCCCAGGCTCAAAGGCCTCGTCTGGAGGAGAACACACCACACCTGGGACAGAATGACCATCTGACACCGTGTGTGAAGCAGGAGCAAGTAAAGGCCCAGAGAAGCTAGGGGACGCACAGCCGGAGACCCACGTCTCAGGGCAGGCCACGCTCTCGTGTCTTCCTTGGCTGGGACTCGGCCGATGTCATACTCCGCTTCGGAATAGCTGTAGCCTGATGCTGAGAAGCTGCACCCAAAAGTCTGTTTGGGTCGTTACTACAATCACGGGGCTTAATGATCTCTTAGAGCCTGGTCAGCCCCGGTCACGCTCTGTCCCGGCACACTCTTTCCCTCGCCGTGAGGATACCCCCCGGGCACGCGGGGCCCCGTTGCCATCACTGGGGGCCCACTGCTTCTCCTGGAAGACTGATTCCTGAGTGGGAATTCTCTGGGAGGGCCTAGCTCCCAGCGTCCCAGCCCTGAGGACCGCTAGATCTCACACTCTCTCCTTTCCAGCCTGGGACCCCTAGAGAGAATCGGGCACCCGGGCGCCCATTCTCTCTATGCACACCTCCTTTTCAGCTCATCCACTCCTGTGGGACGAACAACCCCAGGCCACTTCTGTGCGAACTGGTTTCCAGCTAGTGTTAAACGACGCGACCGAGTGCCACGAATGTCTGTTGTCATTGGACTGAGACAGGAAATATTTGGGGGTCAAGGAGAGGGATCCTCCTTGGATGACCCTGAAACCAGACACTGCAAGAGCAAACACAGATTCCACCCATGCAGAGAACCCGTTTCTTAAAGAACCTCAGTCCATGGGTTCCTCAGTGGTTCTGTTTACATCGTACGTGTACAGATGAAAGGAATAAAACCACACGTATTCCTGTAAAAAGGTCTCTGCTTTCAGAACCTCAACCATTAATTTCAAAAGCATCTGCCCTGCCTTCATTGGAATTACTGGGGATTTGCTATATGCAGCCTCGATGTTCATGTGTCCCACGTGGAAACATGGTTTCGTTAACTTGTTTCGCTGTGCAGTCTTGCCTTCAGCCCTACCGCAAATATGTAAGAACACACGCCGTCCTACTGCGCACACAACGGACACGTCACACCGCTCATGTGCTGTTCACACATGCAAAGCACTCTGTTCATATTAGCTAGGGACAGGCCGTGGCTGTGGGGTCCTGTGTAGTTCTAGGGGGCGAAGCCAGGTGCTGGAGGAGGGACCGTCCCCTGCAACCTTTTTTTTTGGGTGGGGGGAAATGCGTTGTTATTAAATTCAGAACAATTTTTAATTATTCTAAATCAGTGCCCATGTACTATTTTTTGCATTGATGATAGGTTCTGTTTTATCGCTAAAGCCATCAGTTCCCCGAGGGAAAAGGCCACATCCCATAACGCCTTACCCCAGACCCCTGAGCCGCACATCCATCTGCAGGAAGCACCAATGGAACAGAACTGACTTAAAGTGAAAATGTCCATCTTCCCGGGACTTGCGGAGCTGAATTTGCCCCTTTGCAAACTGCATATAAGAAGGTGGTGGTTTTCTCTTTTTTTGTTTTGCCTACTGGAAAGCCTTCAAAATGTCCTGTCTACGTCTGAAGGCCACACTTCCTAGCGTGGCATTCAAGGCCTTCCCATGAGTCCTCAGCCTCTGTTCAGTGGAACACACCTCCCGGCCCGACTTCCAGCTCGGCACGTGAGTGTTGTGAGCCCGGTGTCCGGCACCAGGCCCTCGCTGTGGCCTCTGTGCATCCCTACTTCATGCGCCCCCTCACCCCCCTCCTCTGGGGTCCACACCCTTCACACTCACCTTAGGGAAAACCATCCCCCCCTACGCTGCAGTACCAGGCAGCGTCCTGCTCTGCCCTGAAGCCGTGGCATCCGTCAGCTCTTGGAAAACACAGGCTGCTTGGGATGTTCAGCTTGACCGCCCCCTCTCACCATGGGGTGCCGCTGAGTTCCCTCCTTCGCCCACTTGTCACAGAATGTGCTTACCCTGTCTGTCCTCTTGCTGCAGATGTGCACACAGTAGGCACTCTATGTATTTTCTGGACGGTTGAAGCAATGCAGCCCAGCTAGGGACGGAGGGCTTTTCCTCCTGAGTCATACGAAGTCTGGAGCACAGGGGCCCCGCTGGTCAGAACGCACACTGGCCGTTCCTGGCAGCCCGGCCCCCTGAGCTCTCTGGGAGGAGTAGGTCCTGGGATGGAGGCACACACTGGGGCCCCCTCCAGTGCTGGGTGTGACTTGCATGCACTTGTCCCTGAGCCCGGCTTGGGGTGAATGATTCCAAGGGGGTCTGTGGTCCGCCTTTAGCCGCTGCAGAGCCCAGTTGAAGGGGCAGAACTGGAAGGACCCATGCTGGTCACTCAGTGATGCAAACCTGCTCTCCTCACAAAGGGGGGCACACATCATCTCAGGGGCAGGGGCTGAGGGCTTCAGAAGCCCTTCGGATATGGACCCAGGCTTCATTTGCATCTCCTCCATCTTCCTCCCGAGGATCTTCTGCCTTCTGTGGGGACTACATTCAGCCCAGGGCTCCGTGGCCCCTGTCAGCTGCAGACCAGAGTTCGCAGAGGGGCTCGGGGCGTATGACAGACGAACAAGAAGAGGCGGGTGAGCTCCTCTGTGGGGCTACCTGGGATCTCCTTGTGCTTTTCCCTGGTGGGATCTCAAAACAGATCATTTCCACATAAAAACAGTTGAGTTTGCAAAATGAATCTTTGTTTCTTTAAGCCAAGTTTATACCTGAGCCCCCAGTCGGCACCATCCTTCCTGCGAGGCTGTGCCCTTCCCCGACGCCCTCGTTCTGTCCCCCGGGGCCTGCGCACCACACCTGTGGACTTCGGGAGGACACCAAAGAAGATCCGCCCAGCATTTCAAGGCGAGGTACCTCGCTGTAGGATCTTTGTACTCGGCTCACCCAGGCTCCGGCGTCTTATTACTCTGTTGATTAATGTTTGATGTTTCGATGCCAAGTATTTAATTACAGACACTCTTACACCCTTGCAGGACCAATAAATTCCTTCACGTGATATAAGAAACTGCACAACAGAACAGCCAGAGACGTGTCAGGCGAAGGGAAACGCTGCAGATTTCCTAATTAGCAAACCAAGAATAAAAGTAATTTATTGTCTGTAGCCTACAAGGCATTTTTACTTTCTGGTTTGACATGTTCATTCGTAGTTAATTACCTACTGTTACCTGCAACCATATGTGCCGGTAAATAACGTTAAGAACAGAGTAACGGAGTCCTTCCCCCAGCTGTCTTCACGAGCATCAGATGACGGGGGGTTTGGCCATGGTTTTGAGAGATGCACAGAGACAGGGTAACTCTGAGAAAGGGGGGCAGGCTGTCAAGATCTAAGGACATTCTAAGGGCACACTTCCCAGATGGAACGTGTTGACTTCATCCAAAATGAGCATTCTTTCCCACATTCTTTCACTGGGTGGTTCCTCTGAATGTCTCAGTGGGCTCAGTTCTCCCTTGGCTCATGTTCCCTGTGGGTCCCGTCCCCCTCAGACACGGAAAGGCTTAGGGAAGGCTGGGTGCCTCCTAGTGGTTGACCACACAGACCCTGGAGCTTGGGCTCAGACGATGGAGTCAGAGGTCCACTCACGCGCTCGGCCGCGCCTCTCCAGAACCACTTACTCCTCTACTCCAGGCTGGAGCCAACAGCTTTGTGGTTTGGCGATCCGTGGCTCTGGGGCCTCATGAGTGTCCGTGTAATCTCACCTTCAAGTGCGAATGCTCCTTGTCCAGGACACATTTACCTCCTCTGGTAGGATCCAGAGGAAGTTGGGCTCATTATGATGTTTAAATCTAGAACTTTGGAGGAGTCCAAGGAAACACTGAACCAATAGGTAGAATTTTCACTTTTTTAAAATACCTCGGTCCTACCCACCAAATGAGCGCCAAAACTCATACCCCAGGTGGTTGATAGAAAAAGAATCCCCTCTACCATCTGCTGAGCCCAAGGGAGAGCGATGTGAAAAACAGCACGATCTACAGGAACCTGGAAATCTTTTCTGCCCCTGAAGATCTTTCCAACCAGTGACCAAGCTCTTGACACTTTCCAGTTAAGATTCACTGAAAACTATACCAAGCATAGCACCTGGTTCACTGGAAGGAGGGTGAATGTTTATTGAGAATGAATTTTTATTTATTACCAGGATCACTTCAGTACTTCTTGAAGGACATTTACAAACATAATACTTTTACAATAAAAGCATAATCAAGAGAGAAGTACAAATAATTAAGAACAACAAAAAAATCTATGGTTTTGGAAGTTGTTGCCCTTAGAGGAAGCCATAGACTGGGTCCCCATGGGGCTCCACTCAGGTGTTTTGTTTCCTGGTCTGGGGGTTGGTTATATGGATGTATTCAGTTTGTGAAATTTTATCAAACTGTACTTGTACAATTATACATTTCCTGTCTTTATTTTACAATTCAATAGAAAGCTCCAAAAAATTAAGCGCATATATCTCAGTTGAAGAATAGCATCTGGAGTTACTCTCATCAGCTACCCTTTTAGTAGAAAAATGACCAGGAGTTAAGAAATCAAGTTCTGTCCCAATTCTTCAACTAACCATCTCCGTGACATTAATCTTACTGACTGTTCTTGCTTCTCTCATCATGATCACGTAAGGAATCTGAACTAGAATAATCTTAATGCCCAACATTTCAGCTGTGTAATGATCCTCGACCCGCACCTCAGGCTCCAGCCACTGCCTCTTTTCCAGAGAAACCCTCCGCGAAGGGCTGGAAATCCTCCCTGAATCCACTTCTCTCCTCTTTTGAGATACTTGGCCCAGGTCTTCATCCCCAAGACACCACTGAGCTGCTCTGGCCACAGACACAGGGGACCTCATTGTGCCAAATCGGGGATCCGTTCCCCACCGTCCTCTGACCACACACCCCAGCGGCCGACACCAGAGCTGACCCATCTCTGGGACACGGTCACTAACTGGGCTCTGCCGTGTCACTCTCTCGGGGTGCTCCTTTGTCCCACTGGTCACTTTCTTCCAGGCTCCTCCTGGTTGCCCTGACCTGTAAGACTAGAAGGTGCAGGGATTCAGACCACAGGGCTTTGCTTTCGCCAGGCCCACCCACAGGGCTGGTCTCCTTCCACGCCATGACCTTGATATACTCTCTATGGTGCTGACGTCCCAGTTTCTCTCCCTCCCTACAGATTCCAGCCTCCAACGTCTCACACACTCCACCCCAGGCTCCTGATTGCTGTCCCATGAACCCGCTCCTCTGCCAACCTCCCCAGTCTAGGAAAGTGGCCACTCAACTCTTCCAAACTTCTGGAGTTTTCTGTGGCTCAGCTCCTCTGCCTTAGCACGTCTCCTAGACTCTGCCTTGCAAGCCCATCCTCAGTCTGAGCCCTTCACACCCTTTCCACTCCCTGCCCCTGGGTCCGCCCTGGTACCAGCCACAGTCCTTTCTTGCTCGAACGATTCAACAGCTTCTCGGTTCAATGGCTTGTAAGTCTCTGTCTTACTCCTGCGCTGACTAGTCGTCTTTGCAGCAGCCAGAGGGAGCCTTTGAAAACTAAGGCATATCATGTCACTCCTGTCTCTTGTGGGTTCTGTACTGGGGTGCATAGGTCCCCTGGAAATTCATGTCCTTCCCAGAACATTCTGAGGTCATTTCAGGGGTAGTTGAGACGAGGTCAGGCTGGATAGGGTGGGCTCTCACTCAGTATGCATGGGGTCCTCATCAGACAGGAGAAAAGACGCAAAGACAGACAGACACAGAAAACACAGACTCATGGAAGCCCGCCACGTGATGCATCCACAGGCCATGGGACACCCAGGACAGCAGGCAACACCAGGAACCGGAAGAGCAGGAAGGATTTTCCAGTACAGGCTTTTGGGGGGAGAGCGGCCGTGCCCACACCTTGATTTTGGACTCCCAGCCTGTAGACTGGGAAAGAATCAATTCCCACTGTGGTAGCCACTCACATTTAGTTTTGTGTGCTTTATGGCTCAGAATAAAGTCCAGAGTCTTACCTGGCCCATAGGCCCTCCGTGATCTGCTCTGCTTTCTGGCCTTGAGTCCGGCCTTTCCTCCCCACACACCCGTCTGGCCCCCGGGCTGCCGCGGGCTCTTGGCGGCTCCCCGTGCCTAACTGGGCTGTGTTCCGCTGGGCACCCGCGGTTTCCCTCCTCATAGCACCTGTCAGAGAAGCGGGACCCTTCCACTGACACAGAGGAGCGACTTCCCTCCACGGCTGCACCAGCGTCACTCCTGACGCCCGTCCTACTGCCCTGCTCCTCAGACAGACTTTCACCCAATGACCTATTGTACGTTCTCGGCTTAGAGCAAATTTCTTGAGAAGGGAGACTTGCTGTCAGGGTCCCTGCTGTAGGGAGCATGCGCAGAGCAACTTTGGGCACTTAACAAGCACTTGCTGAGTGCATGAGTGAACACCTTCTCGTTTGCTTACTGGACAATTTCCTCGTGTGGCAAGAGTTGTTCCGGGCAAACTGGGCCTGCTTGGGGTTTGTTGGGGTCGAGAATGGAGGCTGCACAGATCAGGTGAAGTCTCGCGCAGTATTTGCTGGGACAGCAGAAATCAGGGTTGTCATCTCTAGAAGCGTGTGGAGTGGAGGTGGCGGGGACGCCAGGCAGGAGGTCAGCGAGGGGCAGAGGGACAGAGCAATGGGGAGCATTTGGCTGGTGCTAGCGGAGGTTCTCATAGAATGAGATCCGTGGCCCTATAGTGAACGCAGATCCGCTTTTATTTAAGGGCATCCCACTCACACTGGCCTCAGAATTTCGTCCATGGGCTCTGCGGCTCGCTGCGGGTGTGGACAGGTCCCAGCGCCCCTGCAGCTTGTCCCCGGGAACCCATGTGGGTCTCCGCTGGGTCTCTGAGCCCCTGCAGGGTGGTGATGGCTGGAGCGGAAGAAGCTCGTGCCCCCGGCGGCCGGAGGCTGGAAGGAAAGAGCCCCTCTGTAATATGAATGCCTCGGACTTCAGGAAAACATCTGCGGGACACGCAGAGGCAGCTCTGCTCCACGGTTTGAATTCCTAGCTAAAGCGCTGTACCTTCCAGAGCAGCCTGGCAGGGAAGCTTCCTGCTGTTTTGCTGTGTTTCTGTAAGGAAGTCAGGGGCGGGGGGGGGGGGGGGGGCAGGCGAAGGGACATCACATGGAGTCAGGTTTCGGTTCTCTGTGAGAGAAGTAACCAGCAAGGCACCGTCCAGGAAGGCGGGTAGCACTCCAGAGAGGGGTCGGAGCGGGCTCGGAGGGCCAGGCGAAACAGGTGAGCAGGGGTCACCCTCCAGGGACGGGATGACAGGCCCTTCTCTGCCCACACGGCTGGGAAGGCGGTGGTGGCCTCCCCTGCCCGCCAGGGGGCACTGTGTGGCCGCCGTGCTCCCCTGCTCCTGCCCGGGAAGGGGGAGCCCCGCGGTGGGGTCAGAAGGTGGAGGACCTGGGGTTCCACACACTGGGCTCTCTGGCGCTCACCGGGCAGTGCGTTCTCATCCCACATGGGTGGGAGGGAAGAACAAACAGGGAAGGGAGCGAGGCAAAGGGCCTGATTGCCAGACTCAGGTACTCTCCAGCTGTGTCATCAGCCCACCTTCCTGCCCTCACGCAGGGAGGGGACAGGTCGTCTTAGGTGCCAGCATGGAAGAGAGGACAGAAGGCGCTGGGAACGCGTTGAGAGGGCACCTGAGGCAGGCAGGCTGCTGCCTGCAGGGAGCAGGGCCATTTTATAGGATCTCCCCGAAGAAGGGACCTCTCAGCTGAATTCTGAGCACTCCGTTAGCCAGACAGAGGAGGAGGACAGGAATTTTCGTAAAGCTAGCGATAACTGCGACATCGCAGAG
This sequence comes from Mirounga leonina, assembly GCF_011800145.1. NCBI lineage: Eukaryota > Metazoa > Chordata > Mammalia > Carnivora > Phocidae > Mirounga > Mirounga leonina. The sequence goes on from NW_023270816.1 coordinate 9,420,640, forward strand.
ATGAGAGAGGCATTTATGTTGCTCTTTGGGGAAAGGACAGGGGTGGGGGGCCAGGGTGAGGTGGGACAAGCTATGGGGAGCCCTGTACACCAGGTGAGGGCGTTGGGACTTCATCCTGAAAGAAAACAGTCATTGCTGGTGGATGGGGAGGGACAGCCGTGTGTCATCTTTACACTCTGAGGGACGGTCGGTCGGGTCACCCGCCAACAGAGGCCACAGGGAGAGACGGGGCTTAGAAGATTCCCAAATAGCAGGTGACCCAAACAGGGCTGGTGACTGATGGGGGGTGACAGCTGGGGTGCAGAGGCGTCCGGGAAGAGCCTCCAGCAGTGGGCCTGATGCCTGTGGGTAGCTCTTCAGGGGAGGGGGACCAGAGCAGCAGGGTGGTCACTGGATGGGCTGGACATTGGGATGCCCACCTGCCTGCAGGAGCGGGGGACACAGGTCATGTGGCCCGGGGAGGGAGGGGCTTCTGGGAGAAGTCTGGAGTTGGGCCAGTGGAGGTGCACGGAAGTGAGCCTGGAAAGGGTCTCAGGAGGAAGAAGCCTCTCTGGCTTTGATTTGGATGTGAAGCTGGAAGTGGGTGTCAAATACCTTATACTCACTCAGCTCTCATTTGATGGTACCATGTGTCTTCTCTCTGGCCGGTGTCATGCCCTGAATAGGAAGCCCAGGCTGGAGCAGACCCTCACCAGCCAGAGTTAGGGTTAGGGTTAGGGCTGGACCTCTGAAGGCCCTTGGCCCCAGCTCTGGAGTAGAAGCTTCTGGTCTCCTGCAGGGTAAAGCAGAGAGTGACCAGGCCCTCACTGAGTGCAGCCCCCTTCTCCGGCCTCCTAGCCCTCCTCGCCCCACCTGTTCACAGAACCCCATTCCCACTGCACGCCCTCTGCCTCTGTCAGGGGTCCCGGATGTCATACTGCCCTAAAACACACACAGACTTCTGTTGGACTGTGCTTGCCTGCATTCTTTGCTGAACATCCCTTTATGTTTTAGGATCCAGAAAATGATTCTCTTTGAAAACACTGACAAGGCTCCTTTCATCCAATAATGATGATTATATAATCTGTGGTTGTTTTTATTGCCTTGGCTGCCTGTGGACTTGGGCTCATTTTAGCAAATTAGAGGGACTCTCTAGATTTCTGACCACATTTCTCTTTATTAGGTGCTTTTTAACTTTGTTATTTCTACATTTAGCATTTTCTTTCAGATATATCTCCAATTTTCAGGAAGTTTTTTATGATATATTGTGACATACATCCCTACATTATGGATTTTTAAAATCTTGCCCCTTTTAATTACTCTAAGCAAGTAACACAAGTATGCATTTATTGCTGAGGCCTGGGAGTTGGGCCAAGAGAGTTGGGATTGTTGGATCAAATCCTAGGGCTGCTTGGGAAGCCCTGTACTTTAACCTTCATCCAGGGGTGGGACACCCCATCATACACAGCACTTCGCAGACGTCACAACAACACTTTGTCTTAATGATTCCTTACGAAATGCCAAGATTCTCACTGTAGAAAAGGAGCACTAAGAGCAAGATGAAATCACTTACTTTCTGCTACAATCCAATACTGGTGTGACCTCGGGCGCTGGCCATTCATCCTTCACCCGCTGACCAGGCAGAGACCAGAGCGGGGCGGGGGGGGGTGACTCTCTGTCCGGGCCCCGCATCGGGGTTCTTGGGCACATTCTCAAACTCTTCTCACCAAGAAGTTCGAAGCAGGAAGAGGAGAGAGAAGGCCCTCGTGCCGTAGGCGATCTTCCAGGGAGAGCTGGGGACGCAGCCGAGTGGCTGGCTGGGCAGATGGGAAGGTGCTATCTGCCGGGAACCTCCGCTGGCACCAGCCAAATGTTCCCCAAGCAGCCGCCGCCCGTGTCTGCATCAGGCTGACCTGCAGGCCTCCCGTCCCTCGAGGAGGCCTGGGCTCTGGGCAGCCCTGGCATCAGGCACACTTTCCCATGAGCATCAACAGGAGCAGACAGGATCATGTGCTCAGCGATCTGATCAGAACTCTGGCGAACACTCCGCATCGAGTGAAATCATCCACGGCAGCAAAATCCCTGCCGTGGGGACACTCGGAGACTCTGCGCTGTTGCTCGCAGTCCTCACCAAGCTGGCCTTTGCTCTCGGTGTTGGGACAAGGGTGGTCTTTGGGCCTGAAGTTTGAAACCAGGCTCCTCTGCCCACATTCTCATCTTCGAGGGTCTAACGGATCAGGGAGACCCTCCGGGCAGGGAGGGGCCGAGCACCCCTAGCACCAGGACAGAGAGTCCAGCTTCTGCCCTTTAAGCCAGGTCAGCCTATCCCCTCCCTCAGACACTCGACAGCAGGCGGCCTCTGGGTCAGGAAACCACAAGGTCCCAGTCACAGAGGACACATCCCCAGCCTTGCAAAAAAAATCTTTAAAAAAATAAAACAAAATAAATAAGATAAAATAACATAAAATATCAGGACAGCTTGCGTCCCCTCTGTGTCTGGGCTCTGACGCCGGACATGGGCTTGGACTGGTGGCCCTAGTGTTCTCTGCAGCGCTTTGCCCGTACTTCCTGGACCTACTCTCAGCCTGTGGGTCCTTTTCCGTGGACCTTTGGCTCAAGGCGCACTCCTCAGTGCCATCTATGCCTCAGCAGACTCCTAGCGGGGTCAGGAGAATCCGGCCCGTTATCTCTAGGACAATCTTCAAGGGCCTCTCTGGAAGGTATGAGGTATTCTTAAGTAAGTGAAGGTGTCTCACTTACAAAGGCTCTGAGCTGAGAGAGTAACCAAAGGTCAGTTGCAAATCAGCCTGTCTTATCCTGATTTGCATCCAGGAGCTGCACATCCTTTATGTCCGGAATCCTAAACCTCCAAGTTGGAGGGACCATGCTTGTCATCTACCCCTCGTGGAAGGCCTTCTATACAAATACCTTTGAGTTTTTGTGAAATAACCGAAACTCCGTGTTGGGAGATGGTCAAGAGTTCTCACAGACAAATGTGACGCAAAAGGGAAAACAACATCACGAGATTCAGAGAACATGAAGACTCAGTTTTGCTGAGACCATGGAGAGCTTCGAGAAGTCATAGGAGGCAGGATGGGAGGGCAGAAATGATTCAGATGGAGACACAAGGGGAGGCCCGGCCCCTCCCTGCAGAAGCAGAGGAGATATGAGGAGGATGCGAGGTGGGCAGAGGGTCCACAGAGGCCGTGGAGGAGCAAGTGAGCCAGCCGGAGGGGAACCACAGGACCAGGCTAATGGACTCAACTCATATTGACTGCGGGAGCAGGTGAGGGAGGCAGGGTTTGGCTGGAATTTCATGGAGAGACCAAGGAATGGGTGAATAGTTCTTTGAATTATTGATGGATTTTCTTCACTCAACAAACATTCACTAAGTGCCTGCTGGTATTGTATCCCAGACATGGCAGAGCTCAAGGTTCAGTTGAGGGAGATGCTCATACAAAAACTAAATACAACAGAATATAAGTTGCGTAGGCTTGTGAGGACAGTCACATAAGCTGGGTGCATTGGTGTGGAGGGGCAGGAAGGTTCTCAAGGTCGAGGAAGCGTGTGAGCAAAGGTCTGGAGCAGAGTGTCCTGGAGAGGAGCCTGGCAGCCTCCTGTGCGCCCTGGGACTGGAGACACTTGCCTCGTTGAAGAGGGGGGCACGAAAAGGTTTTAGGGAGATGATAGGACTTTGTTAAACGCCCAGAAGAATGCTGGGCTGGGGTGGAGGCTGGGGCCAGAGGGGGGCTGCCCACTGGGAAGCAGGAGGTGTGGGAATGTGCAGAAGGGCCACCTTCTTGGGACACGGATGGAGCAGCCTTGGTGAAGGGCAGGGACCAAGGAGGAAAGATGGCACCTCAGGGTGAAGGGGGAAAAGGGACACCCCAGGGCTTCCGTCAGAGGCGCCAGAGGGTGCTGAGCTCCAGGGAGAAGGAAGACGTCTCAGAAGGAGGCAGAAGCCAGCATTAGCAGGGGTGACAGACGACGAGGATGGGAATAGACTGTTGGTGGACGTGGGTCCTGATCAGAATGTGTACGTGTAACAGGTAACAAATCTGCCCACGGTCCAGGTTTATCTTGTTGTTAGCCTTACGCATTGTAGTCGCAGGCATGCTAACTCACTTATGTGATGACCGTGGTGTGTGTGAGCTAGGTGAGTATTTAGAATAAAAGTATCTGCATGGGAGATACGACCATCATATAGTTGCATTTATTTAGAAACTCATAGTCTGTAAACTTCAAGGGACATAAACTCTCATCTGCTTTGTCACTCACTGACTCTGAGAGGGAGTCAGCTGACTTGCTCGGATGTCAGTTTACCCATTTGTAAAATCAGAGTGTCCGACTCATTATTTTCACAAACAACAACAACAGTGAGTACAGCAACAGGTGGGAGCTCTTGGTTCTACCTAAGCAAGTTGCCGTTGGCTGATGATGCACTCAACTTTCTTCTTTGTGTCCGACATTAATGGATTCCTTCATGCATACTCTCCATCTCCACTGGTGACATGGTGGACTGAAAACTTGTTAGAATAGGAAAAAATTATACAAAAAATGTATCTACGTTCTGTCTTCAGGACGGCTAAATACTGCTGACACTGTTGTGAAGAATCAGCTCTAAAGCCTGAGGCCCGCCGGGTAGAGCTCTCTTGGGACACCCCATCACATGGCCGTCTCTGCTCCTGCCCCCTCCGCTGGCTTTGTCTGTTCTGAGGCAGCTGGCCTGGCCAGGTTCTTGGCCTCCAGGTACTCCACAGCCCCGTACGCCAGCATGGTCAGACTCAGGACTCCCAGGAGGATGTACAGTTTGATGTTGACGCACAGGAACGTGCTGTATCCAAATGCAATGACGAACCCCAGCGCTTCCCACAGGCGGTAATTCGCAAAGGCAGCCTCCTTGTTCTTCTCGAACAGAACGCCGTACAGAGCTGCAGAGGACACACCGCATGAACATGTTGCTACAAAACCTCAAATGGTTTTTTTCAATTATTGCTGAAAGCAGTGCAGCTTCTCCGCTGACCAGTTTTGTCAACAAAGTCAGGAAAGTTTCCTTCTTAAAAGGACAGAATTGTTTTCTGTTGGGGATTATGGACGTCTGGAGACAGTCGTTAGCAGTGAAGAACCATTATACATACAGTTCGGGACTCAGGCAATGTTAGCACTGGACGGAGTTAGTCCAGCCTATCACTCGGGGAGTGAGAACGTAGAAAAGTGAAGCAGAGCTTAGAGGCCTGGCCTGTGTCAGATGAGGCCTGGCCCTTTGCTGGAGTCCAGAAGCAAAGACAAACACAAGCAGTCCTAACCCCAGGACCTCAGGCTGTGACTGTATTCAGAGACGGGGCATTTAAAGAGGTGATTAAGGCAAATGAGGTCATTAGAGAGGGCCGTCATCCCATGACTAGTGTCCTTATAAGGAGAGAGGGTCAGGACACAGATGTGCACATAGGGACGACCATGTGGGGACACAAGGAGAAGGCAGCCGTCTACACGCCAAGGAGTGAGGCCTCAGCAGAGGCCAGCCTGCCCACCCCTGGGTCTCAGACCTCCAGCCTCCAGAATCGTAAGAAACAAAAATGTCTGTTGTTTAAGTCACCCATCTGTTGTACTCTGTTGACAGTCCTAGCAGGATAGTACAGTCTGATAAATGCTTCTAGGTGAAAGTAAATGATTTTTGTTCCAGTTTGCAGGATGGTAAAATATTTGATATACTTGGATGAGAACCAGAAGCTCCCCATCTCCTGAGCTGAGTGAGGTGGCCGATGTATAGAGGGGGTTAACAGCTAGGAAGCTGAGGCCCAGTGCTGGCCCATCCTGCTCTGTCGTCCTGAGCTGCCCGGGCCACCTCCCCTCCCCTCTGGCCGGTGGCCTCGCCTCTTCACCAAGGATACCTCCCCTTGTGCACTCCATCCACCGTAACCCGGAAAGGGCCCTGCACAGAGGCCCCCCTCTGCTACCGTCCCCTCGGGGACTTCACCCCATCATGGAACCCCTGTCCTGCACCTTCAGCCTGACTCCCTCTCTTACCTCCTTCTCTTCAGTCTAGAAACAAAGCCGGGTCTTTCCCACATGTCACACACGCTGGGTTCAGATCCCTTGTGCCTCTGTCTACACCGCTGCCTGTCTACACCCTACTGCATGGCAGGCACAGCACTGAGTCCTGCAACATGAAAAGGCATGACGCCTGCTGTCGAGGAGCCCACAGCCCATTAGTGGATTTGGACTCCGAACGTTTGGATCTCCTCTCCATGTGACCCACCTGTCTCGCCTGGACTGTTCACTGCCTTGTCTCTCGTCTGCTCCACACTGACCTATTTCCTCCTTTCTTGTCTTACTTTGCTCCGTGTTACTCCCCACATTGCGGCTAGGATGATCTTTGCAAAGTGCAAATATGTCATGTCACTCCCACTCGGGGAAGTCTTCGGCAACCCCGCCCGGCTCTGGGGTAGATCAAGCATCTTCTCCTCATGGGGGCAGGTCCCTCTGTGACCTGACCTTTTCACTCCAGGGCACCGCCTGTCACTGTGGAGCGTGCCCCCCTGCTTCGGGCCCACTGACCATGCTTCTGGGCCTTGTGCCTTTGCATGCGGCAGGCCTGGTGGGAAGTGCCCTTTGCCAGACCTCTCTGGTGATGGTCCCCCTGTGGTTCTTCTGTCAGGTTCTCCGTGATGCCATCCCACCAAGTGTCTCATTCTTACCCAGAATAATTCCAATGCTCTCATAGTGTCAGCCAAAGCACTTAGTGAATGACCAAGTGGACCAGTGGATGGACAGTGACTTCCTGAAGTCAGTAGGGCGCCAACGGGTAAAACCCCAAGCCCACATCCTGCGGGGTAATCGCAAAGGGAGCTGCCTGTTCGTCTTCTCTCCTTCTAGTTATTACCCAAAAGCCCACCCCAGGATGGAGTCGAGGTAACACAGGACGTGCAGCCAGAGCAGAGCACAGGCCAAGGTGCCGTGTTTGCCCATGAATGAGACAATAGGTAAACAGAAATATCAGTGTGGTCCTGTAGCATGCGGGGTGGGGGGAGAAGAACAGCAAGCCCTACGTCTGCCCCCAGCCCCAGGGGCACCAGCCATGATCTGCACCAGAGACTGTTCTTTCTGGGGCAGCTGGAGTCTGGAAAGTTGTAGGATTTTGCTAGGACTGCCCGTCCGGCAGGATGGACAGCTGTGGGAGGGAGAGCCCACGTGGAACGTTCACACACATTCCTTTGCCTGCTCTCATCCTGTTCTTACCCTTTGCCCCTTTCCTCCTCCCTACATTTCGCAGGGGAGGGACGTAGGGAAGAGAAGCCTCTCTGGCACTGGTTTGAGGCCAGCAGCAAGGTCTCTTGCAACCCTGTCTGGAAATGTCAACACTCAGAAGGTTCTTGGCATTTGGTTACTCGGCTGTTTGCCTACCATGGGAAGAACTCAGGAGGACGAGGCCATCAGAAAGATGTAAGATCAGATATACGTCATAAACAACATTCGTGTGCTTGGGAAAACAAGAGGCTGTTTGGAAGGCTCAGAAGAAGGTGCCCTTGTTGTCCGAGGCTGTGAAGTGCCACCTTAATGAAAGCACACCCACAATGAGAGTCTAATAACAAGATCTGGGATTTAGTAACTCCTAAGGTTATTTTAAAGATTTCTTGTCTTTCTACAGATGGCCAACAGATACATGAAAAGATGCCCATCATCAGGAAATGCAAATCAAAATCACGATGAGATACCACCTCACACCTATCAGAACGGCTAAAATCAATAACACAGGAAACAATAGGTGTTGGCGAGGATGCGGGGAAAGGGGGACCCTGGTGCACTGTTGGTGGGAATGCAAGCTGGTGCAGCCACTCTGGAAAAGAGTGTGGACGTCCCTCAAAAAGTTAAATATAGAACTGCCCTATGATCCAGCAATTGCACTACTGGGTATTTATCCAAATAATACAAAAATACTAATTCAAAGGGCATCCCTATGTTTATACCAACATTATTTACAATAGCCAAATTATAGAAACAGCCCAAATGTCCACTGACTGGTGAATGGATGAAGAAGAAGTGGTGTTTATATACAATAGAATATGATTCAGCCATAAGAAAGAATGAAATGTTGCCATTTTTTTTGGGGGGGGGTGGTGAAGCAGAGGAGGATGGAGAGAGAGAATCTCAAGCAGGCTCAACACCCAGTGCAGAGCCCCAAGTGGGGCTCGATCTCATAACCCTGAGATCATGACCTGAACCAAAATCAAAAGTTGGATGCTTAGCCAACTGAGCCACCCAGGCTTCCCCAAAATCTTGCCATTTGCAACGACATGGATGGAGCTAGAGAGTATAATGCTAATTGAAATAAGTCAGCTGGAGAAAGACAAATGCCATATAATTTCACTCATACATGGAACTTTCCAAGCAAAACAAATGAGCAAAAGGAAAAAGAGAGACAGAAAGAGAGAGAGAGAAACCAAGACACAGCCTTTTAACTATAGAGAACATACTGATGGTGACCAGAGGGGACAAGGGTGGGACGTTGGGTTAAACAAGTGATGAGGATTAAGGAGTACATTTGCGATGAGCACCGGGTGATGTGTAGAAATGTTGAATCACTACATTGTACACCTGAAACTAATATAACACTGTACGTTAACTGGAATTTAAATAAAAACTAACTCACTAAATAAAGATCGCTTGTCTTTTGTTAGAGGGTGACACTTAAAACTGGATCCAAACATGAGATGCTAGTGAGGAAGATCCACGTTTGAAACACAATGGCTGCGAGAGGTAGGTGTTTCCATGATCTGTGGCCAACAGGTACAAGGGTGCCTTTAGCAGATACAGAGCAAACACACCCCAATTCCATGAATATTCTAGTAATATGGCAACGCTAATTTTAAAGTAATGTGTTTGATCTATAGTTTGGCAGCTTTAGATTTCAAGATTAAATTTCGATTGTGATGATTATAAATTACCGAGTCGGGCTTTTCAGGAAATTACTCATGATCTGGATCCTATTTTACTCCGAACATAAAGAAAGCAACACATTAATTGTGTCAAATTCCAACAGTTACTTAGGGACATAGTGGGCAGAGGAGAAAGACATTCAAGAGAAAAACAAAGTAGGTAAAATCATATTTCAGCAATTCTGAAGTCACTTCACACGTAGACTAGGTTTGAACAAATAAGCAATGTGGCGCGCACAGGGGGAGCCGGGCTTCTCCTTGTCAGAGAGGGAAGTCACGGATCAGCAGGGGGAGGGCCAGAATGAACCCGTGGTGCTGGAGGGGAGCCGGGGACCCCAGTGGGGACTCATCCTCACTTGAGGTCCCTACGGACAGGCAGATGCAGAAATGCAGACGTGTGCGCATGTGGGTCAGCACGCACACATCCATCTCCCCACTCTGGCCCAGAAGCCTTGTCATCTCAGATGCAATGAGCATGCCCAGCATGCCAACCTTATTTTCTACCGCTGTTATCCAATCAAATGAACCCAGGGTCCGTGGAGAAACGGGTGATGCTAGTGCTGCCCCAGGAGATGGATCTGGAATAGTTTGTGGCACCGGGAGGTAGGGAAGTACTAAAACGGAAACAGATGGCTGGCAGAAGGCACAAGTGCCCCCAGAAAGATCCCAACGGCCAAAGCTAAAACAGTTAGAGCAACAGAACAAGTAACATCGGTTGGACTGTGACCCAAAGGGCATAATATGTACATGAGCCCATAGTAATGAAGACAAATGGTTGAGTAAATAACTAAATAAACTGGGGAGAAGGGACAAACACTCCCGATGAAGGAATTATACATGATTTTTATACAGACTCTCCCTCTAGTAAGTGGAGGTTTATTAACTCCCCCTTGATTGTTGGCTAGATGTGGTGACTGGCTCCCCAAAATTGGCTGTGGAAAGGGAAAAGCAGCAACCCTGCTCTGGAGAGGTCTGGCAGATACCGGGCTGGCCAGCAATCAAGGTTCACATCGTCAGTGATGGATGTGATGAGAAGAGCACTTCACCCTGGGGTCTTCCTACCCAAAGCCCATAACTCCAGCCTAATCATGAGAAACATCAGACAACCCCAAACTAGGGACACGCTACAATACCTGACCAGTATTCTTCAGGAGTGTCAAAGTCATGAACAACAAGGAAGAGAAACTGTCACAGATCAGACCAAGGACATGAGGCAACTCAATGCAGTGGGGACCCTGGGTGGCACCCTGGATGGGACTGCGGGGGGGACCATGGGAGGGATCCTGGGTGGGATCCTGAGTGGGACCCTGGGACACACAAAGTGGGAAAACTGGAGAAAGCCAAATAAAGTCTAAAGTTTAGTTGAGTCATGTACCAACACTAATTTCTTAGTTTTGACAAACATACCACTGTTTTGCAAGATATTAGCATTAGGGGAAACTAAGAAAATGGTATATGGGAACTCTCTGTACTGTCTTTGCCACTTTTCTGTAAACTCAAATTATTCCAAAATAAAAGGTTTATTTAAAAAGAAAAGAAGCCTTGCTCCCAGCCTCGTCCTCCCCAGGAAGGCGCGGGTGGGAGTGACCAGAGGCTGACCCCTGTCTGCGCATGAGGGGTGGACTTGGCATCGGGCAGTCTTGTTTGCTTGGAGAGGACAGGTCAGTGAACTGAGCATGTAACACAGGCAGATTTTCTGTGTGTATGAACCCGAGACAGCCCCTCCGGCGGCTACCAGGGCAAGCGAGCACTTTTAGACCAGATACTCTGAATCTCAAACGCAGCGCCTTGGTGTGCAAGGGTTTCTATGGCAATGGAACCCCTCTTTGCCGAACTGTCAGGGCGACTGACAGACTGGAGCCGGTGGCCCAGATCCGTGGCTCCCAAGGCTGCTGGCGCCCCAGCCCCGTGGGACCGTGGAGCAGCGGTTCCACAGCCCTGCCCCAGGGAGGAGGGCCGGGGTGCGCGGGCATCCGGTCTGCTTCCACGCCAGGTTCTGAACTGAGAGGCAATGGCAGAGAGGAGGGTTAGGTTGCACCGAATCCTATTCGGCCTCATTAATTAGGAAAGGGCGTGGCTCCCCTCACGTGTCCTCCCAAATGAGAGACCCACGTTCCGGGAGAATAAGATGACAATCCAACCTGCTACTTAAAAAAACAAAAATGAGAGAGAGCTGCTCTGGGGGGTGTGGCGGGAGCTACGCAAAATTTGCAGTCTCCGTGAATACAGGGAGCCCGAGGACAAGCCGCGTGGCCGGGAGCCCGGCGCAGTCAGCCCGCAGGGGACTGGGTGATGAAAACATCGCTCCCCGCGAGGATCACTGCGAGCTTCGACTCCAGAAGAAACGCTCGGATAATGAAAAGAACACTTTCCCCCAACAACCGATGTTTCCTTGAAAAAAGTTACTTTTTGTCGGCACATAAAGACAGAAATAATTCATTTTAAATTAGTACCCTTATTCCAGGGGGTCTTTCTTCAGCCACCCCCTGTGCTCGACTGTCCCAGGTGTTCCTGGACCTCACCTAACCTCGTCCGCACAATCTCGACAAGGCTCTGCCTGCCAGGCTCTTCTGTCCTTGGCAAGAAAAGGACAGTGAAAACCGTCGTCATTCCTGCGTCTCGGGGAGGAAGAAAGCCAAGCATGGTCACAGCAGTCGTCTGAAACATCTAGAGGATTACTGCATGTGGCATTATGTGACCCCGTACCCCAGTCCCCTGCCTGGCTTTTAATGTGTAAATGCTTTAAAATTGCCCGTGAGCTCAGCGGCCTCAGCTAACACCGTGGGAGGCAAGACGGCGCGCGCATGCCCTTGGGAACGCACGGGTCTCACTCCTGCAGGCGGAGGCTGAAAGAAGTTCTCTCCCGATGCTCCCCGGGGGGCGTGACTTGTCCCTGGTCTCCAGTTCTGGACTGCCCAAAAAGCTAAGGTGCTTCCGACTGCCGTTCCTCGTGGAATCGGTACTTCTCTGGACTGACCCTGCGGGTTTCTGCGAACAGTTTCTGTCGCCGCTGCAACCACATTCCATCACGGCTCGGAGTCACACACTCGTCTGTCACCTGCTTCGGGAGCTGACGAAAGCCACCTGTGCCCCCGAGGCGGTAGGGAGGCCGGGAAGCCCGGACGCCTGAATCCAGCAGACCGGATTTGTGCGAAGATGTTTATGCAACTGTTCTGTGAGCTGGCCACACGCGGCTCGTGAGGAAGGAGCCACCGCAGGGACACCGAGGCCACCGTGGCGGTAGGGGCAGCGGCCAGGCCCCGGCCCTCGTGCTGTTTGCGGATGGCCTGACCCACTCTCTAGCCCCCACGTGTTTCCCAGCGCGGGGCTGGCCGTGATGTCACGAGGGGAGGAGGCTCTCTTCGGAGCCAAATCCTGGGGCACCTGGCACCCCTTTCCCGTCCCAGGCTGGAGACGGGCCTGTGGGAAACTCAGGGCTGTCATTCTCGGTCACCTCCTCAGATGGAAGCCCTCGGGCAGCGGCCTTGCATGCGTGCCATCCACACCCCTGCTTCCTGCCCCCTCCTAGCGGCGGCCCCGACACCCTCAGCTCGTCTCACCATGGAGAGCGCGGCCCACGGCCAACACAGGCGCCCCCAGCACGCCCACCGCTCGGCTGCCGCAGACTCCCACATCAGGACATCAGGCCCCCCGCTCCGGTCGCCGCCAGGGCTCGCCGGCCTCCTGCAGGACCTCTGCTCGAGGCTCCGGCCACTCACTGCGCACCTGGTGACCTGGACGTCCCTCCTGTGGGCGGCCCCCCGTGTGGCGGGGGCGACCGCCTCCTGCGGGACTTCTGCTCCGAGGCTCCAGCCACTCACTGCGCACCTGGTGACCTGGACGTCCCTCCCGCGGGCGGCCCCCCGTGTGGCGGGGGCAACCGCCTCCTGCGGGACCTCTGCTCGAGGCTCCGGCCACTCACTGCGCACCCGGTGACCTGGATGTCCCTCCCGCGGGTGGCTCCCGTGTGGCGGGAGTGCGCTGTCCGTGCACAGCACCCCATCCAGAAGCCTTAGATCCGGCAGAGCCCAGCCTGGGCACCCCCGCTGTCAGGCCAGGCCCTCTGAGCCCTGTGCAGCCACCCGCCCCTCCTCCGCTGGGTCTCTCTCGCTGCCCAGCCCCATGGGGCCTTGTGTCCCCCACCCAGACCCCCGTCGCCTGGTTCAACCTCGGATAGCCTCTGTCCCACATTGTGTCCTGTGTAAGCTCACTGGTGGTGTGTCAGCACCTCCTGTCCTCCGCTCTGTGGGCGGTGAGCCTTGGGGGCACCAGGTGGCTCCACACGGGCTCAAAGCCCCCCCACTCTCCTGGCCAGCTCCCGAGACTGCCCAACGGGACGGCAGGGCTCTGGGCCTGCACCCAAATCCCAGCTCTGCCCTCAGAGCCCGCCCATGCAAGCGCCCCACCATCTGCGCTCTGCTCTGCGGCCCCACGCGTGTGGGGAGAGTGTGCCTGGCTGGCAGGCTCTGTCCGCTGTCCCCAAGGCTGACCGTGTAGCTCGGTAACGCTGTCTGTCACGGTTGCCGCTGCCTGGCGCTCCGTGGGAACCCTGCTGACTCCTCTTCCCGTGGTGACAAGGCTTCCTGAGCTTCTTCCTTCCCACTCCCTTCCCTTGGTCCCCCGAAAAAGGGCAGCCCTCCTCTGGGCCAAGGGGGACCCCTCTGTCCTCCTGTCCCCCCATCCTCGTCCTCATGTCCTCATTCAGCTGCCCCACCTTGTCCTTTACCGGCCCCGGCCCCCCATCTCCCCTGTCCTCATCGGGGTCCCCGACTCTGCATCTAAAGCAATCATGGTGAGTGGTGAACCCTACAAACAACCACCTCTCAGAGCCGAGTCCCCCAGCAGTGTCCTCTCTCGGCCTCCGCTTCGTCCCCCCACCCTGGGGACGCTGCCCCGAGGCCACACGCCCCGCCCACCAGCTGGCCTGGGCGCGTCCTGCCTCGACCCGCTTCCCCTGGCCTCCTGCTCTGCACTGTGCCCCCTCGGGTGGCTGTTTTGTCTTCCCCAAGTGAACCCGCAGCCCCTTGTCCCCCCATAATGCGATGGAGCTGACCTTGTCGTTTCCCCCCTGGACCCTTTCTGCTGCTTGCACCAACGCTGAGCAAAGCTGGACCCCTCCCCAGGCAGCCTGGGCCCCCCTCAGGCCCCCATCCTCTCCGCCTCACCCCCAGCACCCTGGCCCAGCCTGTCCCCTCGGCGTGTCCCATCCGCTGCGGCCAGAACACTTGTGCCCCAGATTCATAGGGTGAGCCCTAACCCCATGGTGACAGTGTTAGGAGGTGGGGCCTCTGAGGGACGAGGAGGTCTTACGGCGGAGCCCTCACGAGTTGGATCTGTGTCCCCGTGCGCCTGTCCCGAGCACTCCCTTGTCCCTCCCACCACGTGAGGGAGAGCAGGAAGACAGCTCTATGAACCAGGAAGCGGCCTCTCGGGACACAGACTCTGCACCGTGGTCTCAGACTTGCAGCCTCCCTCCCGGCACCCCGGCCTCCCCCCGGCCCCCCACGGCCTCCCACACTGCAGCCCTGCCTGAGGACAGCCAGCCGGGGCCCCACTCAGGCCTGACCTCCAGACAAGCCCCGGCTGACCGCGCCTCCCGCCCCCAACTCAGTTCCTCAGAAAACTGCACCCCGGTCCCCGTGCCCCTTGCTTGGTCGCTGTCACAGTGACCTGCCTGCTCTTCTACTCAGGGGTTACACACCTCTCTCCCCATCGGGGCCGACTGTGCCTAGAAGGCCCCTCCAGCCCCGTGGTTCCAGCATCTAGCACGTGGGCCGTGCCACTGCTCAGGGAAGCTCTTCAAACAGAAAGCCACGAGGGGGCCACCATTCTTAGGGAAGAAAGTTGTGCCCGCGGCTGATTTCCTTCTTTTGTGTTCTGGGTCTGAATAAATGCTCAAATCCACGTAGGCACCTGCAGCACCCTTGGCCCCCCTGCTTGCCTCCTGCTCTAGGCTTGCTGTGTGGTGCGTCACCTCCCCGGGGGCCCCGGGATGGCAGATCCTCTGCCACCACGTGTCCCCCACGCTGGCCTAGGTAGGGACCCCCGAGAGGAGACTCACCGTTGTTCTGTGTCTGCCAGACGGCGTCGGCCACGCCCCAAAGGCCAGAAAACACGAAGAACACAGCCAGCTGGTGGGGGTGAGGTTTCCACAGCAAGAGGGCGATGATGCAAGACAGGTGGGTGACCGCGCCTGTGGGCACAGAGGGCAGAAACCAGCAGGAAGTGAGCGCAGCCCAGGGGAGGCTTGGACCAGGTGACGCTCAGGGAACCGCTTTGTTTGCTTCAACATATAAGTAATCTTTCCTGGAAACACCTAACAGCCTTCCTCAATTGGACTTTGACACTGCAAGTGCCTGCAGACCGGCTAGTGTGCCCTTCACAGTCTCTCACTGCAGGGCGCACCTGGCGGGTGGAGACGCTCTGCTCATCTTTGGCCCCTCACCGTCCAGGCAGGGCTGGGGAGACGAGCCCCTGCGCCTTGCGGGGAGTGTCATCGTGCCCCAGCTGAGGAGACCCAAAGGGGCGGAAGGGAGTGCTGGGCTCTCAGTGAGTGCTGGGGGCATGGGGATGTCGCTGGGCTCCCCAGCAGGTGCTGATGTGAACAGAGAGGTGGGCAGAGCCACCAGGCTCCTTCCTCCTGACTTTACCCCAGTGTCAACAGTTCTGGCCTAGGGATGTCTGGGTGGCTCAGTCATTAAGCGTCTGCCTTCGGCTCAGGTCGTGGTCCCAGGGTCCCAGGGTCCTGGGATCGAGCCCCGCATCGGGCTCCCCCACTCCCCCTGCTTGTGTTCCCTCTCTCGCTGTGTCTCTCTCTGTCAAATAAATAAATAAAATCTTAAAAAAAAAAAAGAGTTCTGGCCTCATGATTCCTGCGGACACTGTGGCGTCTATGACTACAATGTAGCATGGAACAGCTTATGACGTTGCAGAAAAGGGAGCTGCCTACTGCATTCACCGTGGCTGTGTGGCCTGGGGCCACTCGCCACCCTCCTCTGTTCCCGAATTTCTTCATCTGTAAAGTGGGCAGTGTCCACCCAGGGCGATTGGAAGGATGAAAGGGGAAAACCTATGCAGATGCCGCGGCCCCTGGTGGACGCTGACTAGTGCTTATTGCTTCCCCTCCTCGCTGTGTCCCGGCTGCAGACACGGGAGCCTGGACTGGGCACCCGGGTCACAGGCTCGTCAGTGCCCTTATTATTCACACGGTCTCTGCTTCTTCTTTCTCCTCTTCCCAAGAGACACAGAGGGTGAGGCGTGCTTAGAACACAGTCTTGTCCCGCCAGGTGAGGACAGGAAGCCTCCCCGCCTGCCCTGCACACTCAGCCCACACACCCTGGCTGAGCTGAGCTGGGCCCCCGTCTGTGCCCCGCCGTCCACCCGCCACCATTCCCACCCGCGGGTGCCGTCGGGTCAACCTACCCAGCGCGTAGAGAGCGATTCTGCCCGTGTGCTGGGAGAGACTTCCGTACAGCACAGAGCACAGCGAGTTGGTGGCCGAGAAGCAGATCATCATGTACCCGACAAATTGGATCCCCAGGGCGCAGGTGGTGTAGGACTGCAGGGGAAGCACAGGGGAGGTTACCCGGCCGCGTGTGGTGTGCTGGCAAGTCTGGGCCAGGGATCACGGGTGACATGCGTTCTGCGGTGGGACGGCCGACGTGCTGGGCTGGCCCGGACCTTCGCCTAGGCCTCCTGCGCGCCCCCCCTCCACCCCCGGTTCCGGGGAGGAGAACACGCCCAAGGTGGGTGGGAACTAACAAGGACAGACACCTGCACACAATTCTCCCCACGCAGCCTTTGCTGTGTGTTGTGGGGTTCTTAGGAATTACGCGGGGCCCATTGGAGCCGTTCCCGGTGGAGTTGGTCATTTCCTGTTCTGCTCACCAGACAGTTGACAGAGGGTGGGGAGGCATGAACAGGGGGAGCACAGAGCACTCTCGGGGCAGCAAAGCCTCTCGGCGTGACACCATAATGGTGGACGCGTGTCCTTACGCACGTGTCCGTACCCACAGAGTGCAAGCACCAGGAGAGACCCCTAATGTGGGCGATGATGACCTGTCATGGCAGATTCACAGGTTGGCACAAGTGTTCCCTCTGGGCAGGATGTTGGTAACGGGGAGGCTGTGCATGTGTGGGGCCAGGCACCTCTGTCAACTTTGCCATGAACCTGAAACAGCTCCGCAAATAAAATCCTAATAGAAAGGAAGCAGTTGTGAAGAAAATGAACAGGCTCTCTGTGCAGACAAGAAGAAAGAGGGGAGCTCCTGCACCAGATGGTGGGGTACAGAGTGGCCCCAGCCTGGACCCGGGACAGCGTGTGCTACCACGGCCCGCGCCCTCACACCCACACCCGCCACTCCTGTCCTCAGGCAGAATCAGGACAGACACACAGACGAGTGGGCTGGACAGGAAGCTCTGCTGCTTTGGGATGGTGGGGGCTGTGGCTGAGGTCACATGCCACGTGGTCAACAGCAAAGCCCACGGGAGGGGCCGCGGCCAAATGCCAAAGGACTGTTTTGTCATTTTTGTCTTTAGTCTTTGGAACTCCAAGACTCTCCGTCAAGACTGTCCCAGGAGCGGGGGGGACCAGAGAGAATCTATGACGCACGCATCCTGCATGGAGCATATGTGTCCTAAAAGATATTTGTGGTTAACCTGAAATTCAGATTTAACTGGGCATCTGGCTAGTTCGGCACGTCTACCTGGGAGGGAGCTGTGGTGGGCACAAAGCTAGAGAAGTTTCCTGGTCAAGGAAGGGCAATCCTCAAGGAGCAGCCTTGGTCCTGGCTCTCCGGCCCCTTGGCACCCCAGCTCCCAACCAGCACTTCCTGGAAAAGGGGGTCTCCGCTCTCTACCACCCCTGTCTGAGGCATCCCTCCCATGGCACCCCAGGACGATCTTCAGGACACAAAGCACGTGGGTGGGGAGCTTTGGAGGCAAAACCTCCGTGAGCATGCCGCGGCCACGAGGGATGGTGGTGGACGGTGGCCTCGCATTCCTGCTGTGCCAGCCCTGGGGGACAGGTGTCTCTCTGCTGGCCTGCCCCCAGAGAGGCCTTCCCTATGCACGACGTGGGCAGGCAGGCGTCTAGGGAGAGACAGGGCGACAGTGCCCGAGAGCCAATCCATTGCCAGATTGAAAGGCATAATTTGAAAACTAGCATGGGAAGGAATTCCAGTGTTCCTCGTGGGTTTCATGTCTTTCCCTAAAAGAAGGGCAAAGCGTGAGCTGCAGGCAGGCTTAACACAAGGAAGTATTACAGGTGATGACTCCCGGAGAGCTTGGGCCCTTTCCCTGAAGATACCTCTGCAGTGAGAGCTGGTCCCTGGAGATGAGGCCGAGCTCCGGGGGGACGGGGGCAGTGACCTGGACGCTGAGCTCCTGAACCGAAGGCTCCGCTCTCCAGCCCCAGCAGCTGCGCCCCCCACCCGGCCCCAGGGCAGGGGCCCCGAGACGCACGGGTGTTGGGGTGTGCGTCCCGTGCAGTTCTCTCGTACCCTGGTGTAGTCGCCCGCGAGGAAGGCTTGCTCAAATCCGCTGTACAGAGGCAGCAGACCCAGGAGGCACAGGCGCTTGTCTCGAAGAAGCCTGAGGGTGGACAGCAGGGTGGACCAAAAAGGTAACTTCTTCTCTCCTTCACTTTCCTGCTGAGCATCTTTGATGGGTTCGAGAAACATGGCAATGAGCAGGACCGCCAGGATGCCGCTCCCTGGAGGGAAGACAGAGGGCTGGTGCTGGGGGGCTCACAGGAGCCGGGAGCCACCGGCTACTCCTCTCCTTTGGGGCATTGGTTTCAAATCCTGCTCTAAGTGAAGCAAGGCTGCCGAGCCCGAGCAGAGCCTCCGGCCCGCACCACACAAGACACCGGGGCCCTCTGCGCCCCTCACCGCCACTGTTCCCTCATCCTCACCCTCAGGTAACTGCCAGCAAGAGCCAGTCTCCCTTCTCGGGACCACAAGTCCTAAGAGGTTATCACTTGCTGAGCTTTATGTTTATTGTTTCCCCACAACAGGGGAGGGTGGGAACTGGGTGCATCCCGAACACAAGGGGATACCGCTCGTTCGAAGACAAGGAACGAAGCAGCTCCTTATACGCTAAGGTGGGCAATCCCCATGGGGAGCAGCTGAGGGAAAGACCCATGCAGAGCTGCTTGCCTTCAGGGAGGAAGGGCGTGAGGCACGCTGTCACACGGCCGCTGGGTCCAGGAACGACCGACTGGGGGTGGTCTCGGCCAAACCGGCCAGGAGGAGGGACAGAGGGGGCTTTCCCTCTCCCTGGGGGTGCGTTTTGAACCACGTGAATGGGCTGACTATGCAAACACACTCCATTCAAGACAACTGTTCGCTCCCCCAGAGGTACACCTGTGCCCTCCTAATCCCACGGGTGTGACTGCCCCTCTTTCTGCACCCCTGTGTTATTTGGATCGAGGGCTAGTATTTACTCCTTTTCCTCTTTACCCAGAAGCCCTCTCAGTCCTCCCCGGTTTTAGGATGTCCGTGTACCAGTGTCAGGTTTCCGTCTCTGGCAACTCTAACGACACTCAGTGCTCTGGGAGCCACAGATCAGCCAAGAGCCTGATGCTTTTCCCGCTTCTCTGAAAGGCAGTGAAAACCCCTCAGAACGGTTTTCAGCCGCCATTATAGTCTGAGAGCTTAGGCCGATCATCCTCTAAAGAGGACTTGAATTATTTTTTCTCTTTGCCTCATCTCACCAGCCTGATGTGACACCGTGTGGCGGCCGGGGGCTTCCTGGGACCACCAGGTTCACAAAGCCAGCCCCTCCCAAGCTGTGGGCAGAGCTGGTGAAAGCACGCAGCGGGGAACCTCATGTGGGGGCTGAGGATGCAGAAAATGCATTTCCATGGCCTGGGCTGTTCCTTGAGACCAACAATCCCCACCGTTGTAACTTTGGAACAGTATTTTTAATTTGTGAATAAAAATATAAATAAGCACACATGGCCACTGGCTACTGTATTGAACTTTGCAAAAGAAAAACGATTCTATCATCACAGGAAACTGTTAGATAGCCCTGTTCTGCTGTATTTGATTTCATATGAAGAATACCTGAGTGCAACCCAGCTGAACACATTTTGCAGGAATACTTGCACTTTGGGAAGATACTGTTTTTCAACACAGGAAAGAGTTAGGTTTGCTTTCCCTGGGGCTCCACCCTCTGTGAGCACGTACCCGTGTAGATGCCCAGCAGGGTGTAGACGAGCATCTGCGAGGGACGCTGGGTGCTGTTGGTGGACGCCGCGGCCATCAGGCAGTCACTGGCCCCACAAGACAGGAGCTGCTCCTCTGGGATGGCCTCTGTGCCATCGGAAGCAAAAAGGTGACACGAGAACACAGGAAACGGATAGGACCAGGGGCATGAGGAATGAATTGCGTGGCTAACAGGAGCCTGGACACCCCACAGGCAAGAGTCACGATAGGTCAAAGTCAGGGGATGTGGGCTTGTGTGACCAAGTACCTCAAAACACACTTCCTCTTGGGCACACATCTGTAGGCGTGATTTTAGACACGAGACAAATGAGCCATAAATGCTGGCTGCTTGTTGTATGACTTTCTGGACATAAGGAAAATGCTCACCGTTTCCAAACTACTCAAGAAGAAATAAGGTACATTAGCATTAGAATAGGCGTCAGACTCTCAGACCACGTCAGAGTCTCTGGAGAGAGGGGGGAGATGTCACGGGAGAAAGAACAGTTGTCATAATAGAAATCTCATCACATAGAACTTGGCTGGTGATGTCTGCAGCACAGACAATGAGAGGCGGGTTGGAGGGAGGCGGAGGAGCCTTGCAGGGCTCTTGGGATGCCTCACTCCTCGGAGTCTGTGTCTGGAGATCGCTTGGAGAATTAAGCTCACTTGCCTGAATGTCTTTAAAAGTAAAGCTGTTCACTCCATTTCACACCAGTTGTGTTATAGAGGCTGAACCTTAATCCCAGTTTCTGTTGCATTACTGCTGACCTTGATAAGCAATATTGAGTAAAAATGGGTCTCCATCCACCCGATGGTTTCCCTTCTTCAGATGCACTTAGCAAGTGATGACATCACATGAGAAACAGGAGAAGGAGGCTTTTGGAGTTTCCCAAAGGTGGGACTTCATAGGGGATGGCAGGATGGAGGACCAGGACAGAGAGATAGGGATAATCCTGGTAAGAGTCAGGAGTTAAGACCTTCCCCTTCGTCTCACCCCATGAATAAAGGTTGCCTGTGAGAATTGGAGAGATTTATTTCCTCTGCCCTTGGTTTAAATCCTCAGACATCAAAGGGTGCAGACATTAAACAGATACACACTTTACAGCCATGTCTGGGCAAGGTCAGGTAAAGACGTGAGTTAAGACATCAGCCATCAGATGTTGAAATCAGTTAAGGGACAACTGGTCTTATGTGGAACATTTAAGACACTGGACAGTGGATCAGTTCAGTGGGACAATAAATCAGTTGAGCCTGTTCTTGGTCTAAAAGGATAGTGATGGCTCCATGAACCCGAGTTCCACTGTCAGTGGCCCTCCATTTCCCACGGGCAATGCTCTGCAAGTGTTCCGCCTGCCCCTGGGAGGGCAGGGTCAGAATTGCTGGGGCACTTGTGGACAAGACAGACCCTCAGACCTGCACAGACTGTCCTGGAGAACAGCTGGGAACCAGGAGAGGCCGGGGCACAGGCAGCTGAGAACCACGTCTTTAGGTAGTTCACCTGCCCGAGTCATGGAATAAAGATGTGCGTGAATGGGGTGGGGGCCCCTCTCAGGGGCCATCACTGAGCCCTATTCCCTTTTACCTTGGGTAGGCATCTGGCCAAACACCAGGGATGAGATCAGGTTGCCCCACACACCGGATGACTGGAATATGAGAAAGAAGATGCCAAAGTACTGATTCAGCACGTCTCTGCCAACTTTTCCCACCTTCTCTGCTTGTGTGTTTCCCGTGATGGTGAGGTACGTGCACTGAGCGGACCACAGCGGGGCTGCTCCAAGACCCAGCAGTATGGAGGTGGGAATCAAGGTGTACCTGTAAAGTAAAACACAGACAATGCCTCTTCTCCCTCCGCTCTTCCGCGCTTCTGTGGAAAGGAGGCTCCGTGCCTAGCACATCATAAGCATTATTATGTCGATGGATTCACCATCCATCAGACTCAGATAAATGATGAAACCCAGTGCCCTTTCTGGTTCAGGTTCATTAGCAAGAGAGAAATTCACTGCCAGTGAACTTCTTTGTGTTTGAAAGCAACTACAATGAGCTGAGATTACAAGTAAGGCTGGGTGGCTTTTGAGTATTTCCGACAGCTGTACGTTTAAAATGATTTATTCATTTTTGAAACATTGATTGATTGATTCACCCTCTCCATTGAGGACTCTGTATGAAAACTCTAGGGCAGTAATAAAAAGAAGAATATGAAGTCACCGTAATCATTATGTCCTGGATGATAACGGGCATCCCTCCAAAGAGATGTTTGACAGGTGTGTTCTTGGGAATAAGAGCGAGGGGCTGGTGCCCTTACGGCGTGGTCCCGGAGGATCCCTCTCAATCAGGGAGTAAGCAGGGCTCAGGCTGGGCCCCTGCACCAGCTCCAGCCCTGCCATGTTCACTTTCTGTGATGGGATGAAGGTATGGTGGGACCAATGGGTCCATTGGTCACATTCTGCTAAATCCCCTGAAATTCACCCTGGATATCTTAGGGTCTAGCTCTCATTGCTGGAGCCACAAAAGTGCCCTGGTGCAGGGAGGGAAGCTCAAGGCCCACAACAGACTTGAGGGAAGGTCATGGCTGGGAACTGGTGGGAGGAGATGGGCCCAGCAAAAGGGACAGAGACATCTTGATGAGAAAAAAATGGGAAGAAAACCTCCACATTATCCTGTCCAGGAGCAGAGAGGAATTTCAGGAAGCAGCACTCATGTTAAAGGGGATGCAGTGGGGTGTCATCGGGCAGCTGAACCTGAGGCCTGACCCAGAAGCAGGGTGGGAGCTGTGCGGGCTGTACCAGCTGGCGTAGAAATTGCCCAGGGAGAAGGCCACGTAGCAGCACATGGAGATGACGATGGTCCACTTGCAGCCAAACTTCTTAATCAGGAGCGGCGGGAGGAACATGGAGGACAGGAGCACCCCGCCATACAGCGTGCTGAGTGCCGTCACCCCCAGGCCTTCCTCACTGTACAGGCTGCTCTGTGGGGGACAAAACCACCCTGGTCAGAGGGGCCGGTGGCCAAGGGGAAAGAGCTCTAGGTCAGCACTAGTTTCCTGAGACCACCAGCAATAGGCTTTCCCTGGCGGGCGGCCCCCTCCCAGCTGACAGGTGCAGTGTGGGGGGAAACCAGCACAGTCCCAACAGAGAGTCAGCTGCTGCTAGAGACTAGGGAGGGGAAACCTGAGGCCCTCGGTGCTGGGGTCACGGTGGGGCAGAGGGCCTCATGCCCTCTGTGGCATCTGCTCCCGTCTATAGAACAGCTTTGCATTCCTCCCCTTTAAGGCTGAGAAATGGGTGTGATTTTCCCCATGGAAGAGATAAAGATGGGGACATTGTCTCCTTGTAGATTCATATGGACAGCTAGATAGTTAGATGATCTGGAAGCTGGTACTTTAATGCCTGGACTGTTCACATTCCTTCCTATCTGGTCCCCCTTCTGACAAGACAATGTTCTGAGGCAAGGTAACCTGCACAGGGCAGGTGCAGCCCCCTGGCACTTCCTCACTGTCATTCTGTCTACTGTGGACCCCAAACCCTTGGGCTGAGTTCTGACTGCATAGCACCCACCACTCCCAAGATTCTCTCTTCTTTCTCTCTTCCTTTCCTGCCCCACCCCTCGACGTGCTCTGACCTTCCTTGTCCTTGCTTTTCAAAGGGTTCCCATTCTTCAAGTGTAGATCAAGCGTCTCCAAGGGCTCCAGGATAACTTCATCCACAGAGACCGCTGCTTTGATCCTATGCTAGAATTTCACCTGACCTCTAGCACATGCCACCGGTGACCCGCGATGTCACCCCAGCTGACAACGATCCCCCAACATGGGCAATATTCTATTCTTTCCAAATCTCTCCCGATGCCTTGCCCAAAGCGGGTACATAACTGTATTTGTGGATTATTTGATACTGAAAGTAACCACAGCTAGTCATGAAAATTCTGAAATCTGGTTGGAAGATGGAAATTGAGCACTCTGCTCTGACTTAGGGGTTATCTAGAAATTTCCGCTTATGACTCTGGTTGCTAGGAGTGTGGAGTGAGAGAGTTGGTTCAACCTGAGCCTTTTGTTTCCTTAATACAAACGTATGAAATTCTCCTGTGTTACTGAGCGTGGCTCCTCGTATGTTCATGAGAAGCATGCAGCACTTCTGTGCGCTGGAATTTCTCCTCCACACCCAGTGCTGCTACAAATCAGCAAGGTATGTCGGTCACTTAGAATGAAATCTGACTGCAAACCACTGAAAAGGAAGACAGATTTCAGTAGCCAAAGTGGGAATCAAATTTTAAAAGCAAATTTCTTTTCTACGTGAATGCCGGTGTTCAAACACCTGCGTCTGCGTGTGTTAGAAGAGCAGACCTGCAGAATACTGTATGCGGATGAGTACGTGTGCGTGTGAAATTTGAATTATGCAAGACCTGCTCACATAAGCAAGTAGGACATTCACTTAAGTCACCCAACAAATACATCCTTAAGCACTTACCAGGAGAGGCTCTGTGCACTGCTCTAGCGAAACCAAAGGAAATTACAACAGCCACTGCCCTCCAGGTGTGCATAGTAGACAGGAGCTGACGGGGGTCAGTAACACCAACGAACAGGCCATTGCAACTGGGCCTGAGTCCTGCAAGGGACGCTGGCCCAGTGCAGTCAGGAAGACCTTCTAGAAGGAGTGAAGACCAAATGAGATCTGGAGGATGAGGGGGTAACCTGAGGAAGGGGGGGAGGTGTGGGAGGCAGGAGATGTGGGGGATGAGTTTGCATGGGCCTCGTCCTGAGCTGAGAGGCAGCAGGGAACATTTAAGTGCTTTGTCCAGAGCCTTGAAGCTCTTCTGGGAAGATGAGGCTGGGCAGCCTGCCAGACTACAACATGAGGAGTCCCGGCTCAGTCCTGGGGAGTAGGGTCAGATCTTTAAGCCCGTGGAGAGCCTGGGAAGGTAGGTAAGCTGGAGATTAGCATGCACCGCTGACTTTCATGCACAGAGTTATCCACTGATTGCCTCCTGTATGTTGAGGACTGTCTTAGTCAGGGGAACATGGTCACGGAGAGTGACCATCCTTCTGGCATCAGGGACTCACGGGCTTACTGCAGAGCCTGCCACAGCACCAGGGGAGTACACACAAGTGTGCCCCATCCAGACTTTGGTTCCAGGGAGCAGGGAAGGTGGAGAAGGGGGGGACATCCAGTGGAGACCTGAATGACTAGTAGGAGACCATTAGCCACAGGAGTGAGAGGGCCGCAGCAGGGGGATGCTTGTAGGTGGGCGCCCGGGTCCAGGGGTGAGTTCGGATCAGGGCTGGGACCCTGGAGACACCTGGGACCATCTGTACCACCCCCTGGAGGCCTGAGAATGAAGCTGAGCAGATGAAAGCCAAAGGAACAGGCAGGTGCCCCCAACATCGTGGGGACACAGCCATGCCTAAGGTCACTTCTGTCCATGTCATTGCATTCTTTTGCTTAGGCCAGTCCTGACTGATGGAGACAATCCTAGTTAAACCATGTTTACATATTCTGGATCAGCAAGCAAGGAAACATGTTGGGTCAGGTCTAGGAAAGAAGGCAGAGAAGTGGGCGGGTGGGGGGGATTGCCCCACACCAGAGTTGGAGGTCTGGTTCCCTAACATCTCAGGTCTTCCAAGGAAGGAGGGGCCCCAGCAACGATTGTGGGTGCTTCTACTCCCAGGAGCCCAGGCAGACTGGGGAGGACCTGGGTGTGCGGGGGGCGGGGGGGAGGGGGGAGTCGTCTGCTCTCCCTGGACGGCTGCCCCTATGCCAAATACATTTAAAAAAAAAAAAGTAACTATCTGGGGACATATATAGCAAATCTACTCCCAGGCACATGTGACCCCTGCCACAGCTGTTTAGAGAGGCCCGAGGAGGAAAGAGTACCATAGGGGTCAAACTTATAGAGACCACTTTGTCCAAATTCACTGTATTGCTTAAAGAGGCTTAGCATCTATATAATTTAGTGAAACTTGATAAATTCACATTACTACCCCAACCACAAAGCCAAAGTCCTGGAACCATAGAATTCACCATGATTCATCCTGAGTCTCTATCCAAAGGTGAAGAATGTCTTATCACATCACTAAGTCGACCCACACCCCTTGTCCAAGGGTCAAGCACACGCTCTCTGCTGTGTAATCCTGCTGGCGGGGTGAGGCTGTGCGTTGCAAGCTCGCATATAGAAACCACTGTTTGAGAGGATTTGGGGGTGAACTGGTTAATCAGAAATTCTACGTTCCTCGTCTTCTGTGACCATGGGGATTCTTGAAGGCCAAGAGACAGACGTTCACGCACAAGTGTTCTCACTTACCTGCAGACTCTGCAGACCTCCATAGGCTGTAAAGAGAAGCAGAAATCCAAAAGAAACCACAAGGACATTCTTCAGGCTTCTTTCCATCATGCCGATTAAAGGTGTCAACCATCAGTGGACACATAGATTCGTAGTTCCCTTAAAGAAACCAATCGGGGCACAGGAAGAGCAGTCTGTACCAAGAAGTCCCCTTCTCTCTCTCCTCTGTGTGAGAGGCACGCAGGTCATCAAGGCCCCTGTGTGTTAATGGACTTGGTTATCACTGACTCCAGGAAGCACCATGGGGGTTGTTACTCATTCACCTTCTCTGTGATCTACAATAACCACTTTCTTTTTTTTTTTTTTTAAAGATTTTTTTTTATTTATTTATTTGAGAGAGAGAGAATGAGAGAGAGAGAGAGAGCATGAGCGGGGGAGGGTCAGAGGGAGAAGCAGGCTCCTCGCCGAGCAAGGAGCCCGATGTGGGACTCGATCCCGGGACTCCAGGATCATGACCTGAGCCGAAGGCAGTCGCTTAACCAACTGAGCCACCCAGGTGCCCTACAATAACCACTTTCTAACGGGGCAAAAGATTAGGACTTTTATCAACTTGTACATACTTGCAGTTTTCCCCTATTAATTTCTAGATAAAGTCCTTACAATAAAATAATCATTTTCATACACACACACACACACATATATAATATATATATATGTGTATATATATATATATATATATATATGATGGTACCTTTCGCATTAAAAGAAATCGTCAATAGTACAGAATGTAGATGTATTTCAGTCTTAAAGAACAAAGTATAGGGGAGCCTGGGTGGCTCAGTCGTTAAGCGTCTGCCTTCGGCTCAGGTCGTGGTCCCAGGGTCCTGGGATCGAGCCCCGCATCGGGCTCCCTGCTCGGCGGGAAGCCTGCTTCTCCCTCTCCCGCTCCCCCTGCTTGTGTTCCCTCTCTCGCTGTGTCTCTCTCTGTCAAATAAATGAATAAAATCTTAAAAAAAAAGAACAGGTGTAAATGTGGGATTCAAGATATATAGCATAACTTCTGAAAACGACAACATGATTGGAAGATTCAAGGGCCAAAGTTTTGGTTATCTCAAAGACTATGTGATTTTACAACATTGCAATAATTAAAAAAACAAAACCACAACGCCTCCTGAGTATAGCATTTTACAATTTGCAAAGGACTTTACATGCATCATTTTATGTTGTCCCAAAGGGAGCTCTGATGATTGTCACTGGAACTCTCGGACCTGACTAGACAGGGAGCTGAGCTTCAGAACAGATCACACATTTGGGATTTTTTGAATAGAGCTGTGCTGTCCAAGAGAACTTTTTGCACTGTCCATGGCAGCCACAGGCTAGATGTGGCTACTGAGCCCTCGAAACGTGGCTCATGCAACTAAGGAGCTGAACTCATCACTGCATTTCATTTTAATTAATTTAACTTTAAATAGCTACCTGTTGCAGTATCTCCCACATTGGGCAGCACCCATCTGGTTTTAAAGAACTTAACCATATCTCACAGTTAGTAAGCTAAATCATTTGTTTATCCATTTGTTCATTCAATTGTTCCATTCAGTTGTTAGTGAACTTGACATTTGAAGATTGTTTCCAAAGTTCTGTGAAATTAGCAATTTTCATTTATTTATTTATTCATTTATTTATTTATTAAAGATTTTATTTATTTATTTGAGAGAGAGAGAGACTGAGAGAGCGAGAGCATGAGAGGGGGGAGGGTCAGAGGGAGAAGCAGACTCCCTGCCGAGCAGGGAGCCCGATGCGGGACCTGATCCCGGGACTCCAGGATCATGACCTGAGCCGAAGGCAGTCGCTTAACCGACTGAGCCTCCCCGGCACCCAGCAATTTTTATTTAGTCTAGACTGATGGTGACCTAACATGGTTAGGTCACTGGCCACACCCGCCATTCATAGGAGCATGTCATTCCTTTTGAAGAGCACGAGAAAGCCCTTGCAGCTTGATTTATTCTTGTGAAAATAAAATTTTTAGGAAAATAATGGTTTTACATACAGACAAAACGTGGATTGTCATCTTAACACAGACATGCAAGCAACATCGTCCCTAAAAGACACCAACATGGAAACAAATGAGACCAGTGGGTGTAAACCCTAACCCGTCACTTCTCTGCCCAAGAGTCTCACGGGAATCGCACCACTTTCCAAACTCGCTTTCCTCTTGAGAGGGGAGAGTTGCAAAAGTTCAGGAAGCTAGTAATTGTGAAGGCCCCCCGAATAGCCCTAACACATAGTCATCACCAGGAAATGTTAACTGGCTAAGATGACATTTTAACTTTCACAGAAAATACCACTTGGAACAGTTATTTAAAGAAATCTAATACTTAGCATAACATGCACTTTTTTACCCCAGTCTTATCGATTAATGAACTCTGGTTTCGTTTTTATTTTCAGCAACATTCTAGCTTACTTCAGTGCTGGCCTGTCTACAACTATTCACAATCAACTTCCACTCTGATCTTACAAGACCCAGCTGAGCTTTTCTTCTGTTACCCACTGTTCAAACGTACCAGAACCACCTTCTGGGATTTGCTCACTGACTCTTGGGGAACAACTCCAGGGAGCTACCCTTCTAGCTCTGTGCTTACGTCACGAAGCCTCAGTCTGCTCCTGTCTTTGCAAGCCACGTCCGTCCCTGTCCCTCTAACTGTCCTTCTGGTAGTCAGGAGTTCACATGGAAATAATTGCTTTCATCCTATCTGCTCCCACTTTCCCTCCTGGTTCTGCCCTTTTATCCTTCATAATAGCGGCTTTTTAAATGAACAGCATTTTACAATCTGCCTTGGCTCTCTAGCAGAACAAAATGCTCCCCCCACCTTTTAATGCGAAATAATTCACATACATCACTGTGTCATTTTGAGGTAGGCAGCATGGTGGTCTGATTTACCTTTATTATAAAATAATTACCACAATAGGTTCAGCTACCATCCACCGTCTCATATAGATACAATAAAAAGAAAAGGAAGGAAAGAGAAAAGAAAAATACATTTTCTTGTGATGAACTCTTAGGATTTGGAAACTTCCCTGTATTTCCTAGACATACGTACAGCCGTGTTAGCTGTAGTTGTATGCTCTACCTCACATCCCTAGTAATTATTGATCTTGTGATTGGAATTTTGTACCTTTTGACCACCTTCCTCCATTTTCCCATCACCCTCTGTCTCTGGTAACCACAAGTCTGATTTTTTTTTTCTATGAGTTTTTAAATTTTAACTTTATTTTTTAAGATTCTACATGTAAGAGAGATCATACAGTATTTGTCTTCCTTTGTCTTATTTCACTTAGCATAATGCCTTCAGAGTCCACCCATGTTGTCACAAACGGTAGGAGTTCCACATTTTTTATGGCTGAATAATGTTCCATGGTATCCATATACACAACTTATCTATCCATTCATTCATTAATGGACACTTAGGTTGTTTCCATGTCTCGGCTGTTATAAATAATGCTGCTTTGAACATAGGGGTACAGGTATATTTTTGAGTTAATGTTTTCATTTTCTTTGGATACACACCCAGAAGTGAGATTGCTAGATCATACTGTAGCTCTATTTTTTAACTTTTTGAATAACCTTGATTCTGTTTTCCACAGTGGCTGCACCAGTTCACGTTCCTACCAACAGTGCATAAGGGATCCTTTTCTCGACATCCTGCCAGCTTTTATCTCTTGTCTTTTTGACGATGGCCATTCTAACAGGTGTGAGGTGATATCTCATTATGGTTTTGATTTACAGTTTCCTGATGATTCGAGATATTGTGCATTTTTTCATGTACCTGTTGGCTTTTGGTGTATCTTCTTTGGAGAAATGGCTATTCAGGTCCTTTGCTCATTTTTAAATTCTTTTTTGTTTGTTTTTGTTTGTTTGTTTGTTGCTATTGAGTGTATACATTCTTTACGTATATTGGATGTTAATCCCTTATCAGATACATGGTTTGCAAATATTTTTCCCCTTCCATAGGTTTTCTTTTCGCTTTGTTGATGGTTTCTTTTGCTGTGCAGAGCTTTTTAGTTTGATGGAGTCCCACTCATTTACTTTTGATTTTGTTGCTTATGCTGTAGGCGTAACATCCAGACATCACCACCAAGACTCATGTCAAGGAGCTTTATTCTTGTGTTTTCTTCTAGCAGTTTCATGGTGGCAGGCCTTATATTTAAGTCTTTAATCCATTTTGAGTTAATTTTTGTGTGTGGAATAAGATACGGGCCCAGTTTCATTCTCTTACAAGTGAATATCCAATTATCCCAGCACCATTTATTGAAAAAACTGTCTTCTCTCCATTGAGTGTTCTTGGCTCCCTTGTCAAACATTAGTTAACTCTATAATGCTTGGGTTTATTTCTCACTTCTGTTCCATTGGTTTATTCATCTGTTTTTATGCCAGTACCATACTCTTTTGATGACTACTGCTTTATAGGATAGCTTGAAATCAGGAAGTGTGATGCTTTCTGCTTTGTTCTTAGGATTTCTTTGGCTTTGGGGGGCCTTTTGTGGCTCCATATGAAATTTTAAGAGTTTTTTTCCTATTTCTGTAAAAAATGCCTTTGGAATCTTGATAGGGATTGCCTTAAATCTATAGATGTCTTAGGGTAGTACTGACTTTTTAACAATATGAATTCTCCCAGTCTATGAACCTAGAATACTTTCCATTTATTTGTGTCTTCTTTGATGTCTTTCATCAATGCCTTGTAGTTTTCAGAGTACAGATCTTTCACCTCCTTAAATTTATTCCTAAATATTTTATTGTTTTTGATGCTATTGTAAGTGGGATCAATTTCAATTATTTCCTTTTCTGAAAATGTGTTGTTGTGTATAGAAACGCTTACTTTCATATGTTGATTTTGTATCTTGCAACTTCACTGAATTCATTGATTAGATCTAATAGTTTCTTGGTTGAACCTTTAGGATTTTCTATATATAAGATAATGTCCTTTGAAAAGAGAGATAGTTTTACTTCTTCCTTTTTAATTCTGATACCTTTTATTTCTTTTTCTTGCCTGATTGCTCTGGCTAGGACTTCTAGTACTATGTTGAATAGAAGCAGTGAGAGTGGGCACCATTGTCTTCTTCCTGATCCTAGAGGAAATGTTTCAACCTTTCACCACTGAGCATGATATTAGCCATGGGCTTGTCATATATGGTTTTAATTATGTTGAGATATGTTTTTTCTATGCCTAATTTGTTGAGTTTTTATTGTGAATAAATGTTGAATTTTGTCAAATGTTTTTCTGCTTCTATTGAAATGATTATGATTCTTTTCTTTTATTCTATTAATGTGATGTATCACAATGCTTGATTTATATATGTCGAACTATCCATCCTCACATTCCAAATTGTAAATCCTATTTGTTCATGGTGAATGGTCCTTTTAATGTGCTGCTGAATTTGGTTTGCTAGTATTTTGTGGAAAATTTTTGCATTGATATTCAGCAGGGATATTGGCCTGTAGTTTTTATTTTTGTTTTTCTGGTAGCATCCTTTTTTGGTTTTGGTATCAGGATAATGCTGACCTCATAAAATGAGTTTGGGAATGGCCCACCTCCTTGATTTTTTGGAAGAGCTTGGGAAGAATTGGTGTTAGTTCTTCTTTGAATGGTAAAATTCACTGACAAAGCCATCTGGTCTTGGGCTTTTCTTCATTGGGAGATGAGGAATTACAAATTACTAGTAATTTGTCTGTTCACACTTTTTATTTCTTCCTTATTCAGCCTTGTTAATTTATAGATTTCTAAAAATTTTTCCATTTTATTAGGTTATCCAGTTTGTGGGCATATAGTTGCTTATCACAGCCTCTTATGATCCTTTGAATTTCTGTAGTATCCAGTATAAAGTCTCCTTTCCCATTTATAACTCAGTTGACTTGGGTCCTTTTTCTTTTTTCTTTGGTTAGATAAGGGTTTGTAAATTTTACCATTTCAAAGAATGAAGTCTTACTTTGGTTAATCTTTTCTATTTTTTTTTCTATTCTCTATTTCATTTATTTCTGCTCTAATCTTAATTATTTCCTTTCTTCTAACTTTGTGTTCAGTTTGTACCTTAAGGCGTAAAATTTGGTTGCTTCCTTAGGATCTTTCTTGCTTCTTAATATTGGCATTTATTGAAATGAACTTCCCTCTTAGAACTGTTTTTCCTGCACCCCACAAGTTCTGATACGTTGTGTTTCCATTTTTGTTTGTCTCAAAAAACTTTCTTATTTCTCCTTTAATTTCTTCTTTGATCCATTGCTTGTTCAGGTCAGTGTTGTTTAATTTTCATGTATTCATAAATTTTCCAGTTTTCCTTTTGTTATTGATTTCTGGGTTCATGACATTGTGGTTAGAGAAGATACTTGATATAATTTCAACCATTTAGAATTTGGTAAGACTTGTTTTGTGGTCTAACTTATAGTTTATCCTAGAAAATGATCCATGTGCACCTGAGAAGAATGTGTATTCTGTTGTTGGATAGAATGCGCTGCATATGTTGTTGTTCCAATCTGTTGTTCCCATATTGATTCTCTGTCTGTATGATCTCTCTATTGTTGAGAATAGGGTAATAAAGCCCCCCACTATTATTGTACCCACTATTATTGTATTCCTGCTGATTTCTTCTTTTAGCTCTGTTAGTTTTTGCTTCATATATTTAGGAGCTCCAATGTTGGTGCAGAAATATTTACAATTGTTATATCTTTTTGATGTATTGACCCTTTTATCATCATTTAATAATCTTTGTCTCTTTTTTACCATTTTTAGTTTAAAGTGTGTTTTATCCAGTGTAGGTATAGCTACCCCTGCTTTTTTATCGTTGTTGTTATCATTCGCTTGAAATGTCATTTTCCATCCCTTCACTTTCTGTCTATGTGTGTCTTTAAGGCTAAAGTGAATCCCTCCTAGACAGCATATTGTTAGATCTTGGTGGTTTTTTTTTTTATCACCCAGCCATTTTATATCTTTTAATTGGAGAATTCAATCCCTTTATGTTTAAAGTAATTACTGATAAGTAAGAACTTACTATTGTCCTTTTGTTAACTGTTTTCTGGTTATTTTATAGATCTTGTTTCTTATCCTACTTTTTTTGTGTGTGTTTTAATGTCTTTTGGTGTCAGTATGTTTTGACTTCTTTATCATGTACTTTTGTACAATTACTACAGGATTTTCCCTTGTGGTTATCATGAGGCTGACATAGAATATCTTTAATTTATAACATCTTATTTTAAACTGATAATAACTCAACTCCAATAAAATTCATAAACTTTATACTTTTATTTCTTCTCCCCTTCACATTTTAGCTTATTGCTATTGCAATTTATATTTTTTATATTGTATAACTAATAACAGACTATTGTAGTTATGGTTATTTTTAATACTTTCTTTTTTTATTACTTTTAAACTAGAGGTGTAAGTGAATTAGGCACCACTATTACCATATTGCAGAATCTAACCATGGCTATATATTTATCATTACCAGAGAGGTTTGCACTATCTTTTTATGTTTTTGTTGATGTTAATTGCATTCCTTTCCTTCACTCAGAGAATCCCTTTAACATTTCTTGTAAGGCAGGTCTGGTGGTAATGAACTCTCTTGGCTTTTGTTTGTTTAGTAAAGTTTTTATTCCTCCTTCATTTCTGAAGCACAGCTTCACCAGGTATAGAATTCTTGGTTGACAGTTATTGTCTTTGAATATTTTGAATATGTCATTCCATTTTCTCCTGGCCTGAAAAATTTCTGTTGAGAAATCTATTTCTAGTCTTCTGGGGCTTCCTTTGTAATTTCCATTTTTTGTTTTGCTGCTCTTAAAATTCTTTTTATTTTTATTTTTTTTGTTTTTTACTGTTGATAATTTAATTACAATGTCTCAGTGTATCCCTCATTTGGATTCAACCTATTTGGGATCCTTTGGACCTCATGGATCTGGATGTCCATTTCTCTCCCTAGGTTTGGGAAATTCTCAGCCATTGTTACTTTAAATAAGCTTTCTGTTCCTTTCTCTTTCTCTTGTCCTTCTTGAATTTCCCCAATGTGAATAATGTTTCTTTTCATTGTGTGCTATGATTCCCATAGGCTTTCTTCACTCTTTCACTCTTTTTTCTTTTTGCTCCTCTGACTGAATAATTTCCAATGTCCTGTCCTCCAGGTCACTGATTCTTTATTCTCCACGGTTGAGTCTAGTTTTCAAATCTTCTACTGAATTCATCAGTTCAGTTATTGTATTTTTTTGACTCCCAGATTTCATATGTTTGTTTGTTGTTTTGATGGTTGCTATTCCTTGTTGAACTTCTTGTTTTGTTCATGCATTGTTTTCCTAATTTTGTTTAGTTGTCTGTTTTCTTGTAGTCCACTAAACTTCCTGAAGAGGATTGTTCTGAATTCTCTGTCTGACAGATATCCATTTCTTTAGGGTCAGTTATTGGAACTTTATTAGTTTCCTTGGTGGTGTCATATGTACCTGATTTTTCATGATCCTTGATTCATTACATTGGTATCTGTGCATCTGAGTAATTGAGCTCCTCTTCTAGATGTTACAGGTTTGCTCTGGCAGAGACAGCTCTTCACCAGTCAGCTCTGTTTGGGTTTCTGGGTGTGTCTGCTGGTAATGTCCTTGGGGAGATGGGTCCTGATATTATGGCCTATTTTTGGCAAGGAAACTTTTCCAACTCTGTGGTTGGGAATGGGGCTGTGTTATTGGCTGAGAATAGTTGAAAAAGACTACTGGTTTGGTTCCCTACCCCTCAAGTGAGGCAGTAGGATGGGCTCCACAGTTGGCTGGATTCTCTGGTCAGGTTTACTAGATGGTCAGGATTAGGTACTACATTCAGTACTATATAGGGCTATGAATTAGTTTCCCTGCCCTGGCAGGACAACAAGACCAGAGCCTGTATGGCTCATGGTTTGGGGACCTGAATCAAGCCAGAATTCCCTGGTTAGGGGAGGCCCCTTGTTTTGCTCTGCAGATGGGGAAAGTCACAGGTTAGGCTCTCTGTTCACGTGCCACTGTACATAGGACTATTAAATAGGCTATGCAGCTTCCCATATACTTTGGTTAGGTTGCTTACAGGTTGAAGGCTGTATTCAGTGATGAGCTGAGCCATGAATTAGATGTGCAGGGATGGCCAGGAACAGCAGGGGAAACCACTCTAAAGATGGTGAAGTTCTTTGTTTCTTGCCTTAACTCAGGCCAACCCACACCCCAAGCTTCCTGGAAGAATAGGGCCACGAGCTTTGCTCTGCAAACTGTCAGCTGTGCCTGTCCTTCCCTCCACTCTAGCACTGCTGGGTCACACAGCTTCCAGGAGTTGTCACCAAGCCTTCTGGTTATATGAGTCTGGAAGACACTCTGCACAGTGGGCGGGGCTCTGTCTCAGCCCCTGTGCCTGGAAGGGAAGGGGAAAAGCTGCTCTCAATTTCCCAAACAAGCTCTCTGGTTGGGCGGGGCTGGGAGCAACCCAGGGACTTGGCATTGTACTCATTTCCCTGCTTGTGTGCAGCACAGGAAGCATCCATGCTTGGTACTGGCTTTGTCCCGGGGGCCATTAGCCCGCCTGCTTGCTTCTCAGCTCATGCACAGCTGGGCTGCACAGCTTTCAGCCAGATGGGGCTGGAAGGCCCTCTTCACAGGGGGTGGGGTTGTCTCAGTCCCTATGCCTGGGCAGGAGCTGCTCCAGGCTACTCTCAATTTACCAAACAAGCTGTCTTGTTGGGAGGGACCAAGAGCTACCCTGGGACTTAGCTGTGTGTAGATTTCCCTGCTTGTGCATAGCTCAGGAAGTCACTACGTTCAGTAGTGGCTTTGCTCTGGGGGCCATCAGCTCTGCCTGCTGGCCTCTTGGCTGGAGCACCACTGGGCTGCACAGCTTCCAGGAATTGTTGCCAGTCCTTCTGCTCAAATGGGGCTAGAAGGCACGCTCCACGGTGAGTGGGGCTGTGACTCAGCACCTTGCCTTGGCACGGGCAAACTGGGCTCCAGGGCTGGCAGAACTCCTTGTTCGAGGATCCAAATCAGGCAGATCTGCACCCCACTAAGTTCCCTGGTCAGACCATAACCCCGACTTGGTTTTGCAGATGAACAAAATCTCTCGTGGGGATTACTACTTGGGCACTGCAATTATGAACTAGATCTCCCGAGATCCCAGCGCTGGTTGTGGCAAGCCCCTCCCCCCTTCCCTTGCACAGTCAAATTCCCAGTGGTTGAGTCCCGCACATTCCCCTGCAATCCCCATGGTATGAAATCAGATTAGGGGCTCCCACAAAATGACCCACAATGCTGGGGAGGCTAGTTGTTACCCTGGGTTCCCCTTTCCCACTGGAGGAACCAGCGGCTCAGGGGAGACCTCTCCATGTGGGGCTGTGCTGGCCTAAGGGAGGGACGATGTAGTAACATGTGGCCACGTGGCCGTGTGGCGGCTTCTCTTGTCCGGCTGACGCAATCTGTCCTGGTCTCTGAGGTGCAGGCGGTGCTTCAGCCTCACGCCCGTATTCTAGGATTCTCTCAGGGGTGCTGTTCTCTAACAGTTGCTAGTTGTTCTTCTTGGGAGAGGGGAGGGAAGTCAGAGACAACATATGTCATCATTTTAGTGATGTCGCTCTCCCAAAATATTTCTTAAGAGATGCCCACCAGGACTGTGCCCAAACTGTTCATGTGATGAGGACAAGTTTAGATGAAGCTACAATACTTTCCTCATAATCGGAGGGACCCAGCCTCAGAAGTGTGTGTCCACTAATTTATACATTCCTGCAGGTACGTGGCTGGGACGGGGACAAGAGTGGGGAATTCCAGAAACCCAAAAGCTGATTTGGCCTGTCAGCCGTGTCAGCATTATGAGCAACACATAACTGGCCTGGGGGAGCTTCCAACGGCTGAAAACTTAGGTATAAATGGCTCAAGATACTAATAACCACTTCATTCCTTACAATTAACAACACCTTATCACTTAGAGGAAGGAAGATGATTTTGTAGATCTGCTTGAATCCTCACGATCACTTACTGGGTATTAAATGAAAGACGCCATCTCGCACATGGCTGAGAATGAAGGTTCTGGAGACTCACGGGGTTTGACAGGCGGGGATTTTACCAGCCACTAGATGCCACTGTTTTGCCGACACGGAAAGCTCCTGGAGGTGTGAGTCCTACAGGATCACGTTCTGCATCAGTAAACTTCCTTCTGAGAAGCTAAAGATCGCTTTCACTTCCAGGGAAGTCTCATCAGTGATTTGTTCTTTTGAAGAAATTACTTATATAAGCAAATTGATATCAATTTTCTTGACATTTAGACCTGATATCTTTGTTAATAAAAGCAGCCCACAAATTCAAATTTGTCCTATTCATTAGTTATACTTTCTTCTAATAAAGATGAGCAATGTATTTGTAAGGAATGGAGCAAATTATTGCTGATGTTTGGAATTCTTACTCTTTGGAAATAAATGTATTTGGTGCTTTTTTTCTTTTTTAAAGTCAGGGCAATTTATATTCTCTCAACTCTGGCTTCAGAAAACATTCTGTTAATCTCTTAGCAAGTGTTTCAAAGCAGCTGAAGCCTTGGAGGGGCAGGCTGGCCTGCTGGCTGGTGGGGGAGGCCGGCGGCTGTGAGGACCGAGCTGGCCACGGTGCTCTGGACGCAGCTGGGGTCCATCCCGGATCCCGTCCTCCCCCAGCCGAGGTCCCTTCAGCCCCTTCCCATCACTTTTCCGAGAGAGCCGAGACCCTCCTCAGGACAAACTCAGTGGAATCAGGGCCCAGAGAGAGACCTGAAATATTCCGAAATATGTTCACGCTCACAGTGCTCACGAAGCATGTCAGCCCTGGGAGCCGTACTGAGATCCTGGGTCTTCCCTGCCCCTGGGGTCCTTCGCATGCCTTTCCACTTGGGCCACGTGAGCGGCCTGACTGCAGCCCGCATCCTCGGCAGGAATCTGCGGGGCCCCCGAGCCACCATGTCTGGAAAGGCCACGGCGCCTCATCTTGTCCCAGAGAGAAGGAGACAGGCAGGTCGCTGTGAGCGCTTGGGATGCCCTGCCAGTGTTGAAACATGAAGGAGTCGGAGAGGGGAAAGTCCTCACGCCACACTCGCGTATTTGGGGGGGTGAGGGAGGCCCCCGTTTAGTGCACACTCGTGCGCGCACATGCATGCACACACGCCTCTTTGTTTTCCACATGCACTGTCCCTTTCCCTCCGGTGGGCCTTCTGCTGCCTGAGCGGCCCAGCCGCCTTCTGCAGGCAGTCAAGCCGCTTGCCCCGGCCTGCCCTGTGCCAGAGACAGCTCTGGGTGCTGAGGCCAACAAAGTGTTGGCCGGAAAGGGCCCCCGTTCCCACGGAGGTTTCATACCACTGAAGGAAACAGGCAGTAAACCACGAAGCAAATAGAGAAATCACAGCAGTTCAGGTGGGGTACCCACTGTCGCCTAAAGAAAGCAGGTCACGTGATAGAACGGATGGGGAGGGAGAGCCCATCGGCCCCCTGCCTCACATTTCCACCAAGATGACAGAGCCCACCACCCGCAGCTGCTCAGAGCCGCAGGTGCTGAGCCGGACCAGGCTTCTCCCCACAGAAAGTGAAAGTTCCAGCCCTGCGTCTTGTGAGCCCAGCAGACCAGACCCTGAGGCCCTCTGATTGAACAGGGTCCCACTGAGCCCCGGGAGCGGCTGAGAAAGCTGGACCTATCATTGGGACAGCCAAGGGCCAAATGCACATTTGCCCACGATCCCAGATGAGGGCAAAGTGGTGATTACGCGAGAATGTTTTGGGTATTTCTCAATCCATTATGTTGTCTGCATGGGCAAAGCTGCAGGGATGTAAAATTACCTTGGTAAATCTCCAAAGATAATTGTGTGCCTTTGATCCCACAACACACAGATGTCCATAAAGTTTGCATTACGTCTCCCCAGACTAAATAACACCACGCGTGACGATTTTACCTAGTTTTGTGCCTCCTTAGTTCCCATCATTACCATGGCATATGCCTTCTTAGATCTTGGAGGACGCTGGACGTTTTCCTGGTTTGCTTTTGGTGGCAAGGAGAATGACTGACTCTCCAAAGCGCCTTGGGAAATCATTCACAATACCGCCTTCGCAAGTGGCACGACCTGTTTGCAAAGTACAAGTCTGCAGGTGGCTGCTTATCTGGGAACCACTTGACTCTCTCTGGGAAGGATTTGCCAGCGAGATGTGGAAAGGCAGACTAGGAGAGAGCCTGGTGTGGTTGAGGACATTTTATAAAGTCTTCTCCTGAGGTCTTGGTTTTCACACAAAAACAGCATAAGCTCATTTTAATAAAAAAAAAAACATCTCGTGGAATTTAAGAAACAAAACAAATGAACAAATAAAGAAAAAAGAAACAAATAAAAAAAACCAGACTCTTAGCTGCAGAGAACACCCTGGTGGTTATGGGGGAGGAGGAAGGGGGAGGGGTGGGGGAGGGAAGGGGAGTGGGGGTGCATGCATGGTGAGCACTGTGTAATGTATAGAAATGTTGACTCACTCTATTGTACACCTGAAACTAATACAACACTGTGTGTTAATTATACTTCAATAAAAACATTAAGAAATTAAAAGAGTTAAAAGAAAAAAGAAAAATCATGCACATATAGGTATATGAGAATACAAATACACACACACACACACATCTGTGCACAGCTACATACAGGGAGTCTACAGGCAGGACTCACACCAAACCCTTCGCTGGACAACAGAAATGTGGCAGTCCGGGGCATGTGTCCTCTAGTTGATGCACTTGTATACTATTCCCATATGTCTAGAAAAAGCATATAATTTTATAAAGAATAGAGGTTTTTAAAGGAAAATGGACTTACCTAAAGAAATTTTGTTATGAAGAACTCTAAACATTAAACTAAGACTCCAAATTATTTTCAGGCTTCTGATTTAATCATTAACCTGTTCCCCTCTTAGCTTCTCCTGAACGTCCTCGGGCCCCACCTGCTCCCAACACCAGTGGTTTACGAAGCGAATGCAAACAGGTGCCAGGTATCTGCCATCTGCTCCCAGCTTCCTGCGTTTCCCGACGGAGCCTAGCTCTGTCCCCTGCCCTGCCCCGCGTGCCGTGCAGGCCATCCTTTGCCAGCATGGGGATACCGCCACCGTGATCACCTAGCCTCGAGCCGGTTTCCCACGGGATCAGCAGCTCCCTGAGGCCTGGTCTGTCTGTGCCGAGCCGGAAAGAAGCGAGACGTGCGGCTGGGGCCCCCGAGGCAGCGTGGCAACCAGCGGTGCAGAGGGCTCCCCCGCATTCGGCTCCCTGTTCCCCGAGTCCTGCAGGGAGACGTGCGCTGGAGAGAAGGCAGGCCCCCCTCCCCAAGCCTGAGACCCGCGCGATGGCCTGCCCTCAGTGGAGGCCAGCACGACTGCACAGTGTTCTCGGCCCCCCAGGACCAGCTGCCCCGGCTGGGAGGGGACCACACACCTCCTCGTGCTGTTCAGTCAAGAAGCACCTCCTGCCCCTCAGGGACGGGGACGCCCTGCAGGACCGCAGGCCATGACAGGGTGGGGAAGGGCGCTTCTGCTGCGTCGGGGAGAAATCAGGCTGATGATGTGTTTTGAGAACCGGGAGGGATTGTGACTCACAAGATGAGTAAGGGTTCTGTGCTTAGGGCGTATTGCCTGCAGGGCAATTCGGCCTTTGGGAGCCTGGGTTCGGCCCCGGGGGCCGTGCGCCCCGCGTTCCCAAAGCAGGACGCCCAGCTGCTGTGGACCCAAGAACCTCCGCACAGAGACGTCTCCCGAGTGTTCTTAGCCTGCCGAGAGCGGGCAGTGCACCTGCTGGGTCAGCTGGCCTGAACCCGACAGCTGGCTGCCCCTGGACTCGGGACTGAGTTTTCTTGGGAAAATGGGCTGTGTGTGTGGGTTCTACATGCAAAATCGTGTTTTTCCGAGTAATCCCTAGTATCCTGGTTTTTTGAACATGGTGAATTCAGTTGATGTCATGGTATTTCACTGCATCCCTGCTGTCCGAGCTCTGTTTTGTGAAGTGGGTTGGGAGCAAGGACTTAGGGGGAAGCTCCTGCTCCAGGTCCTCACACTAGTTTCTCGTCTGCATCTTTCCCTCGCCCTCCCCAGCCTGGATGCGCCAAGTAGCTCGTCCTCGCTCCTCCACCATGCGGTTCTTTTGTGTTCTGAGAGTCCTTCGTTGTGCACGCAGTCTGTGCCGCCCGCTGTCTTCCAATCTAACAGTGCACAGATGGCTCTGGTGGGCTGGGACGGATCGCTAATGCAGCCTCCCGGGGCTCCCACCTGGGATGTCCTCTGGGGCAGTGATGAGCCTCAGTAGAAGCTTCTAGAGAGGGGGTGGGTTTGCTAAGGGCAACACGCAGCGCTGGAGTTCACTTTGGATACGATTCCCCAAGCTGGCCCATCGTGGCTAAGCTGAGTTGCCACAGTGAGGTCAAGGTGAGGGCCCTTTGATGGGCACGACCAGGGCCAGCCTCGATGAGACAGGTTACCTGATTCAGCCACTGCTCTACTCATGTTTAAACTTTTTCTTTCAATTCCATCCCTAAGCAAAGGCTGCTTCAGTTCTCACAGTCCCAAAGCAAAAGTCTTAGGGCAGAAAGAGGCAGATTGGGACCAGCTTGAGTCAGATTTCCACCACTGGTCCGATTCCCCCACGGGTGTGGCGGGGTGTTCAAGGAGCCCTCACCTGGCATGAGGCCATCCGCGTGGCTGGGACGGAACCCCTCGGGGAGAGCATATGGGGTCCCAGGGCCCGGCCACACCCCGATGGCTTCCCCTGCAAATGGACTTCAGGAGAGCTCTAGTCCCCGACCTCTCTGTTGAGACCGGTGGGGACGTCTTCCTGTCTTGCAATATCATGGTTTGGAGACCCTTGAGGATCTCTGTGGACGGATAGCTCATCGTACCAGTTCTTTCTTCACTTATCACTCAGCTACCAGCGGTCGTGCGTCCCGAGTCACGTTTGCTTTATGTTTTCAAGCACTAAAAATGTAACACAAACTTACTGGCAATATACCCTTGCCTCAGAGAAAATTGTACAAAAAAATCCTGTCTCTTCTAAGGTTTGACTCCCCAGTCCCGGGTGCATGGTCAGGATTCTTTTTTTTTTTTTTTTTAAAGATTTTATTTATTTTTTTGACAGAGAGACATAGCAAGAGCAGGAACACAAGCAGGGGGAGTGGGAGAGGGAGAAGCAGGCTTCCCGCAGAGCAGGGAGCCCGATGTGGGACTCGATCCCAGGACCCTGGGATCATGACCTGAGCTGAAGGCAGACGCTTAACGACTGAGCCACCCAGGCACCCCATGGTCAGGATTCTTGCCAGAGCCGTCGTGCTCACGTCGCTCCATCAAGGAACTCAGTTGCGACCGTCACTGGAAGCCCTGTGTTGGTCTCCGATCTGAAGACAATTGTCTTCTGGTTCGCCGGGGGTCCTGCTTGCAAATGTGACTCTTCCTACCACCCCACGGGGCTCTGCAGCCCTGCCCCGCTCTCTTCCACCTGCGCAGGCCGCGGGAGAGGTGGCTTCCCTCCTCCCCACCATCTGGGCTGCTTCTGCAGGAGCTTGTCACATACTCACTTCCCCGAGTGCTATTTGCTCATCCAGGGAGCATGCACTTGCTGGGTACCAGTGAAGTGCAGGAGCTGCGGAAGGACCCAGAGATAGAGCTGTGCAGAGTCACCATCCTTGAACATTTAGCAGGAGATCCAGACAAATTTCTACTGAGATGAACCACAACGTAGGACCTGCAGGCACTCCTGAACAGCTAGAAGGACAGGTCCAGGTGGAGGACGAGGGCCCCACAGAGCAGTACTGAAGCCGAAATCTGAGGGGCACCTCAGGGTGGAATGGAGTCAGATCCACAAGCAGAAGGAATGGTTCTGAAATAGGCAGG
Organism: Mirounga leonina; assembly: GCF_011800145.1. Taxonomy (NCBI): domain Eukaryota; kingdom Metazoa; phylum Chordata; class Mammalia; order Carnivora; family Phocidae; genus Mirounga; species Mirounga leonina. The sequence continues at coordinate 9,463,913 of NW_023270816.1, forward strand.
AGGATCCGTGGCTCCCCAGACAAATCAAGACTCAGTGCGGCGGAAAAGTAACCGAGGCTCGTCCCTGTTCTGGCGAGGAGCATGCCCTTTGTTAATTCTGGCAGGCGGGGCGGTCAGGATTACTGTCCCTGACACCCCCCTCTGTCCCTGGTCCTATTTTATGTCTGTCTTAACGCATATGCAGACTTTTTTTTTTACATAGATGGAATTATTTTCTATACTTTTTAAAGAAGGTAGACCTCACATTAACTATTCTTACCAAAATAAAACAGAATAACCAAACTAGCCCTTCTTTTGTTTAATGCTGTACTTGGCCATGCACAGATTTTAAGATTTAATTTATTAAACATACAATGATATATTTTTTTGTCGTGTTTATGAAAACCACACCAAATATATTTTATCTTTTCTTTTTGTTTTTATGTGTCTTTTTTTTTTTTTTTTTACATTTAAGTCTTTGATCAACTGGAATTTATGTTGGTAAAGGGACTGACTTCACTTTTTTAAAAATCATTAGCTTTTTGCCTCAGTGATGTTATTGGATAATCCATGCTCTTCACACCATTTTGCACAGACGTTTGATCAGGTGTTAGTCTCTTACACTTAATACTGGCATGCATGCTGTCCCAACACTCTGTCTCTGCAGTAACCTCTCACTGTTCGTGTCACCAAAGCACTATTATGCGTCCTGATAGCTGGTCACTGTCCTTATCCTAGGATTTTCCAGGTGTCCCCGGGAAGCAGACACCGAGACGGACTGTTTGCAAGGCATGTGGGGAAGGAAGCTGGACAGGGCAGTGAGGAAACTGGAGCAGGGAGGAGTGGAAACGGAGGGGGGAGCCCAGGTGGTGTAAGGTGTGCTGATCCCATCGGAGCAGGAACACCACCTGCCACGCTCTCAGGATGCTTACCCCTCCGTGCCCTCCCCTAGGGCTCGTCTCACTGCGAGCACCCAAGGAAAAGCTCATACTCCAAGAGGGAGTGTGGGGGTGCTGGCCAGCCTGGGTGCAGGGCCGCGACCCCCGAGTCACTGGCTCCCCAGGGTCCTTCCCTGACTTGACCCTGACAGTGCTGGTTGACATGCTTTCTGTGCATTCGGGGCCCTGGGCAGGAAACAGGCTTAGCTGTCCAGCTGTGCACTATACCAGCTCCTTCTAGCAAAGAGCATCCAAATCAAGACATTGCCAAAGGCATAGAATTTTCAAGAATTTTGCCTTTCCACAGGTCCCTCTCCAGGAAGGCCGAGTGAGGGATTTCAAGGTCTGCTTTCAGCTCAGGCACACTCTGCACTTTCCTGGAAGGCCCAGCTAGGAAGGAATGCTGGATTCCCACCAAAATGCCTGGAACCAAGGCCCCAGCTTGCCCTGACTCTGGGCTGGCCCTTTGGAGTGGTCCAGCTGGTCCGGGGTGGGAGTGTGGCTAGGGGTGACCTCTTGGGCTGGGGCCGGTCCCCGCGGGGCGGGGGTGGGGACGAGGACAGTGTCCATTCCATCAGGCTACATTTACTGCATCATCCCTTCTGAAAAATTACAGATGACATTAATTGAGCCAGCTGGTGTTCTCAACACTTCCAAATTTTTATGTCTCTTAATGTAGTATAATTTATTATATTTAACAAAGGCCTGTTGGCATTTTCATTGGGATGGTGTGCATTTATACATTAATATAACATGATATCAGTGCAGACTGGAGGAGAGGCTGGGTTCATGCCAGAGCTCAACTGTGAGGCCACGTTCAAGCTGGAAAGTGAGTTACAGTTACAAGTCCTGGTCATGAGATCTGTGAAGCATCGCAGGTGTTCAGCTTTGAACAGTTGGCGTGAAGCCAGCCTTTTAATATTTTATTTGTTGGATAAAAGTTAGTATTTGATGATTTCAGTTGTCCCCAGCAGAGGCGATTGTCAGTGCTGTTGAAGAGGATATCTTCCATGGTGACTCAGCTTGTGACCAGAATTCGGGTCCTCCTGCGTGTGTCCTCTGCATGCATCAGCTAAGGCTAGGCTTGGCTCTGAGGACCATAAATGCCAGTGGCTCATCCTGTGAACGGGTCCTCCTCTCTCAGCTAAAAGGAGAAATCCCTTGGGGGCAGCACCTTGGCTGTCAGGGATCCAGGCTCCTCTGTCCTGGCTCACCTCTCGGCTCCCAGTCATGCCTTTGCTGGCTTCCAGAGCCACCCAGACACCTTCCAGACAGCAAGGAGGACCAGAAGCCTGATCCCCGGTGCCCGGGACCTTCTTGAATGCTCTACACATCGCTTTTTCTTTTCACACTCTCTAGAGACTCAGAGAGAAAGACGCTTCAACCCAAAAGAGGGCCCAGCAGGGCCAGCTTCCAGAAGTTGTTCTCAGCGATAGATTATGGAGGTGTGATTTCCCGCCGTCATGGTGTGCGAGGCTGGGACTGCTCCTCACCCTCCGAGCCACGCCTTCCTCAGGACACGTGCCAGATGTCACCCAGTGCCGCGTGGACGTGGGTGCTGTGTAGACGCAGGTGCCGTGGATGTGGGTGCCGTGGACGCAGGTGCCGTGGATGCAGGTGTCACGTGGATGCGGGTGCCACGCAGATGCAGGTGCCGTGGATACAGGTGCCATGGAGGTGGGTGCCGTGGATGCGGGTGCCACACGGATGCGGGTGCCATGGACGTGGGTGC
>NW_023270816.1:9466571-9518487 GCF_011800145.1 Mirounga leonina
GGTGCCATGGATGCGGGTGCCACGCTGATGCGGGTGCCACACGGATGTGGGTGTCGTGGATGCGGGTGCCACACGGATGCGGGTGCCATGGACGTGGGTGCCATGGACGCGGGTGCCGTGGACGCGGGTGCCATGCAGATGCGGGTGCCACGCGGATGTGGGTGCCGTGGATGCGGGTGCCACGCGGATGCGGGTGCCGTGGACGCGGGTGCCACGCAGATGCGGGTGCCATGGATGCGGGTGCCACGCGGATGTGGGGTGCCACACGGATGCAGGTGCCATGCGGATGTGGGTACCGTGGATGCGGGTGCCATGGATGCATGTGTCACGTGGATGTGGGTGCCACGTGGATGTGGGTGCCATGTGGATGCGGGTTTCATGGACGCGGGTGCCGTGGATGCGGGTGCCGCGCCCCAAAGCTGGGGAGCTGGAGCACTCTTGCAGAGCGTTAGAGCCACGGCTGCTCAGGCCTTGGAGCTGCTGAGGAATACGTGGAGCCAGCCCCGTGTGCCCCAAGCAGCTACACTTCCCAAACTTCCCAGCCACCGAGTCCCCTCCCCACCGCCCCACCAGGGGCCTGAGCTCAGATGAGAGGGTGTGCGAAGTGCTTTACAAAGTGGGGGTTCCTGCTGTCCTCTGAGTGGGCAGCACGGGTGTCTCCAGCGCGGGAGGCCTGTCTGAGGCACCTTCATCCTGGTCGCTTCATGGGCGGGAACTTTACGTCAACCTCTGGCTGAGTCTGCCCAGAAGGCCCTGCGGCCTCCTCCCGCCGCGGCCTCCTCCCGCCGCGGCCTCCTCCCGCCACGGCCTCCTCCACCACGGCCTCCTCCGCCACGGCCTCCTCCACCACGGCCTGCCCAGCCTGACGACTTGCGTCTGGGGGCGGCCTCGCCGCTCACCACGTGCGGCGTCTGTGGCTCAGGGGCACTCACGCTCATCCACTGGGCGTTGTTAAGGCATAATTTTCAGAAAGGTAAAACCGTGACTCTCATGCAAATTTTCAACAGACACATATCACAGATTTTATTCACATCATCAATCACTGAGGGAACCAGGGCGCTGTTACAACTAGTTCAAGAGAAAATTTGAAGAACAGCACATATACAGCTGGCCCTTGAATTGTGCGGGTTTGGGGCACTGATCCCCTGCCCAGGTGAAAATCCAGGTATAAATTTTGACCACCCAAAAACTCTACTAATAGCCTGCTGTCGACCAGAAGCTTTACCAATCACATGAGCAGTCGATTAACACATTTTATGCAAAATATGATACTTCTTCTTACAGTAAAGTAAGCTAGAAAAAAATTAAGAAAATCATAAACGAGAAAATATATGTATATTACTATACTGTAACTACTGAAAAAAACCCTGTGTGTAAGTGGATTCATGCAGAACCTGTGTTGTTCAAGGGTCAACTGTATTTTTGTGTGTATGGGTACACATCTGGCACAAATACACTTACAGAAATACAGCCAAGAATGTTGAAATAAATTTTCTAGTAGATGCAAAATCGGTTACAATATCGAATAGGAAAGTAGCATCTGGGGTTACTTTTTCTACAGGAAATTTACTGACTCTCTACTGAACAAAAAACAATAATTTGCGTAACTGTCAATTTCAGTCAGTTAGCTTATTATCCCTGCAGAGTTGTACGGTCGTGCAGTCAGCAGAAAATCGATCGGCGGAGCACACTCCTCTAGAGCCACCCTGGAGGGCTTAGACCCAGTCCTGGCGATCTGCTGAGGGGAAACCGGACCATTTCTTGTCTCACGGCTAGGTCTGGGCCGTCTTTCCCCAGCTAGCCGGCTGGGCGATTGGCTCATCTCACTTAATGATGTTCTCATGGCAACCCTATGAAATAGAGATGCTCCCCCCGGCCCCCAGCGGATGAGGCAGGACAGATTCAGTGAACTTACACGGTCTGCCCAAAGTCATGCTGCTGGCAGGTTCTCTCAGGAGAACACGAGTGCGACACAGATATGCACAGACTAAGGGCTCGTGGGGATGCGGAGTCAGCACCACACCCGGAGGCGTGCTCTGAGTATCAGAGAAATACTGAATAACTGTGAATTTTAAAAATGGAAACCACTTGCGAAGGAAGAAAATGGAAGCTGGAGAGCCACCAGTGTGGGGTTTTAGATGGTAGACGGAGGCCCGTGGCCTGTGCCCGGCCCCAAAGGCAGATTTCCTGACCTCGCGGAAGCCGCTTCTCCGCTCATGGCTCTCTTTTGCACGTGCTTTCCGTTTGGCCCACACTTTATGCCGTTTGCTCTGTGAGACTGACCCCATGAAGGACAGGGGTAGGGCTGGGCCCTGTGGTCTAAAGCAGAGAGCTCGGACTCAGCCCTCACACTAGAGCCTCGCTCTTTCCAGAACACCGCACCACCTGCATGGTTACGAGGTTCTCTTACTGGGTTGTAGGTATCCTTAGTCTGAAGGTTCGAATCACAGACGGGCTTCTACTAACCACACATGCACGAGAGCACCGAGCGGGGTGATCGTGGCTGTTTTCCAGGAGCCCTGGGCTCACGGAAAGCCCCCTTGGCCGGTGTGACTTCCTTTCGGCTTGACGAAAAAGAAGTGTTTATGAAAACTAAGTGTTCTTTCAAAAATATAGAAACTAACCCAGATGTTTCTCAAGTACTTGTGATCTAGGATAATCTTTGGTAGATAAAAGCTGGTTTGTGTTTTGTTGCTTTGATTAAAATTAATTAAAAATGTCTTCAGAGTTATCAATATCAAATACAATGTGACATACAACTTTTATTCTACGTGGGTTTACAGAAAGTCAAGTGGGCTCATGTTATCTCTCTTAAGGAATTTGTCAGCAGGAGAAAGAACTTAAGATGATGGAGTGTCTCATAAAATTTTCATGAACAATCTAACTATAATCATTAAGAGCAAGTAAATTAAATAGATGTAAGATAAAAGTTTATAAATAGACTTTCCAAGAATAATTATGTTTTATGGTATATCTACTTAAAAATGTCTTCCAAAATCTTTTTGGTAACTTGAAACCTTAAAATTTTATTTTATTTTTTTTAAGATTTTATTTATTTATTTGACAGAGAGAGACACAGTGAGAGAGGGAACACAAGCGGGGGGAGCGGGAGAGGGAGAAGCAGGCTTCCCGCCAAGCAGGGAGCCCAATGCGGGGCTCGATTCCTAGGACCCTGGGACCATGACCTGAGCCGAAGGCAGATGCTTAATGACTGAGCCACCCAGGTGCCCTGAAACCTTAAAATTTTAGTGAATTAAATGATATAGTCATTAAATACCTTGATCTTTTCCAAATGAGATAAAATACTGAAATGTAGATTATCTACTTTTGGCTTCTCATTGAAGAGGAAACGAAGATATTTGAGCCTATTTGTAAACATTTGTGTGCCATGTTGAAATATTTAATATGAGGAAGAATATACTTGGGAAATTATGAGATGTATTTATAAACTGGCCAATCCGCAGAATGCCAGTGTAACAGAGCCCACGAGTTTTTCTTGGTTTTTACTAAAATGAAGGATTTTAAGGGTTAAATTTTTGAATCACTACATATAATTAAAAACCACTAGAAATACTAAAGCTGAAAGGAAACCACTATCTAAGGAAAGTAGACTGTGCTTTTTTGCATGAGGAAAGGTGTGGACAGGTTTGTTTTTGTTGTTAAGGAGAAAAGTGAGTAATTCTGTCCTAAGGTAGAATGACAAGTTGTTCCAGAATGAGGAACAAAACCTGAATGGAGATAAGAAGTTGTAGAAGTTTGTAGAAAAAGAAACGTGGAAAAGGAAATTTGTACGTGGTCAAGCTGGCTGAGGTCAGAATGGATTTAGGTTGTCAAGGAATGAGTCTTGCTATCAAAGTACATCGGTACAAAATGAGAATTTTTTTTTCTCTTGTTAAAAGGACAAAGTTTTCTTGGATGATTGGCCTGCTCTTGATAAGAGGTCGTGATAAGTTTTTCTTTACCTTCTCGGTAATCTGCCTGGAAAGCAAAGATTGAGTGTCTCAGCAGAGTGTCCCATACTTTGTGTCCTCGTCGAGTCTTCGACTGTGTGGGACGACAGGTCCACTCAATGACGGAGCCAAGTCTTATTCACGACCGTGTAGCTTCCTGTATTTGCCTTTAGCAGTAAGTACGGTTCTATAGATAATGAAGCATTTTCAGTTTCTACTTTCAGTTTGGTTCAATAGAGAATTAAGCATTATTTCATAATGATCTGTGATCCTATTTGATCAACTGTTCAAATTTTCTGACATTTTGACAACTTCCCCAAATCAAGTTCTAAATGGAGTCTTTCTGACCTCAAACTAACTTGGAGATTTCCCAGAAGGTCCCTGGCCGAAGAGACGTCAAGCTAAGCGGGCTTACATGGCATGTTCGCTACGTGGGGAGAGTTGTTGAGGAGGAGGTGATATAGACCGCCCTGGGTTACGCGTGTACGGATGCTCGTCGCCAGCGTAGGGATCCAGAAATTGCCTGAACTTCATAGAACTTTGTCAATACCCTCCTTGTCCACTTATGACCCTAGATTGCTCACTGTCACAGCAATTATGACACTTCCTTATCAAATGAACTCTCATCATGTATTTAACCGTGGCCATTTGCCATTTGCAGGAACTGCTTTGCTCTGATGCTTTGGCAGAGGGGCCTCAGCTTCACAAGGATTCATGGCAGGACCGACAAGAACAGGTTTCTGATGACTTTCGGATTAGACCACCGACCTGGAACAAGGACTGACCTTGAGCCTCCCTGCAGGTGCCACGCCAGGTCCTGCTCACCACCCAGAGGGCAGCCATGCCAGGGAGTTGCACCGTGGGTCCACGTCTCTCAGTTAGAAGGGGCTCCTCGAGACGCTGGGAACTCACAGCAGCTGCAGACCTCAAACTAAGACTGACCGGAGAGGTCACGAAGCAGACGGCGTCTCGAGGTCACGGCTCTCCCCAGGTCACAGATCCTGACCTTCATCCCCAGTGTGAAGCCTTTATTCCTCCTTTTGCCTTTTTGCTATTTGATGTTTCTGTCCGTTAACGCAAGGAGGACAGGCTCCGAGGTCTGGCACCGTGGCTGAGTCTCTGGGGGGGGCGTGGCTGCCAGGCACAGCTTCCTTGCGCAGCTGCTTTTAGATAATAGGATTGCGTCAGCGTACGTTTGGGCTGAGCCAGTCTGTACCAGAGCAAACCCGTCCTGCTGTCCCCGGATCCACGCCCCTGGTGTGCTAGCGAACACGAGGAATTGACAGACGAGCCACTCGGCGAAACCAGGCTGACGCCCCTTCGGGCACGTTCTCCCACTTATTTGATACCAGCTGGGGTGGCTTTGTCCCCATCGTGGTCATCGCTGTGGCCTCTCCCAGGTCCGAAGCGTGAGTTCCCGGCCCTCACAGGACAGCACACGGTCTCGTGCGCGTGCAGAAGCAGAAACCAGTGAGCAGCCCCGACGGGGCTTCCGCAGACCTGGCGTCGGCACCCACGAGTCTCGTGAGGAGACATGAGCCACTCAACCCCGATGTGCCCAAGAGGGGGGCTAATGCCAAAGTCGCAGAGAGCCCCTCACGTATGGAGGATGACAGGAGGCAGAGACGGTTAACCTAATTCACCAAGGAGGCCATGAGGCTGAGCCTAGGACTCAAAACAAGATCTAAGCCTGAAATGCCACAAGGCTAAGACATCAAAACTAAGGACAACCCATCGGAACAGCCCGCTTTACGCGAGAGCCAAGCAGTGGTTCCCTTCCTTGGCCTTTTCTCTCTATGGCTCCTTCCCACCCCCTCTCCCCAAGGCTCCCGTGGGCCCAGGGCCGCCAACCGCGTCTGATTGGTCGCGGCCCAGCTGAAAACAATGTTGCTCACATCAACTCTTAAAATGGCTCCTATGTCTCAGTTTACCTTGTGTCCCTCACATCGCTCATCAGCTTCTCCTCCTCTGGCAGATGCTTGATAAATCGAGAAGGGGATGAATAACTCTCCATCTTGTACATTTCCCAGTTATATCATGAAAATGATCTGTCGTTTTGCTAAGTTGACTTTGTTCAATCACCCAAAGCGAAGGAGGAGTCTGAATTTCCAGCTCTCCTTCATAAAAATGACACTTGACCTGGGGTTGTGTAAGGAAGGAGGAAAGAATTCTTCTACTGCAGCTGCAAACCCTGTAGCCACGGACAGGTTTACGAGGGAAAAACAAACATGAGCTTATTAACACTTGGTTGTGGGAGACACGCAGGGAAAAGTGGCTCAGAACTCAGGCTTCACTACCATCTTTACTAAAGGCAGGAGGAAGAAGGGGTGGGGAGAGCAGTTTTGGGCGGGATCAGGAGCGCGGTGAACGCGGGTAAGGCTGTTGGCTTCTGCACTGACGAGATTCCCTCGTGACTGAGTCACCCCCTCTTCCCGGTACAAGAGGGAGCCACCCTCACAGATGGAGACTTCCTTTATAGATGTAATTGTCCCCTACAAAAGGGAAACTTCTCCTCCTGTGTCTACTGTCTCTCAAAATACCCTTATGCCGAAGAGGCATATTCGGGGTGATGTATTCTGCCCTTTAGTGAGCACCTTCTGGTACCCATGCCCCCTGCAAGCTCCAGCTATGACTTCGGGGTCCAGACTCACCCTGGGCACAGGAGGGCCCCACCAGCCCCATGCACCTGCTCCAGAGAGGTTTCGGCCGGGGTGCGTCCCCACACATTCCTGGTCTGGGAGTCCAGGTCCCCAGGCGCTCCCGGCCTTGTGCTTTGTGCGCCAGGAGCTGGTGTGAGCCCAGCTGTGTGCTCCACAGGGGGTTGCTCAAGGCCTCCAAGCCAAGCCTGCTTCAGGCTTCCTTGAATCTCTTTAAAACTGGAATGATCTATTCCAAACAGCAGGACCAAACCCGTGAGGAGCTCCCCCTAGGCCTGGTTAGGCGCATGAAGTCTTTAGAAGAGAAACCTCAAGGAGAGGGAATGAAGCTTTGAAAGGTAGTTTTCTTTAGATGTGAGGGCGCCTGCTGCCTTCTCTGAGGACAGTGATTAGGATGCAGCGGTCATGCCTTTAGCATTTTCCCCGTAAAGCCCAAAGCTTTTGTTCTCAGAAGCAAGTATGAGTCTGTACCCGTCCCAGCTCCATCCTCTACAGATGTCTGAAGGGGTACCGTCAGCCCGGCGTAAGGCAGGCGGCCACGAGGCTGGTCTCCAAGCCAGGAGGTTGGTCTGCTGATGGTGGGACCTGGCTCTCTGCTTCTGAACATCGGATACCCAGGTGTTCCTGTAGCTTCTAAGATGAGCTTGGGTTTGCAGACTGCAAACTAGCAGGTGGCCAGGAAAGGCCACTGCAGGAGCCGAGGGGGACGGACACTGGGGTTCACCCAGAGCAAACACTTTCTTGAGCTCACGACAGCCTTTGCTTTCTGGGACTTCTCTGAGAACGTGTTTTATCCCACTACTTCGCAATAAATTGTGCCTTACCTGGTATTATCTTTGAGGCCTTTTGTGTGGTCCTATTTTCCCAGATTCACGTGCATGGTATGTGTGGTGTGCGGCGAGCGTGCGAGGTGCAGTATGCGTGTGGTGCACGAACAGTGTGTCAGTGTGCACGAGGCCATGGTCCAGCCGTGCGCTGTGAGTCTGGCCCTGGGCACTTGGTTGGGTCTGGTGTCTGTCCCTCGGGAGCGGGTCCTCGCCCGGCCCGTCCCCTGAGCCGCCCGCCGCGGCCGCATCAGAGGGGCACTGGGCTCGCAGCCTGCTCTGGGCCCGAGACGAGCCTCCGAACTTCATCGGGCAGCAGGGAGCCTGTTTGGGGAGCACAAGGCGGCCGTGAAGACGGATGGGCCTGAGGGCGTCCTGCCACGCGGGGTAGCTTCGCACGGGAAGACCAGCCTCCCGATGGAAACGGCGGCGGTCACGCCCCCAGGGAGCGGGGTCCTGAGCCCCAGTTCAGAGCTGGCTCAGTCCCGGCGTCTGCCGCGCAGCACGGAGACTCTAGTCAACCATCCTGTTTTGTGTATTGAATTTGCTCGGAGAGCAGATCCTACGTGTTCCCAGCGCTGGAAAAACAAAGGTTCGTCTGTGAGGTGAGGATGGGTGATTAACTCGACTGTGGGGTCATTTCACAACCCCACGCTGCACACCTTCTGTAGACAGCTTTCACTTGTCAACTACTCCTCGAGAAAGCTGAGCAAACATAAATCATTTCTTTACAGAAGGTGGGCCCTGCTTGGCGGGAATCATTATTTCAACTCAAGAAGGCTGCCCAGGGGGAGGCTGTGGGGGACAGAGTGAGGCCCCCGCACGCGGCCGTCAGGGCCACACGCCCAACCTCGGTCAGCCCGAGGCCCTGCACAAGCTTTCTCTCACACTTGAGCCGCAGGTCCTCCCCTAGGGAGCAGAGAAAATTCGGGAATGAGGATGAAAATGCCCGAGGACCAGGTCTACGAAGGACCAGGTCTGGGCAGGGGCCCTGGGGAAGGCTGTGGGCTTCCCTGCCCCTCCCCGAGGCAGGGCCTGGGAGCCCCTCGGGCACAGCAGGGACTGGGGGAGCCCCCCTGACCCTGCACAGCGGCCCCAGGCACTGAGACGTGGCCTCTCCCCTCCCCGGCCTCCCTGCACGCCCCACCTTGGCCCAGGCAGGCAGTTTCGTGAAGCCGGGTGGGACAACGGCAGGGGCCGAGCGGGAGGTGGGAGTAAATGAAAGGATGGTTTTCCCGCTTCGCGGGAAGCTGAAGGAGAGGCCGGCCGCAGACGCGTTCACCGCACCCTCCAAGCCGCTTTCACACCCGGGGTGCGGCCGTGTCCCGAGCGGCCTCTTCGGGTCTTGGATTCGCCGACAGGGCCAGGGCTCCCTGCCACATGCACAGTGGCTCTCCACGACGACCCTTCCGAGCAGCCGGCCGTGCATTGGAAGATTCGGGTTTGTGCTCCTTCCTTCGCTGCGCCCGAAGGAGAGGGAAGAACGTGGGTGATCGCGGGCCTGGGTGAAGCAGGGCAAGTCCCGCCGGGCGTTATTTCCTAGCTAACGGGGCCGGAAACGGGGGTCTGTCCACCTGACGCCCCCAGTAACTGCCTCTGTCTGCCCACGTGGTGCATGGGGCACCGGCCCCCCTCCTTGCTGAGCTTCCGGTCCCCCTCCACCGCTCAGAGGCGGCTTCCAGACCTGCAGGTCTGCTCAGCAGGGAGCTCGCATCCAACATGAGGCTCCGAGAGCCGAATCGGGCTGCATGAGGTTTCCAGAAGCAGAACGGAGACGTCAGTGGAGAGAAGTGAGCACTGCCCTCTGAGTCACTCATCTCGGCAGCAGGACCCAGAGGAAGCTGACCTGGAAGGTGCGCGTTGTCCCCTCCCTCTGCCCAAGCGCCCACGACAGGAGCCCTTCCCTCCTGGCCTGATCATCGTGGATTTAATCCTGCGCTTGGCTCAAAAGGAATCATTATTTCAACTCAAGAAGTCTGGACCCCACTGACTAACATGCTGTTTCTCTTGTAAAACGCAGAATCCAATAGTTGGATATGACGTATGGTTTGAGGGGCCTCCAGAAAATTCCTCACTGACCCCTGAATTTTCTGTCATGTTTTCTGAGATCTCCCCATTAGGAATGATTCTTGTTAGACCTTTAGGCTTTTTTTTTTTTAAGTATTTTATTTTATTTTATTTTATTTGTTTGTTTCTTTTTTTATTTTTTAGAGAGGGAGGGAGAGAGAGGAGGGGCAGAGGGAGAGGGAGAGAGAGAATCTTAAGCCAGCTGCAAGTCCAGCATAGAGCCCAATGTGGGGCTCGATCTCTCGACCCTGAGATCACGACCTGAGCTGAAATCAAGAGTCAGACAATTAACTGACTGAGCCCCCCAGGTGCCCCTAAGCTTTTGTCTTTAAGAGGGCTGGACAGAAATGCCCGGACCGCTGAGGACAGGGACACCACAGCTTCACGTTCATCAGAGCCACGCCCCTCCACACAAGAGATATTTTATAATGCTCCTTTACGATCTGCGGATGGATTCATGGATAGCACGCCTCTTTAAAAAGCAATCTGACGCCTGCGTTTTTATATGAAGGAGAAGCAGAAGGAAAGCAAATGCTGTGGATAACTTAGTGTGTTAACCCGGCAGTCTGTGGGTGCCCGGACTAGACATCATCCTGGCTGTGTCTGCGACGGTATTTTCAGATGACGTTCACATTTGAATCTGTGATCAGGGAAGCAGATGGCCTCCCCCACGTGAGCAGGCCTCGTCCAACCTCGTGAGGGCCCCAAGAGAACAAAAGGCAGAGGAGGAGAATCTGCCCCCTTCTTCTGCCTCATCTCCGCCTCTCCTGCCCTCACCCTGGGGTCGCACCGCTGCCCCCCCCCCCCCCCCCCCCCCGCCCCGCTCTCCAGATGGCACATCCTGGGACTTCTCAGCCTCCACGGCCGCGTGAGCCAACGCCCCTCAAAAATCTCCTCTCATATAAATCTTTATATATATCCTATCGGTTCAGTTTCTCAGGAGAACCTCATCCGATAATTTAATAAATGTGCATTCTTAGGGCTGAACGCCTGGGTACAGTAACCCAGAAGATTCGGTGGAGTAGTCTGACGCTGGCTGACCACTCACTAAACCGAGGTCACCGGTTACAGCGATCAGAGTTGCAGACTGACCCCGAGATATCATATGGTGACTCACATAACACAAACGAGTGGAAGTCTCACACAAAGCCCCCTGCAATCGCCTTCAAGTCAGGGGGCTGTGCATTCTGGTATATTCGAAGCACGTTACGAAGGTGCACAAAGACTGTGTTGATGGGTGAAACAGGCTCAGATTCTGTGCGCACAGTTAGAAGCAGGTTTCTCCCTGTGGGAAGGTCCCCTCCGCCACAAGATATTAGCATCGTGTTCCCCCCTCCCAAGCCACAGGCCCGAGACTTCTGAGATCGTGACGCCACGCTGAAAATGTCCCCTAGGGGGCGACGTCACACCAGTCCAGAAGCACTAGGATTCGCCGCAGCAGGTGCAAAGGGATGCTGCAGAGGAAGGTGGGCAGGCATCTCGGAGGGAGGCAGGCCTCAGGGCCCCCTTGTCATGTGTGGAAGGGAAGCCGTATTTAAGCTCATAAACATGAAAGCAAGTTATGACACAGACGTTACCCACCTCCCGCTTGTGCCCATGACTGAGTGTGGGTTCTTCTCCGGCCATCAGCCCCCCCAACTCCGTGTCCAAACCGTGCCACGCAGGCACCTGATAAGGGAGTGGGGGGGGGCCTCATTTTTGTGTTGAAACAGCATTTATAAGGTTAGGGAGAAATGGCAGGAAAGGTCTGTCCAATCCCTTCCTGGGCGATGTGAGGGGGACCTGGACTAACGCCTGGGCAGGCTTGCTCTGAGACCCTTTGGGGAGCCCAATCCCATTCCGCCAGCCTCAGGCTGAAGTTCTTTCTGAGACATCTGCAAGACCCCAAGTAGCAATCAGCTTCATCTCTCCAAAAGACCTCAACTGAATTTCACAGCAGGCTTTACATCTCATCTACTTACAAATTCTCATTTAGAAAGAGGGAAACTGGGGCCATAAAACCAAAGGTAGGGGACTAGCAGTTTCACAAAAAGCTACTAAATATCAGGTGCTTTCTATACACCACCCCACTGAATCATCGAAGCACCCTTTTTTAAGATCAGGGGCGTTAAGTAGCTTCTCTGGAGGTGCACAGCCGGGGAACCACCATGGAGCGCATCCACGTGCACGGCCCTCTGAGGAGGAACTTACGGAGGCCAGGACCTCTCACAGCTTTTCACATAGCTTCCCATTTCCTGGGGCTGAAAGGGACACCTAGCAGAAAATAAGAATGTGTGTTTAGGCAGAGAATCTTGTGTCCTTTAGCTATCAGTATTTTGCAAGAGAGTAACAGTAAGTAGACTTTGTCCTCCATTGGTCACCTTAAGAGAAGTAAACCAAGCGGGTCATCCTCATTTTGTTCTGCAACAAGCACAGAGCAAGTTTGCCAGAACCAAGGACTTGCTTCGGGCTCTGTTCTTCAAACCAGTGTGGCGGCTCTGAGCTGTCCCCACCCCAGGGCTGATGAGCACAGAACAGTCCACATCAGTACAAACTTACGCTAATCTTTTCAAGTGGGGTTTCAGACTGTGCTCGGGAAAGCCAGATTAGACTGGAGAAAAAGGCTAATTCAGAAGCAGATTCTTTTCACTAAACTGAGGTCATTACTAAAAGAACAAGAAGAAAAGTATTTTGATAATAAATGTTGTCATTGGGGCGCCTGGGTGGCTCAGTTGGTTAAGCGACTGCCTTCGGCTCAGGTCATGATCCTGGAGTCCCAGGATTGAGTCCCGCATTGGGCTCCCTGCTCGGCAGGGAGTCTGCTTCTCCCTCTGACCCTCCTCCCTCTCACTCCTTCTCATGCTCTCTGTCTCTCGTTCTCTCTCTCGCAAATAAATAAAATCTTTAAAAAAATTTTTTTAAATAAAAAAATAAATGTTGTCATTGTTTTAAATATTTAAAATGTAAAGAATTTAGAGTTTAATTTTTTAATTAAAAAATTTTAAAGTAGTGGTATAATTATATCAACAAAAATAGTCATTTCAGTACTTGAGAATAGCACCATATATCAGAATCCCAGAATATAAAATACTTATGCTATCATTATTACTACAAAGGGTTTTAGGATAAATGTAAGTATTTGATAGTTACTTAAAACTCATCCATCACCACGGCCTCTTTGGATGACTCTTTGAAGTGGATCACAACTTTAAGTTTGAGACATAATTAGGAAAGGAGTTGTTCATAGCAAAAATAATCTTCACCCGACGGGTTTCGAGATCTTCCAGGTAAAGCAGACAACCCGAAGCCATGGCCAAGAAAGGAAAGAAGACACAGTGAGAAAATGGGGGTGGGGAATGCTCTGAGGGTCAGCGCTGGTCTCCGTCGTGCTTGCGGATTCTGGTTCTGGTTCTCACTGTCAACTTCTGGCATTTCTAGGATAATAGAAAACGAAAAAGCTTCATGGACGTGTAAGTAATATGTACACACTTAAAGGAAAGAAACAATTTCCGGCAAACTTTGCAGTAACAGAAATGACAAGAACCTAGACCTTCTGTATTACTCAACACACACGTTGTGCGCACTCCCTCGTGTTTTCCTGTGGACTCCGGGACGATGGGAGAAGGAATGCTTTTCTCCCTGTCTGGATTTGTTATCTGCTGCATAACAAATTACCCCAAACTTTGCAGCTTAAAACAATAAATGTGTGCTGTCTCAGTGTCCACAGGTCAGGATTAGTGTGGCTTAGTGCCCATCCTGAGGTTGCAGTCAAGGTGTCTGCCGGGGCCTTCCACTTCCAAGATGGCGCGCTTGTCCGGACCTCAGTTGTCCATCGGCAGGAGGCCTCCATTCTCACCACACAGACCTCTCCCTGGGGCAGCTTAGTGTCTTCACAACATGGCGGCTGGCCGGCCCAGAGTGAGTGCTCTCAGAGAGCAAGGAGGGAGCCAAAATGCCTTTTGTGATTAGTCAAGGAAGTGATGTGCAGTTAGCTCCACCGTCTTCTACTTGGCAAACGCAAATCCCTCAGTCCTGCTCGGGTCAGGGCTATCAAAGAATTAGTGAGCGTGCTTTAAACTCAGCGTCCCTTCCGTGAAGACTGATGCAGGACTTGTGGGTTTTTCATTCTTAGGGTAATTCTTGAAAAAAAAAAAAAAAAAAGAACGAGGATTGGCTGTACCACGAAAATTCATGCATTTGTCTTTTCTTCATTTTGTAGATAAATCAGGCTAGGGGATTAGGAACCAGAATCTGAGACTATATGTCTTTGTTTTCAACTATAGAGTAAGATTTGCACCTTTGAAATACTGAGTATTGCTTTCAGGAAATGAATACCCCTATAGTCCTTATTGATCAATTTTGGGAATTTTGGGATCTTTGTTTCAAAGCATTCTCAATTCTTAAGGAAGAATTCATTTGGTTACTTTAGAATGGAGGCCAATTCATTTTCTAAATGTTTACGTTTCCTAATTGTATCAGAATATCAAGCTTATGCAGCCCACACCTATAAATTGTGGTTTACTTTAGGAAATAGGCCTGAGCAGTAATATGGCTTAATTCCCAGCTCCAGCCTTAAAACAACTCTCATAACCATCAACAGAGCATGATTGATTATAGAAAGAGAAACAATGGGATCTGAAGTTTATCCACTGGAACCTCTGTCATTTTAAGGGGGGCCATCCTTGGAGTCAAAATTAGTCTGAGTTTATAATCATACCCTATAAATTAATCAAGTATTTGATGAAGTATGCAATTGTGCAAACGTACTGAATGATTTTGGCAAAGAATGTGCAATCATAAAATGCCCTTTCTACTCCGCTTGCATTTACCATGGTCCTATTCATATGGATAATTGCATGTCTTCCAGCAAAAATTGTAACTCAGCACATTTCCTAAGCCACCAAGGACAACATGTAAGCCTAAAATGTGACTCTTTAAAATGATCAGACCAGGGCATAGTCACCTCTGAAAGGCAAATGTGAGAGTCAACTGAGTTGAAATTTGAATAATTAAAGCTTTTTTAGTTTAAAAAAAAACATAAAAAAATATGAGATGCTAATTATTTCAAGTCATTTAATGTGTCTTCTGAAACCCAGTGGAAGGGCAGAAGGAACTGCACCATAGAGGAGCTGAGGGGACGCCATCCTGCTGGTGGGGGGAGGGGGGAGGAGCGGAGAGGGGAGGGGAGGGGCCCGCCCCCCCCCCCCCCCCCCCCCCCCCCCGGCCGGAGGAAGTGAGGCTGAAAGAATGGTCTCAGGCGCCACACCTGTTCTCTGCACTGCCCAAAGCTCGCCTCTTCAAAATAACCTGGTCCCAACATGCTTTAGAGCCTCGTTTCAAGTTTTAAAGCGGTATGTTGGGGTTTTCACCTGAAGCTGAGAATTTACCTGGAGTACGGATGGGTCAGAGCTTCCTCATCAGCCAGAAAAGCATTTTTGAGATTGCTTATCATTAGCAATACAACAGACAACGTCCTTGACCAGAGTGAGGAATTCAGCCCCAGAGGCACAAAATGGAAAGGCAGGAGAGGAAGGGGGGAGGGGAGGAGGGGGAAGAGGAGGGGGAGGGGCCGGAATCAGGGCTTGGCTGGCTCGGGCTCCGCGGTATGTTTTCTAATCGGAGGCCAGCCTTCCTGTCTCCCAAGCTAGGGCAGGGAGAGGCCGACAGAGGGGAGCGTGGGGGCCACAGGCAGGAACGTCAGCTGACAGAAATGCCTTCTCCCCTTGGGCCTGGACACCCCATGTACCAGTGCAGCCTTTGGGAGATAAACGTTTTAGTAACTTCTTCCAGGCTGCTGCATTTTAAAGTTAATGTCTCTTGACAGATGCCTTGGGTCCTTTCCGAAAGGACTGCAGCATGAAGAAGAATAATTTGGGTAGCTAGGCTTCGTCCAGCAACACAAGCGCCTCGTTGTTGGCTTCCAGTTTGTGTCTTTTAATGAACGAGCACGTTGAAATGTTTGGGTGTCTGGTTTTTCTTCCTGTTCCTACCTCACTGCTCTGAGGGTGAGGTGGATCTATGGTCTATCACAAATCCGTGTTTCCACCCCCGGGCCCAAGTCCTTGTTATCTCTACCTCTGAGATATCTAGCCATTTAGTGATTCACAAGCTACATGACATAAGAGCTGTAAGTGACCATAGATTGGAATGAACAAACGCTGCTGGCCCGAGATGTACCAGCCTGGAGCAGGGCTTCTAGAATCCATAACCCTGGGACACTCTTTGTAGAAGAAAGCGTGTCTATTTGGTGTGAATAAAAGACACGCAGGTTACATGGCTGACATAGTGCAATAACTGAAGAGCATCGAACAAGGATCCATAAGGCCCGGCTTTTACACTAATGATTATGTGACCATGAACAAGCCATTCATTTCTCTGAGCCTCAGTTTCCTCATCTGTGAAATAGGGATATTGCTACTTCTCCAGGTGCAGTAGGCTGGATTATTAATCCCAATTCTTCCATCACCTGTAAAGGATTATATACTTACCCTCTGCCACGTGATTTAGCAGTGTTCTCCCCAAGAAGGTGAGATTACCTGTCCCAGGCCACTGATACTGGGCAAGGCCATGGGACTTTCCTGCCTGCGAATCATGGGCAGGAAGGTCAGTGCACCAGCTTTGGGAGGCGTCTTTGGTGGTTCTTGTATGTTCCTGCTAACTCTCTTGTGTTCACTAAGGAGCTCCACCAGAGAAGAACACGTCCTGATGTGCTGGGTCCTTCAGCTGCAGCCCCAGAATAACATGTACGGCACAACGAAATCCTGCCTACAGCTTGGAACCAAGCCACCCAGCCAACTCAGCCAAGCCCAGGGCACATCAGTTGAGCCGCTGTTGATCTAGAGACCCACGAAAGTGAAAAACAGTACTTGTTCTTGGAAACCACTGAGTTTGGGATGGCTTGTTACCTAACGTTACTATGATAATTACTGGCTAATAGGCTAGGCCCCCCAAAGATTTTTGCAAGGTTCTCATAAAGCAATCAATATGAAAATGCATTATGAACTGCTTTAAAAAAGCACTCATCTGGAGTGAGCTCTCTGTAAGGCAGAAACTTCCATTACCTAGCAGAGTTCCTAGCACAAAACAGTAGCTCGATAAAAACAGTATTAATTGAATTGAAAGATGATTAGATGGATGGATGGATGGATGGAAGGATGGATAGATGGAATAAAACATACGTGTATTAACCTTGGAACTTCTGCCATAGACAATTTTCTCTTGGAATTAAGTCACTCATTTCTGTTAAATATAAATACCCCTGAGAAAGATAAATTTTTGTTTATCATAACACTTTAATTTGAGGATGTTCAATGCTAGATACTTGGAGTGATTAGAGAAATTGTAGATAATCAGAGGTGAAGAGTAGGAATCTAAAAGATGGATTTCCCACTTTGGCTCATGGCCTGTTTATGTAGAACCTTTGGCAAAGAAAGGCTTTGGGAGTTTTACTAAGACTAGCATTCTTCCCCAAATACGTTGTATTTCATAAAGTACGTGCACACAAATACACACCCAAACATGCACACTAATGCAGTCCAACAGACACATATGCTATACCTGTGTGTCTACTTATCTTCTATGTCAATGCAGAGAGACAGATTTGTTGGGACAGTGAAGTAACTGATATCATGTCTGCCCTGATGCTCTGCTCTGGGAGGTTAAATACAGAGTTTTGAGGGAATTGTTTGAACTGTTTTGAATCTAAGCACAAAATGTGTGTGCTTCTATGAAGCATTGCCCAGAAATGCGGGCCAGAGCCTTTGTTTCCAATGTTGGTGGTGGGAACGCGGGCAAAACATAAAATAAGGGAGTTGGGTTAGATGAACTCTAAAGTCCCTGAAATTTAACTCTTTCCTGTAAAGCTTATAATGGGAAAAAGAAGTGTGTTTCCCCGAATCGCTGGGTGACTGAAGCAGGCTGGTACAGACCCGGCCCCACCCAGAGTACACAACTCCTTGAAGGAGTCACCTGGAGATGTTCAAATTTCCTAATCTGCACAGGGATGACAGCCACGTTCCCATCATTCCCTCACTCCACTGCCCCAGTGCCTGGGAAAGGGGTTAAAATGGCTTATTCAAGCATATTTGCTAGGAAACTGGCATTTCTCAGAGGAAAGAGTGAATGTGGCATGTTGCTTACATGGTTAAGAGAGATTTGCTTCATGGCCTAAGAACCGGAGGAAGTCACGTGCAGCCACGATGCATTGCTTCTGGGTGTTTGGTTTTGTTTCCTCTGCTCTTTTCTGCAATGGTCAGAAGTTTCTCTGAACTTGCATGTTCCTCGGGGACAAATGCAGCTCCCTGGGCGTGTCCTGTGAACCCTCTGACCTTGCTGCCTGCCAAACAGCATCTGCGCCAGCCAACTGCACTCATGCTTCCAAGGCAGACAGGTGGGGGCTCATCTCCTCGTTGGCTGCTAGGATCCAGAGGCCATTTGTTCGGCGGCAAGGACCGTTTGGAGACCTCCTGTGTTGCGACAAGGTTCACACGGTGCCTCACCCCCACCCCTGCAAACTGTGCTTTATTTTTACTTTAGTGTGGACAATGACGCTGTTCATTCTAACTGCTCTGTGCTCACTTGGAGTCACTGTTGTTGGTGGCAAATAGGACAGCATGACCCCAGCCCAGGCCCCGGGGGCACGACGAGGACTGGGGGGATCAGCATCCCTGGGCTATCAGCTGCCCTCGCTGTGACCCGCACGCCCTCACGCCCTCACTCGTGGCAGCTGAGCCGGAGCTGTGCCCCGGGCGTGGCTGGATCCACCTGCCTGCCCGTACCTTTCTGAATTCCAGAGCGACTGTCATCCCTGGTCAGGGATGGGGATCCAAACGTAGACATGGCATTTTTCGGGGGCTGGAGCATGTGACCCAGCCTGGTCATGAGCGAGGCGTTTGTCGTGCGCCCGCACTCCCCGCAGCGACACCAGGCGGGCAGTGAGGCCTGAGCCTGCCCAGACCCAGAGCCTCGGGGGTTTGGGAGGAAGGCCAGGGCCTGGGGCCGGGGGAGTCCTGCTGTCAGAAGGCTTTCCCTCCTCTTTCAGGTGTGTGGCCCGTAGCTTGGAGCTCACCTCCTCTAATCTGCTGGACAGTGTGGCTCAGAATGGCGGCTGGTGGGGCGGGACCCCCGAGTCTCCCTGTGCTGGGGGCCTCGTCCGGGCTCAGGGCGCCAGGGTGCCGCGGGAGATGGCGGGTGCGCAGGCGGGGAGGAAAGGAATGTGCGAGAGGGATCGCAGGGCTCCAGTGGAGCTGGCGGCCTCTACCCCCTGCCCCCGAGCCCCCGGCCTCACTGAGTCCCCGCCAGCAGGCAGGAGCCCTGTCTCGCTTTCCTCTGGTCCGTGAGCTGTGAGCACGGTGGACCGTGGCGTGTGCCATGTGCCCAGCAGCAAGAACGAGTCCTCTCATCTCCTTCCAGGGACCCAGGCACGGCCACCCAGGGGGAGGCGCATTGAAACGAAGGAGGTCAGGGCTTCAGACCAAGTTGGCACTGAGGACATGGCACTGCCTCGGTCTCCCTTCAGCAGACCTGCTGTTGCCCTGTGGAGGTAAGGCTTCCGCCCCCCGAGGCCCAGGCCACGTGGCTCCCGACCGCTGCCCTGCGGGGTCGAGAGCTGCGGTCTCAGCTGAGACCCGCTAGGTGTGGGCTTTCAGCTTGAGACGGCCCGCCCACCCCCACTGTCCACAGGGTGAGAGTAACAGCGTCTGCCCCGGGGCTGCTTGGGGGACCGAGTGATTCAACACACGGGGCTGGAAATAGCCCCGATCTCCGAGAACCCTCGGTAGGTGCAGCGGCCATACCCCCCTCCGGCCCCGAAGGAGCCCCGACGGAGTAGTAATCCTCGCTCTCTGGCTGCGGTCCCTCCACCGGTCCCTCGGCCGCCGCCTCACTAACCAGGCTCTCTGTGCTGTCCACGCCACACACCAGCGCCCGCCTGGGCCCCGGCCTGCAGGCCTGAGCCCGCCGGCCCGTCGCATGCGCACGCCCGGTCTCGGTCTCGTCCTACAAGTGGCTCGCGTCCGAGAAGCAGGTGCAAGGGCAGCTGAATCCGGGAACCCGCACTGCGATGCTGTTGCGCACATCTTTGCCCAGCCGATCCCATTTATCGCACAGACTGCCTAGTACGACACCCACTTGGAGAAAACTAAGACCCAGAGAGGGCAAACCATTAACTGCGCCCCTCAGCATCGCTGGGCCCTGAAGCCTCCCCCAACCCCAAAGCCTGCGTTAGCCGTTAGCCCCTGGGCATCAGTGTCTGTCCTTCACCATGGACCCCATTCCCCGGGGCAGGACTCCACTGCCCTGTCCTGACGGCTCTGCAGGATCCCCAAATCTGGCCTTCCCCCTGGTTGCTGCTGACACCTAGTTCAGGGTCCTAGGAGTGAAGCGTCTGCCCCACGTGCGTAGCCGCCACGGCCCTGGAGACGGGAAGAGACGACAGGCACATCTGTGCACCCGAATTTGCCAGAAAGCCTCGCTTTCCTTCTGGCCAGCCTATCAGGCTTTTCTCAGGAAGAAACCCAAAATCTATACTCTGGGGGTTCTTGTAGAAGGCCCGACCCTCTCTGAGCCCGGCCCCTGCGTCTGCAGGGAGCCCCATCCGGTCAGACAGAGCGGATGGGGTGGTCGGGGCCACCAGGGAACTGTAGGAGGGTGAGCGCTTCTCCACACTGTGCACCCGACAAGTCCACCGGGGTTACCGTCCCCACCACAGAACTACTTTTATAGGAGTTTCATGGTATCTCGGTGTCAGTGGTCCTCCTTCAGGCGGCGCCGTGCGTGTGGTTGGCAACATGAGCTGGTGGGTCGGAGGCGCCACAGTGGACATACGACAGGAGTCTAACAATTTGTACGGTCAACATGCCTACCAGTCAAAAGGCTAATATCATAGCGGGAAGCCTTAGAATAGATTTAAGCCAAGGATTTCAGAACCAAAGCACTCAGCTGGTATTTCCCCGAGCCTGGGCGTTGGGTCGCTTCAGGCCGATCCTTGGTTTGCTTAGCTTGTTCCCGGGAACATGAGCCCTCTGACTTGCTTTGCCATAACTGGGAGTCATCCACATAAATCTGTCCCTTAACTAGAATAAATTTTCATTGAAAAGTCCTTGTGGTGTGTTTGCGAATTAATATCCTCTCCTTTTGAGGAGGAAAAAATCACAGATGAGCAGGGTTCCCTCGTAGCTGGAGTTTCACTGTTCCGCTCTGGACCTTAGGCAAGGAGTCTGCTCCACATCTCACGAACTGGTCTTGGTCTTGAGGACAGGTCAGTTCAGGGGAACAGAGGTCTCATTCAGGAGGTGGCCGTGCAGGTGGGCTCTCTAAGTTCACGTAGTTAATAAGAAGCATGTCCTATGGGAACAAAAGAAAGATACCGGTTAACGGTTAGAGCAAATTATAAACCCTGTGTCAGTCCGGAGTGCTGTGGGCAAAGATCCCAGGTGTCAGGCCGGAAGCATCCTCGGATGGGGTGGGAGCCGGCCCCGGCGATCTGGCGGCTTTTCTGGGTCTGCAGCCGGGATGCCTCGGGTGGTCCTTCTCCGCGGCCCAGCCAGCAGCAGGCACGAAGGTCGCGTAAACACATGGGCTGTGGCGGTGACTTCTCTGAAGTGTACCTCAAGTGGTCAAGCTTCACTCCGCAGGGCTTCAGGAAGAAGGGCAGTTTTTGTTCTCAATGATCCCAGGTCAAAAGAAGGGGAGAAAATCGGAAACCTTAGTTTGGAGAATCATAGCCAGATAGTCCAGATATTTGAGAAAACGGGAAGAATTCAGGACCTGGCCCAGTTTTGTAGGCAAGCAACAACCCCTCAAAGACAGTCAGTCAGAACTAGAGTCTAACGTCCACAAAAGTGTTACAAAACATAATTTTTCTCTCTAAAATCACCCCATTTCCATCAAAGATAAAAAGGGCCATGGGCAGGCTGCCCCAAGATGGAACACTTTGACCTGAAGATCATTTTCAGCTGAAGGCAATTGAGATCCTACGGGCTCAAGAGAAACTTTTGTTCCTTCCTTAACTACTTAGAAGAATCTCAGTGGGGGGTCTTTCCCAGAATGCGGTTATTGCCACTGATGAATTTTATCTGAGCGAACCATCTGTTTGGTGGGGCAAGTATCTAATTACCAAACACCTGCTCTTCTTATCATCCTGTCAACTGTCTTCCTTCCCTCTCAAGTCCCAGACCCGTGCCCCCTTCTCCTTAGCTCAGAACGACACATACACTTCATCATGCCTGACTGTCTCTGGAACGTCCATGTCTGTGTGGATTCCCCGTACGTACACTATTGCATTTGATTTTCTCCTGTTAATCTGTCTTATGGCAACTTGATTCTTAGTCCAATTAGGAGGACCTTGAAGGGGACAGGAATTCTTGCTCCCAAACAATAGCCAAATTAAGACTAATTTGTTCATAAAATAAGTCCAGTTTCAGCAGACTTGTCCTGATTATTTACATAAGCATAGCAAGAATAGTGGTTGACTACATAGGTTTTTACAAATCTGCTTTGCTGGAGCTTTTCATAAGGAGTTTCAGATCAAGCCTCTAAGAGCCTCTGAAGGCTGAGAACCAAGCCAAATGCTTACCATTATAGATTTGGGGGAATTCCTCTCTTCTCGAGGTCCCCCAAGTATCCTGAGGTCCCTGAGCCTGCCAGGAAGTGACTTCCTTACTCACCTGGTGAGGCTCCAGGAACCCTGTAAGCAAGGTGCCAGGGTGATATTTCCAAGGGGCTTCATTGACTCTATAAAGTCAACCTCAGCTCCTTAAAGGTGTCCGGTCATATCTCAGTCTATGTCTGTCTCTCTCATATACGACTTTCCAGTCAAAGCCTCGGTGATATGACCAGTGTTTTCAACGTTGTCCTGTTACCAGGAGAACAGATTCTTGTTGACTTATGCTAATAATTATAATTGCCATGAAAGGAAGATCACTCACTGAGAGTTTCTGAATTCTGGAGGGTTTGGCTAGGGAGAAAATTTCTGTTTCAACTTGTTTACAAAGGAATAGTTTGTCAAATTTCTGTAAGTCCTAGGTATCCTAAGAGAAAGTTTCCTTGACTCTGGAAGAGCAAACATTAGAGAACCAGCAATGGTTCGAATCATAAAAATGATCACATCTTCCTCAATTCATTCAGTCCCATGTTATTGATTCTTGTCCTGATTGAATGCAGTTTTCCTACTCGTTCTAGAAATTCTTAGTTTATTGAGTTTTATCATCCTAAGGGTATCAGAAACCTGTATGTGTCAAAAGTTCTTTCTACTAGTCTCCTTCAAGCTGAAACATATTTGCAAGAGCATCAGAATAAACCAGTAACTGTAACAAGTCTCAAAAATGGTCACAGTTAAAAATCTGAGGAGAGTTCATTTCCCTCTGTAAACAACCAGTCTCATTTTGGGACAAAACTATTTTCTTTTCCCTTGACAAAAATGTATTCCCATTCTTCACACCCTCTCCCCTTTTATTTTAACCAAAAACACGTATCTTACTTACCCTGCATACAGTTGTCCCCTTATTATTTCCAGTAGTCTTAATTATATTTATTAGAATTGTTAATTCTCAGTAACCTTAATTTTTAGTGAAAACTAGTAAGCAATTGTGAACTGTTACATCAAAATTTGTTAGAATGGCAAATTTATGAATATATTTCATAATTTTTAGAAACTATGCTTCTTCATAATATAATCTCTCAGTAGAGCACAAAGCATGTTTATTAACAAGCCCAGATATCTTTAATTTCTCTGGAATAAGAAGTCAAAGTGGATTAAACCTATGTTTAGTAATGAATGAACCTATGTTCAGTACTTTACCTTATTTGGGAACGATCTAGATATTTAATATCTATCCATTATGTAATTTACTTTGCAAAACTCTAAGGTTTCAAGTTACCAAAAAAAAAGATTTGGGGACACTATTTAAGTAGACACAAATATTGTTGAAAAATTCCTACACTTTTATCTTACTTAACATCTTTTCAATTCACTTGTTCTTAATAATTATGTTTAGATGGGTCAAGAAAGTTTCACGAGGCATTACCCAGCTGACCATCATGTTTAGCTGCCTTTCTTGCCGACAAATTCCGTAACAGAGCTAATTTGACTTTTAGTAAATGTAGGTAGAACAAAAGTATGAGTTTTAATGCTGACAACCCTAAAAACACATGTTTTAATGAAACCAATAAACTTCAATTAGCTTTACTTAGCAAAGATTAATCTTAGATCACATGAGCTTGGAACCTATTTGGATTGGTTCTATTCTGTTTTTGAGAATTCCTATGAGTGCTTAATTTCCTTTAAGCCAATTAAATAGAGCTCTTACAAATTAATTTTGGCAATGCCATCAGGAGGTTGAAAATACCACGTATCCACAGCACATCCAGACAGACACAAACAAAAACCTCATAATTACTGTTTTAAACATTTTAGCCATGGGTAGAGTTTATAAAACTCACTAGTACTCACTAGTTTATAAAAGAACAGTCGGATCCAAACTGGTTTCCTGGCAGATAGAGTAAGTTAAGTTAATCTGCTTGGAAGGCTAAAGCTTTTTTCTACTAATATTTGTGGAGAAGACACTTGAGGTTCGTATTTATCCTTGCTAAGTAATCTCGTGAAAGCTGTGGGCTAGATTTGGGGCAAGGGCATTTCTATAGGCATTTGTATTTTTTAAAGTCCTCTTTTTCCTTTTTGTCTTCTGTCTGAGGAATAGGGAATGATGTAGATTAGAGTTCCCAGAGGTTACAAGACTTCTGCGATAAACGGGAGATTCGGGGATCAGCAAGAAGGACAGATTGAAGGACTTTGAATTGTTCCCAGTTTCACGAAGATTCATTAGATAAGGACCGTTGCTTTCAATCCTTCAAGGCAAGGTACTGCGCCCTTGGTGACAGGCCTTGCAGCTGCCTCTCCCCGGCTCACGTCCTGATTTTAACTCAGGGAAGAGGACCTTAGGAACATTCCCGGCAGGCTATGAACATCAGCTCGGCTCGCGTGGCCTCAGGTGGCAGCGGGAGGGCTGGATTCCAATCCTTGTCCCCGAGCATCTCGTCTGAGGGACACCAAGAAGGTGGGGCAGTAGACAGTACCCCTCTCGGAGTTGATCATTTTGGGCGCAGTCTCATCCCTATTTCAGAAAGTGTCTTATCAGTTGCTTACGTAGATGGTATCTTGTCAGCGTTCTTTAGGAAGCTTCTAAATACCAACCAAATCATGCATCCCGCTCGGTGATTTAGTTTACCAGCTGGCTCTCTGGAGTTGGGTGTGCAGACACACTAATTAGGTGTCTCATAGGATCCTCATTTAGGCCATTTGAGTGCCAAAATCATC
The DNA here is from genome assembly GCF_011800145.1 of Mirounga leonina. Lineage (NCBI taxonomy): Eukaryota > Metazoa > Chordata > Mammalia > Carnivora > Phocidae > Mirounga > Mirounga leonina. Next base: position 9,491,362 of record NW_023270816.1, read on the forward strand.
CTCCGTAGAATTTTACATTAGGTAGAAATTTGCAAGTATGTGCTCCGTGTGTGTTGAGCATGAATCCCGCCGGCGTGTGGGAAGGGGCTCCCCAGCTGGGCTGGTCCATCTCTCTCCCTAGCGGGTGCGGTGCCCCACACTACCCAGGGGGTTCCACCGTGGACCTCTGTGCTGACAGGAGCCATCTTGCCCCTCCCAGGGTCACCCCGGAGTCGGTGGATGGCATTTTGTGTCTTGGTTTCCTCTCGGTTGAGCCTGGCTCGGTGGAAAGTGCTGGGAGCACAGAGGCGACTCTTGGCCGCTAAATGATCAGTGCGGACAGACGGCTGCAGGGCCTTAACCTCGGCTCTCTCTGATGGAAGGAGCTGGTGCCCCTTGCCTTCGGACTCGCTCAGAAACTCATCTACGTAGCTGTAGCAGCAAGCATTCAAACTGGCAGTATTGTGAAGAATTTTTAATCCTGGAATGAGGATTCATCCCCCCAACAGACCTGAAACCGGTGCTTTCCACAGAATGGCCTCCTGAGAAGGTGGCATCTCTTCTGGGGTCCCTTCATTGTCGCCAAATGATGGACTAAACAAGAAAGCCAACCTCCCAGCAGGTTAGTGAGTGCTGGGTTCCTCGGCTCGTGGAGGACGAGAGCCTGGGGGACAGGACTTGAGATCGGTCCGCCAAGCTGCTGGAGCTTGTCCGGCTCGGGGACCCTGCAGAAGGGACAGGGTCTGCGGGCCTGCAAGCAGTTCCCAAGGGACATGTGTGCGTCCCGAGGTGCGGTCTGCTGGGTTGTAAAATTGAAGGTTTACTGATTTCCAGGAGACACAAGGAAGACCGTGAGATCATCTCAGTACGGTATGTCTACCATGTCTTGATTGTTCAAAAAGATGGCACGCCTCCGTGTGACTGGCTTCCTGGCGCTTCCTGCTCTGGGTTTCTCCCTGAGTCACTTGAGAGGGTCACGGGGGCTGAGGTGGGTCACCTGCTGCAGTGTCCTTGCACAAAACTTATCTATCTATTATACCATTACCCCTCACCATGCACCTCACCCTGGGGTGCTTCCTGTCCACCATTATACCCTGACCCTCACCATGCACCTCACCCTGGGGTGCTTCCTGTCCATCATTATAGCCTTACACTCACCATGCACCTGACCCTGTGTGCTTCCTGTCCACTATTATACACTACCTCCTCACCATGCACCTCACCCTGGGTGCTTCCTGTCCACCATTATTATACACTATCCTCACCCTCACCATGCACCTCACCCTGGGGCACGCTTCCTGTCCATCATTATACCCTTATATTCACGATGCACCTCACGCTGGGTGCTTCCTGTCCATCATTATTATACCCTTACCCTCACCATGCACCTGACCCTTGGGTATTTCTTGTCCATCATTATACCCTTATCCTCACCATGCACCTCACCCTTGGGTATTTCCTCTCCATCATTATACGCTTACCCCCTCACCATGCACCTCACCCTGGGGTGCTTCCTGTCCATCATTATACCCTTACCCTCACCAGGCACCTCATCCTTGGGTATTTCCTGTCCATCATTATACCCCTACCCCCTCACCATGCACCTCACCCTGGGGTGCTTCCTGTCCCTCATTATACCCTTACCCTCACTATGCACCTCACTGAGGAGGTAGTGCTCACAGGCTTGATCTGAACTCAGTGGTTACACCTACAAGTCAGAATTTACAGAAATTAGAAAAATTAGCCCCTTGCCCTCACCTAGTGCCCGGAACCCCTCTCACTGATCCCTGCCCGTTCTCTCACCTGGTGGATGAAATTAAGATAAAAAATACTGAAGAGGTTAAAAAAAATCTTCCCACAGCTAGCAGCAGATGCTCCTTATGGAAGGAAATGATTTTATCTTCACAGGTTATTTGAGGTAACATGAGTCTTCCAGTGCCTGCATGGCCAATGATGTCATGGCACCAAGAACATGATGTCAGAGTCTAAAAAACAAAGGAGGCATACGCCTGAGTGTCCTGGGCGTGGGGCCCACCCCTCTACTTTCTGTCTCTATGAATTTGCCTATTCTGGGTGCCTCATACAAGTGGGTCATACGGTACTTACTTATTTTTGTATTAGGCTTATTTCCTCAAGTCCTCAAGTGCCACCCATGGTGTAACATGTTACCTTAGTTTGAGTCTCTACAACAAAATACTGTAACAAGGCAGCATAAACCATAGAGATTTACTTTTCACAGTTCTAGGGGCTGAAAGTGCGAGAGCAAGATGCAGCCAGTTTGGTTCCCGGTGAGCTCACTCCCCGGTTGGTGGCGGCCGTCTTCCTGCCGGGTCCTCACGCGGTACAGGAGGTCATCCCTCTGGGGTCTCTTTGAGGATGACCTTTCCACTAAATGGAGCTTGGTCGATTAGATTACAAAAGAGTTCAAGTCCAGACAGATCATAGATCTAACTGTGGGAAACAAAGCAGAGAAGTATTTTGAAGAAGGTACAGGATTCCCCATGCCTACTCTGCCATCCAGCCTGAAGGAACGGCCACCATGCACCTGCAGCCGCGCAGCGGATGCACCTGGGGCCTCACTCCCGATCTCCTCAGCGGGCAGGACTCGGGACAGTACCAGAGAGCTCTTCCGAAAACATGAATCAGATCGTGCCTCCCTGCTCCCTTGTGGACTTCCGCAGCACAGCGCGCGAGTACAACCCAAACTGCTCGCCATGTCCTGTAAGGCCTAAACTATCGGGCTCTGCCTCCGTCTCTGGCTTCGTCTCCTTCCGCTCTCTGCTGCAATTTGGCCGACTTGACCCGCTCGCTTTTCCTCCAGAGGCCAAGCTCACTCCCATGTTGGTTGGCCACTCGGTGTGGAACATCCTTCTCCAGAGACGTTCACATGGCTCAGAGGCTTCCGCCTCTCCAGTCTCTGCTCACATGTCACCTTCCCCGAGACTTTTCCAACTCCCCCACCTTAAGTCACCGCCCTCTGTCCACACGCCATCCCATTCGCATGCTGTTACACTCCTTCTTGCTTTTCCCGGCATTCTACTATATTCTTACTTGTTGTTCTTTCTCCTCTGCTGGAATAGAAGCTCCATGAGGGCAGGGAGATGCTGAATTCTGAAATTTTACATACTCTGCCAAAGACAGTAAAGGAAATACAGCCAGAATATTTTCATGACCTTGGAGTAGGCAAAGATTTCCCTCATAAGACATAAAAGTAATGGGAAAGTAAAAACCAAGATGAAGTGGCCTGCATTAAAATTCAGGACTTCCATCCATCAAAAGACACTGTTTAGAGGTATGTTAAAAGAAGAGTAAAAGCAAGTCACGCCATGGGAGGAGATCCTGGCCATACATAACCCAACAAAAAGCCCAGATATCTTGTAATTGTGTTCTACTGAACATCCCCAGAACACCCAGTTTACTTCATGTTACGTGGGTAACCTTGATTCTGATGGCAGATAAGGACAGAATAAGAAAAGAAAAAGAATAGTAGCATTCATGTGCAAAGACACGGCCTTTTAACACAAAGCAGTAGCAAAGCAAATCCACACATTTCTTTTCACGGCCAGTACAAATGAGACAAGGTAAAAATGTACAAGGTGAAGAAATAGAGAAGAATCAAAATCATTATTATTCAGAAATATGATTATCAATATAGAAATCTCAACAGAATCAACAACATATTAACTGCCAAAGTCAGTGGACAGAGTCAAGTGCATTGCAACACAGTAAAAAAGGAGTTTGAAAATATAATTTGAAAAGCACATAATAGCAGCAACGATGAAAAATAAGGCACCTGGACAAAATCTATGCCAGACCTTTCTGTAGAAAATATAAAACTGAGCTGAAGACCTTCATCTGGGAGGAAGCTCACAGAGCAACATGACTGTTCGTGGCTGGGGAAATGGGAGGGTGTAGAGATGCCGATTTTCTCCAAATCGACCCAGACTCAGTGCAGTCCAAACAAAATGCCAGGAGGCCTTTCTGTGGAAATTGACTGGCTGACTTGTTAGAAGAGCAGAGATTCAGGAAAAGCCAAGCCCACATCTGGCAAAGACCAACCAGGTTGGGGAGATTTGCTCCCCAAATGTCAATTTGGGTCATCCTTTTCTTGTTGCTCAGTAAATTCGCCCACACTCAATAGTTGCCACTAAGAACGTGAGAAAGCAGTCCACACAGCAGAAAAACATAGAAATGATACAACATTAATATCTGAAATGCGCTTTGAAAGCTCCTACAAATGAATAACAAAATGAGAAGCCAGGAAAAGAATGGGCAAAAGACACAAACAGGCATTTCCTAGAAAGGAAGTCACCAAAAAAACATGAACAGTGTTCAACCTGACAGGGCACCTGAGCAGCGGACCGGGGGCAGGTCAGTCGGTCCCCGGGGAGTCTCTGCGCCTGGGGCCCCGCAGGTCTGCGGAATGGGCTGCTTTTCCTCAGGATTGTGTTCGCCAGCTTGGCTATAAGCTTCCAGGTGGGAGCAGAACTGGCTGGGTGTGGCCCCTTGAGCAGAGGCAGGCTTCGGCAAGACCCACCGATGGGACTTTTGACCCAGACAGAATCTGGCGCTTCATCCCCAGGGGCCCCAGAATCTCAAGGCTACCTCTGGACTTGGTGCCTTTTCTCGTTTTGTGGAAAGTTAGAGAGATACTCCCATCGATGTCTGAAATCAACAGCGGCCGCTCTGGGCTGAACTGTGTCCCCTAGATGTATATGTCAGGGCACTAATCACGAGGACCTCAGATTGTGACTGTATTTGGAGGGGGCGTCTTTACACAGGTGATGAGGGTAAAACGAGGTCATTCGGCCGGGCCCTGACCCGATGTGACTGGTGTCCTTATAAGAAAAGCGGTTAGGGCACAGACACGCACAGAGGGGACACCACTGAGGACACAGGGAGAAGGTGGCCATCTACACACCCAGGGGAGGGGCCGTGGAAGAACCAGCCCCGTCCACGTCTGGATCTGACCTCCAGCCTCCAGGATGGGGGATGCTAAACGTCTGCTGTGGAAGCCGCGTGGTCCGCGGGACGTGGTTATGACAGCCCCCCCAGGATAATCGACTGAGCACCTGGTGTCCGTGAAGCATTCCAACAGGTGTTCAGATCTTTTAACGTGCCACACTAGAGGACCCTTGAGGGTAAGGTTGCAACAAAGGGACCGAGCAGGAAGAGTGGGTGAAGAACAGAATTCTTTCCCACTTCCTGCCCCTCGGGCTGGTTCAAGTCCTATGTAAGAGGATTCAGAGATTCACTTCCAGTCGTTGCATCGTTAGATAAGACAGCAAGGGTCTTGGGGTTGAGTGGCAAGGAGAAGGGACCGCGAATGTGCTTATGGAACGTGGGAGCACGCTGGCTCCAGGAAGAAGGGGAACCCGGTCAGGGAATGTCGCCTCTGAAAGGGAAGCTGGATTCTCAAGAGAAACCGTCTTTAGAAGGAACCCATCCAAGTGATGAGAGGTTAACGTGACGCTGATTGGCTCAAAGTGCTTCCAGAGTCTAAGAACCCAGAGCATAGCTCAGGACGATCTGTAACTTAGTGAAGAGAGCCAGGCCCCCGTCCGTGATATTACAGGACAGTTGGCGGAACTGCTGTGATGTGCTGCGCGTGTCTTTAAAAATCTCCACGCAGGCAGCTGCAGTACTAGCTATCCAGGGAGCCTGACGGTGAGGTGGAGCCCAGGGTGGGCTGCGGGAGCACCCTGGCCGGGGGCAGAGGCAAACCCCTGCGTGCAGGAGTCTCAAAGGCTCTGGGTGCCCAGCAATCCTGGATTGAGAACTTGATTTGCCAGGAACCCCGATCCTGGGAACGAAGCATCCTGGATGGGGGAAGCCACCCTGCGAACGAAACGTCGTCATTCTGATGTGTGTGCCTACGTCCGGTTCGCGTGGGGGGAGGCACCCCTGCGAGCCTGAACACCTACCTGCAGGTGAAAATGCAGAACCCCCGCCCTGGTCAACGGGGCCTCCGCTCGCTCCGCTGAGGCCCCGCCTGACTGGTCCTGCGGGAGCAGCTAACCACCTGCTGTGCCTCTAACATCCCCGAAACCCCACAGCCCTGAGAACCTTCAATGTGAGGCCTCGAAACGAGGGCTTTCTTCAAAACAGCGAAATCATCAAGATGGCCCTTAGCCTTGTTTGCGAAACAGCTCAGTACGTGATAAAGGACTTCCTTTTCAGTCTCCTTTCTTGGCCTAGATTAAAAACAAACAAACAAACAAGCAAGCAAAACCCATGAGCATAAGCTACAGACTCTTTGCAAGGTGTGGGAGGAAGCGGGGAGTGAGCAATGGGCACCGCGGCCAGGAGAGGCGGGGCCGTGGTGCCTGCATCCCCCCCCACAGCTGGCTGCACATCTGGAGGGCCTGCCAGAGCGAGGCTGGACTCGAGGCCGCATCTCGGGATGGGGTGAGCGGAAGTTTGAGGATTTGGGCAGACCTGTTGTTTAACATAACCGTAATTAAAAATCAAATCATACAGGCTTTCAGTTAGGTAAGTTGTGTTTTAAGAGTTAATAAACACACAACGCACCGATTCCCTCGACTCTACGCACCGCAGTCTCTGCTGCTGAGCCACCCGTGTGTCTGCGTGCGCGGGGAAGCCACGTCGTGGGGCTCAGTGCGCGCTGGCGGCTGGGAATCAGCCCAGGAATGGGCAACCTCCACGGATCAGGGCTGGGGTTGTGATTCTGTTGATTGTCCAGACTCGGGAAAGTGCTGGAGAAAATGTTCACTGTGCAGGTTAACATGAGTGTCGTGTCCCGTGCTGACGCTGCAAGAGGCTTCAGCTTAACGTAGATGATTTGTACACGGTGGAAACGGTGTCAGAGCAGATCACAGATCACACCAATGATGGCGACTTTCTCGGGAAAGAGCAGACGACCGTGTCATCTGAGGTGTGACATCACGGTCCGGCAAGAACCGATGAGAGCACCCCGTGGGGATAAATGGGCCGCGTGGGGCTCATGACGGAGGGGGCCGTTACTGGATGCAAACCGTGTGATCCATACTCTTCACGCCAGCAAACCTTATAATGAACATATGGGTTTTATACGCACACATTTTTTGGAAAGCTATGATTCAGTCTTTATCAGCACACCACTAGATACACAATCACGTAGACTGAAAATGCGTGTATGACTTAGACTCCTCCCATCCCAAACACCAGTACCCACCCTGATGAGAGAGAGGGTGGGACCCCAGTAATGGGGCTGTGCCCCTGGGTCCGCTGTCCTGAGATCTGTTAGGTCTGTGACCCAGGATTCTGAGTCAGTACATCTGGGGGCCTGGGGTCCTATGTGCAGAGATCCCGCAGGAGTCCAGTCTGGGAAACACTGGCCCCACCACAACCATCACAAAGCGCTCTCCCTAGTGGAGGGCATGTCCCTGCTGCCGGGCTTCATTGTGCCATCAGGATTTCTGGCTTAGCCTCCTGATGCGAAGTGAATGTATTTGTGGGGCTTCTCCAGGGACACAGAGCCTGTAGAAGATTATAGATATTTGAAAGGAGATTTGTAGGGATTGGCTCACATAACCGTGGAGGCAGAAAAGTCCCACCATCTGCCATCTGCAAGCTGGAGACGGGAGGCTGGGGTGCAGTTCAGTGTGAATGAGGGGGCCTGAGGAGCAGGGAGCCGACCGTGTGGACCCCAGCAGATGACAGGAGAGGCCCCAGCTCAAGCCCGGGGCCGGGAAAAGGGGGCGAGTCCCCTCCCTCTTCCGCTGTCCCCAGACCCTCCACACTTTGATCTGGGCGCCCCAGACCGGGGCCAGCCAAGTGGACACATTAAATTAGCCCCATGAAGCTGCCATGGTATTCCAAACTGGAGAATAAAATTTAGGAGATGTAGGAACGGAGTCTTTGCCCACAGTCAAGTTTCCATTTGAATTATGTAAAGAAAGTAATTGGACTTGAATTTGATGAACTGTCCCATCCCCCAGTGATTAATTTTCTTGTCTGGCATTTCTGTTTCCCATACAGGTCGGGAGCAAAAGGCGAGGTTCTGGGTTAGAGCGGCCGCCCCTCCACCTGCAGGCTGAGCCCCCCGCTGGTTCCCAAGGGCAGCTCCCCGGGCAGCATGGTCAGCACACGTCCCCACATCGAAACGTCCAAGTCCTGAGAAAGCACTTTACTGGAATTCTCTTCCAACATTCGCATTCTCTCTGAAGAATGTCAAACTCACAGTCAAACGTGGATGAAAATATTTTAAAAAATAATGACCTGAGAGAGAAGCAGAGTGTGTGTGAATAAAAATTAAATGCGATGCCAAACGAAGCAGGCAGTCCCTGCCCCTGCACCCCCCTCCAGAGTTCTGGGCGGCCCTCCGGGGTCCCACCAGGCTCTGGGGGTGGGGGTGCGGGGTGTGCGGGCAGGCAGACCGTGGTGCAGTGGCCAACGGGTGCTGTGGGGATGAAATATTCCCACCCGAACCCCCTTGGTTCTTCCTCTCCTCCAGGGGGCTCATCCTTCCGAGTCCTCAGGCAGGTCCTAGAGGGCGGAGAGTTCTGTTCTTTCGTGTACAAAAGGAAATGATGTGGCCTTTGTCCTGCGCCGGTGAGGGGACAGTGCCCAGGAGGGAAGGGATGACCCAGGACCGAATCCTGCTTCCTCCCTGCCCGCGCCTGGCGCAGGTCATTCAGACATGTACAGGGATGGGGGGCGAGGGGGCGGGAGGGCAGCACGTCCGTCCAGGCCACACAGGGGGGCCCACTGCCTTCTGCTCTCCTCTTCCTGAGACACCCCTGCCCGGACCCAGGCAAGGGCTTTCCCCGAGCCACCCTCTGCTGAGTCGCGAAGGGGAAGGACGGGGAGGTGGCTGCAGGTCCCTGTGCTATAAATCTGGCCTGGACCTGGGACACATGCCGCCGGCCGCCTCAGACACGGAGCACCTTCCCCCCACAGTGGCTGCCCGGCAGGCAGGATCTGGCTCTGGTCCCCCGTGTGTCTGGTGCTGGAGGAGGCCGGCTCAGGCCGGCCCTCCCGCCTGGACGCCTGGACGCCTGGACGCGGTCCTCTCCGTTCATTCACTCAGCACATCCATTCAACTCCTTTTTTCTTTTCTTGGTTTTTGGGTTTTAAATACCCCTCTCCACACACTCGTCTGTAAGTTGCTCTTGGTTTGCCGTTGTGGTGGGTCATGCCCCTGCAGGCAGGGTGTGTGGGTCTGCTTCTCTGACTTGGCGGCCCTGCACCACCCACCCCCCCTCGGCCAGCCGCTCCTCTCGGACAGGCATTCGGACGGTTTCCACTTGCTCAATCCTGCAGCTAACGCTGTCCATCCTCCCTGGCCACGCCCTGGATGGTTCCCCAGCTTGTCCACAGCCCGGGCGACACTCCTGAGCCCCACCTGCGTAGCCCCATGGGCGAGGCGGAGGCAGGTGAGCCCTCCCGTGTGCGGCCGGGGGCGGGACACCTGTCCCGTCCGACCCACCCAGTCTCTCTTCTCCACAAACAGCAACTTCCTTACCGTGAAATTTCAACCAGTGGCGTTTCTCTTTCAGAAGTGCTCTGCTCTTCTCCACTAAGTGATGACTGACCTCAAATCTGCCTTAAGAGACAAAAAACGTTCATAGAAAAGAGCAGAGATAGGTATTCCAACAAGACAAATTAAATATAGAAATACATTATTTAAAATAGCTTTTGGGGGGGGTTAAACCTCTACACATTCACACATGTAACGTGTTTTCTGTTCTACATGAGAGAGTCCATTTATAAATTTGGAATGTGGAAGGATTTTTATACTATTCCTGCAAGTCCAAAATTCATAAAAGATGAGACTGATAGGCTTGATCACATAGAAATTTTTAAAATCTTCACGGCAAAAGGTAAATGGCATATATCAAAGTAAAGGCAAAATAGCAACTGAGGAAAACATCTGGGGTTTATGTCACAGTCAAACGCTAACCTTTGTAATAGATGAGACCAAAACTGATCAAAGAGAAGGAAGGAAGGAAGGAAGGAAGGAAGGAAGGAAGGAAGGAAGGAAGGAAGGAAGGAGGGAAGGAAGGAAGGAAGGAAGAAGGGAAGGAAGAAGAAGGGAAGGAAGGAAGGAAGGAAGGAGGAATTCCAACAGTTCAGTAGAAAGATAGGCAACGGATATGAACAGGTATTTCGCAGCAAGAGGAATACAAACAGCTCTTACATTCATGAAGAGATGCTCAATTTTATTCACAATAATACAAACGTAGCTGAAGTCACACTTGTGGATTGGCTCCATGGGGTTGGAGAGAAGAGGCCGTGGGGGACTGGTATACGTGTGAATTTGAAACCTTTGGAGAGCAATTCACAGTATTTCTCAAAATTACAAATGCATATTCTTTTGACCTAAAAATTCCACTTTAGGGATTTTTTGTGAGATACACTTGCTCACATGCAGAACGCTGTGAATTCAATCACTTCTCTTTGCAGCAGGGCTTCCGCCGGGGTCGGACTGGGGGCCACCTGCATGCCCATCCGTGAGGACCAATTACTAAAGCACTGTCGCTCCCCAGAGCACCAAGGTTTAGTGTTTCTTCACATGGTTTTCTCCATATTTCTAAGTGGTTTCGTTTCTACTATTTCTCAATTATTTTATTATTTCTCAATGAATGCATTTACTGTTGGTGTTTAGTAAACAGCTTTTATCAACATAAAACAGTTTTTTTCCACCTTTTTAGTTTGAATTATAAACTGCTGTGGAACTTTGTCAAATCATCTTGTTCTACTTCCTGAGACAATCATGGCTCATTAACATCATTTATTAAGTTGATGCATTTTCTTTTTTTTTTTTTTTAAGATTTTATTTATTTATTTGAGACAGAGAGAATGAGAGAGAGAGAGCACATGAGAGGGGGGAGGGTCAGAGGCAGAAGCAGGCTCCCTGCCAAGCAGGGAGCCCGATGCGGGACTTGATCCAGGGACTCCAGGATCATGACCTGAGCCAAAGGCAGTCGCTTAACCAACTGAGCCACTCAGGCGCCCGAGTTGATGCATTTTCTAATGTAAAACCATCTTGATAGTTCTCACTCCATTTAGTCATGATGCACTCTTTTGGATTAATTCTAGTGGGTTTGAACATCAGTGGATTCGTTGACCAGTAGATGTTTGTTAAATTGATCTCTATATTTTTTACATCATTCCGCATCCAGTTAGAATCAAAGTTATATTAGCCTTTTTAAAAATTAGCCTTATAGGGGCACCTGGGTGGCTCAGTCGGTTAAGCGTCTGCCTTTGGCTCAGGTCATGGTCCCAGGGTCCTGAGTTGAAGGATCAGGATCGATCAGGATCAGGATCAGGATCAGCTCGAAGGATCGAGCCCCGCATCGGGCTCCCTGCTCGGCGGAGAGACTGCTTCTCCCTTTCCCTCTGCCTGCAGCTCCCCCTGCTTGTGCTCTCTCTCCGACAAATAAATAAATAAAACATTTTAAAATTAGCCTTATAAAAGAAATGACCAGCTTGATTCTTTTCTCCTTTTCTGGCACAAATTATGTAAAATAAGGAATTATCTGTTTCTTATTAAGTTGAGGAATCAAGAAGGAAGATCACCAAGATATATATTTTAAACAAAAATGACAAGGCACAGGGTGCCTGGATGGCTCAGTTGGTTAAGCGACTGCCTTCGGCTCAGGTCATGATCCTGGAGTCCCAGGATCGAGTCCCATATCGGGCTCTTTGCTCAGCAGGGGGTCTGCTTCTCCCTCTGACCCTCCCCCCTCTCATGTGCTCTCTCTCTCAAATAAATAAATAAAAAATCTTAATAAAAAAATGACAAGGCACAGAATGGTGGAATATACTACTTTTTTATTGAGGGTAAAATACACACAAGAAAGTTTGCCATTATAGCCATTTTTAAGCGTATGGTTCGGGGCATTGATCGCATTCCCTTTGCTGTGCAGCTGTCCCCAGGGGTATCTCCAGGACCCTTCCATCTTCCCAACTGGGAGTCTGTCCCCATCAGCCAGCCTGTGACTCCCCATCCCACCTGCCCCTCACCTCCTGGCCCACACCTGAGTTGCTTCCGCAGGGGGAGCGGTGCTCCTGTGAGCGTGCGCGAGCACAGAGACGTCTCAGTTCCTGCTTTCCTTTACGCGGTGTAGACAACGTGCGGCCTTTTATGTTCCATTTTTCCTGAATAGAGTGTGTTTACTCCTCAGATGTCTCCTCACTGGTCCTTTTCAGCCCACGCGCCCTGGGAGCCCTGGGCTACTTTGTCCGTGCCTGGGAGCCTGCCCAAGAGCAGCACCTTCAGCCCCGTGGGGACTCGGTGGCCCCAGCTGGCGCTGAGCTTGCGCCAGTGTCTGGCCTCCAGCGGTGACGGGTCCGGAGATGAGAATGGCGTGCACGCCCCAGTCCTGGTGACAGGCCTTGTCCTCTTGCAGACCGTGGTCCCCCAGCATGGGACCCGTCCTCTCCTCTCTCTCTACTGAAGGATGTCTACCTGCTAATGTGCATTGGGTTCTGGGGTCCAGCTTTGCCTCGGCTCCCACGGCACCTCCAGGTCTGGGACCCAGGCCACGAGCAATGGGGCCTCCGCATGATTTAATTTAACCCTCTTGGCAGCGCTGAGATCAGTGGTGTTAATCCCATTTACACATGAGAACATTAGGTTTCAGACTTGGTTTGGCCCGGCTCACATATTCTGATACGTGAAAAGGTGGTAACAAAACCCGTGTTCACACGATTCTGCTTTGAAAGAATTCATGAAAATAAATAATGCTCATAACTTACCACATCAGAAGGCTACAGTTGTTTAAAAGCAACTTCCACATTTGTAGGGAGAAACTGAGGCTAAAAGAAGAAAATGGGGAGCATGTGGAGAGATTATAAATTAGTACAGACTACAGGCTGTCCTCATAACGTGTGAGAACTGGCAAAGAGGGATGTTTCTGTTAGATCTTGCTCTGGTCTGCTTAGTTCCGTGTCAACACCATCAGGGACGTCCACCTGGGGCTGGGGGGGGTGCTGCAGCAAATGTCCGGGGTCCCCTTCCCCACCTACAGACGTGGAGTCTGTGCTGGGCCTTGCTGGTGCTGAGCCCCCCGGACGGCCATGCTCGCGAGGGGCTTACGCGGCCGGCCTGCAGGAGAGTCCGCACAATACTGAGCGTGAACGTGGGGTAACAGTCTGCCTGGCTCCTGGACGTGCGGCAACCAGGTCTGGTCCTCGAAGGCACCAGTGGTGAGGGCACTGGCCTGATGTGAATGACAGGAGCGGAGCTTGGGGCAGACGCGTCAGCCAGGCTCAGGCCCAGAGGGGCGGGTCTAGGAGAGGAAGCTGAAGTCCCCTCCACAGCGCGCTCTCCTCCTGGGTGACCCGGGGCAGGCCATCGCTGGGACGGCGGTGTGAGCTGGCGGGGAGAGCGTGAGCTGCACGTAAGCGTTGGCGTAGCTGCTGATGGAGGGGTAGGGGGCCGCACAGAGGGAGCACTTGCTCAGCGTGCCCAGCAGGGAGGAGGGGACAGTGGGTCCCGCTGGTTCGGGGCTCGCACGCGCCCGGTTTCTCTGGGACGTGCGCAGTGCTTCCTCCTCGCCTGCAAATAAAAAAATAGATAAAATCCATTGATTTACTTGGCTGAGCTGTGAGATCATCGCATGTGTAAGCCTTATGCTCAGTCCTGATGTCCTGTGTCCACTCTGTTCGTCTGCCCCTCCCCATGCCTCCCTCACCCCCAACATCAGCAGAGACCCCAGACACAGAGGTCTTCTTGCCCTGATCACCTGCTGTACACCTGGCCACAGAGACCAGGTGGGCTGGCCATGACCCATGAAGCAGTGCAGGCTGGAAAAGCTGGTGGGGAGCCTTCCCTCCGGCCCAGCTGTCTGGAGCCTGCTGGGCTTGAGATTTCCAGCAGCCTTCCAGCCTCCGTCTGCTCCCACGTCTTGCCTCCTCCATCTTCCTGCTGAGTTGTGCCCCCCGCCCCCACAGCAAGGTGAGGTCACATCAAGGTCACCCAACGGGGTGTGTGAGCCCCTTAGTCATTCCTGTGCCCTTTCCCAAAAGTGACTGCAAGGAGTAACAAGCAGCCCTAAGGGCAACAGAGGCTGATGATAGGACCTCCACCCTTCAGTGTTAGAGGTTTTCAAAAGCCAAACAGAGGTTGTGAAAGCCACCCCCCCACATTCCAGGAGGGACCCCTGGTCAGGAAGAATGTGCTGCACAGTGTCCCTGGGCTCAGAAACGGGACTGTTTGCCTTTGGAAGCTGGAGTTCACGTCACCCGTTAGCATGACGTTCAGCCGGGATGACCTCGTTCCACCAGAACCACTTGGCGTCCGACAGGACAGACCGGGGTGTTCCCAGGTTGGCCGAGGAAGGGCAGATGAGGAGCAGGCGTGCTCCCTCTGGGACCTCCGGTCTCCTAACCCGAGAGCACACATCCAGCCCAGGGCCAGCGCCCGCCGTGGGGAGGTTCGCTGGTTCCCCCTGGGAGGGGGTGCCACTGGCCACGGAGTTACTCTGCAGCCAGGACCGTGATGAGCGTCTCACCCGCACGGTGCTTCAGTGAGAGCTGGGGAGGGCCGGACAGTGGGGAAGGTGCAGGGACGCAGATGTTTGCCCGTGGACATGTCACCGAGGAGAAACAGAGCCTCTCCCGCTGTAACGTGGAGTGAGCTCAGGTGGGCTCCTCGCGGGCCCTGCAGCTGTCCAAGCCAACAGGGCTGTGGTGCGTCCTTCCTCACCCCTCCTGGAGGATGGGCGAGTTCCTGCAAGGGACGGCGAGTTCCCCAGAAGACTGCAAGGACAGGGTTCTAACAGGATGATGCAGTCTCCCCGAGCGGCAAGATGAATGGAGGAGTCCTCATGGGACACTGGGTCCCGGGGGCTACGCCTTCTTACCTGGGCACAGGGGTCATCCTCGGAGGAAGAAGGGAGAGCCATTGTGCACTGGGGAAAAGTCCTCCCTGGAGACGAGAGCTTTTCTAAAGTATGTGGTCTCCCCTTTCCTGGGCACAAATGATCCTTTCTTGCACTATAATCTCTTTTCCCTTCAAAATAAAGTAAACAAAAGATAAAATAAATACATCGCTAAAAAGAGAGGAAGAATTCTAAGATAAAATACAGCAGAAGGTCAAGTAAAGTACAATAAAAGGTCAAGTAGATAAGCATGATACAATTCTTTTGTCCGTTAAAAACAAAACAAAAACTCCAGGAGTCGCCTTGACTGCCTAAAAGTCTTAAAGCCGTTAGGAAACAGCTAAGGTAGCAACGTCCCATAGAAATATGCCACGGGCCACTTACGGAATTTTACACTTTCTGGGAGTCGCGTTAAAAAAAGTAAAAAAGAACAGCGGGAATTAATTTAAATGGTATGTTTTGTGCAACTCAAACGCCCTCATGTCAGCACGTGACCAGTACAAAGCACGTGATGGGGTCTCGCCCGGTGTCGCACCTTTCTGACCCAGCGTGGTTTTCGCTCTTACCGTGCGTCTCAGTTTGGGGCAGCCCCTCCCAGGGCTCCGTGGCCAGGTCTGGCTGACAGATGGCCCCGGATCCGCCGGCTCAGTGTCCACATAAGGGGCGGAGGCTCCAGGTCACCACGGAGAATGGGAGGCTCTCCAGCACCAACCAGAGGCACAGGGGAACTGCACCCGAGGAGGCGAGCAGGTGAGAGCCTTCAGGGACGGGGCGTCCACCCCTCCACAGGAGGGTGTCTTTCCAGCCCCAGCCTCAGCCTCAGCGGGAGCAGCGAGGGGCGCTGCCCGTTTCCCGGAACCCCAAGTCCAGCGGACAATGTGATCCTGCGGCTGTCATTTGCATTTCTTTGATTAGCAGTGAAGCTAAATGATAGGTTATCTTTATTCCTGATGTTATGCTTAGAACCAAAGTACAGAATTAGAAGACTATCACGTATAATTCACTTGGAATCAAGATCAGATGGGAGGGAGAGGAGAGAGAGGGAGACTGGGAGGGACAGAGAGTTACTACAGAATCGAGAGTCAGAGGTGCGGGTCATGTTAACCAGGACCCCGATCCACATTCCATATTAGCAGACGCCTTAATTGCCCCCGAGCCCCAGCCCTCCCCCACCCGCACCCTGAGCCACACCTCTGGGGACTCTCCCCCCTTGAGGTAATGTGTATTCCTTGGTCCCGTTGGGGTTGATCTGGCCACACGACTTGCTTTGCTCTTGACCATCTCCCGTAGCCATGAGGAGGACGTGGTCGCAGCAGCTGGTCACAGAGGCGAGGCCCATGGAGCTGAGCCTCCTCGCGGACCACAGTCCTGTGGCTTGAGGATGCGCTACCCCAAGAGCAGGGCGATGCATGCTCATGGCCGGTCACCACGGGGTGGCTGGTTACTAAGCGTTGGCGCGGCAGTAACTGACTACTAAGGTTGTGCAGACCCTGGGGAGGCAATACGCAAACAGATACCACAGGGGCAACCCCCGAACTAAGCAGAGGTGAGTCTTCACATCAGAGGGTCAGGGCAGAACACTGGGGGGACGTCCCACACAGAAATGCAGACCAGTGAATTCTCCGAACTCCGTGTGGAAGACAACTCTACGACCCTCCCACGGGAGAGGAGAGAGAGCAGACCGGCATCGGGGTCCTGACTGAGACACTAAATTTAAGAAGCAGGGATTATGGAGATTTTGAGAGAAAGAGTGGAGATATCAGAATTTTACACTCACCCAAACTACTGTTTAACTTTGAGAGCAAAAGAAAGATGTTTGCCACCCATGCACTCTTTCTGAAAACACACATTCCTCAATAAAATATGCCACCCACACCAAAAATGAAAGAAAAGTCCCCAAAGATCTAGAGTCCAACTCCCAAATCCACTCTTTTTCCATTGCCCAGCTTTTTCAAAAATGTGTTCCGAGAAGCATTAGTCTCCCAAGATGTTGGGAAGAGTCGGATTTATTGGTCTGATGGGTGAGGAGGGCCTGTTGTCAGGATGCTGGGCGATTCGTCCAGGTCCCACGGATGCCGAGTAGTGGGCAGGGGTCCCGGTGCTCAGGCCAACGCGGAGCACGGCCCCGTGGGGTCTGCGCAGCCCTGAACACATACTTCTCTGTGGTTCTGTCTGCAAGAGGGAAGCTCAGGCGACCACACACCAAGGCGAAATGTCCATCTGCTGTCTCCTCTGTCCAGTGCCCCACTTCTGTTGGGAGGGGTCCTCCCCAGCTCTGTGTGTTGCCCACGGATGAGAGTGTGACGTTCTCCTGGCCTCAGTGCTGGGCCCTGGAGGAGACAGTGAGTGACACAGCTGGGATCATGAGTGACCCTTCCCAAGTGTTATTTTGGAGAACGAGGAAGAAGCTTTTGCCCTCTGGGTTGCAGGATGTGACTTGGGTTGGGAATGCTGAAGGCTAGCAGTCTCCGCCTTGTCAAGTGGACAAAGCCCGGCACTCTGCTATGGATGCACCTGCTATAATTCTGCTTCCTCAACACCATCTCTTCCTTTTAAACGACAGAAACTCTTCGTCTGTTGGATGCTACATGGGGATGCTTGTCCCGGTAGAAAGAAGCATTTTTGCAGTGAGGGTTGGTACTGGTGTTGTCAGAGACCGTGGTGGGGGGTGTTAATCAAGGTGGGATAACTTTGGTCACAAACAGCTCCCAAATCTGTCAGCTTTGAGTTGAATGGCCTATGTTCTCCTACTAGAAGGCAGAAATCATCAGGGTAATAAAGAACTAAGGCCCTCTGTATGCTCTGTGCAAGAAACACACTTTATTTATTTATTTATTTTTATATAAAATGAATTCCTTTTTTGATTGTTTTTGGAATTTTATTTTATTTTTTATTATTGTGTTCAGTTAGCACCATATAGTACATCGTTAGTTTCTGATGTGGCGTTTGACGATTCGTTAGTTGCGTATAACACCCAGTGCTCATCATATCACTTGCCCTCCTTAGTGCCCATCACCCGGCTACCCCATCCCCCAACGCCCTCCCCTCTGTAACCCTGTTTGTTTCCCGGAATCCAGAGTCTCTCGTGGTTTGTCTTCCTCTCCGATTTCTTCCCAGTTTTCCCTCCCTTCTGTGGTCCTCTGTGTTATTCCTTATATTCCTTAGGGGGAAAAAAAAAGTATTTTATTTATTTATTTATTTATTGAGAGAGAGAGAAAACAAGCATGTTGGGGGCAGAGGGAGAGGGAGAAGCAGGCTCCCCGCTGAACAAGGATCCCCATGCGGGACTCAATCCCAGGACCCCGGGATTGTGACCTGAGCCGAAGGCAGACGCTTCACCAACTGAGCCACCCAGGCGTCCCAAGAAACACACTTTAAACATAAAGATGCAAATAGATTAGAAGCACAGAGATGGAGGAAGATACGCTGTGCAAACAGGAATCACAGAAAAGCTGGAATAGCTATGTTAACAGCCCAAAAGCAGATGTGCCTAATAATAGCTTCAAAACAGATGAAGCAGAAACTGACATCTGAAAGGACTGAGCGAATCTACAATTACAGCTCTCAGTAACTGCTCAACAGAGAAACAGTAAGGACACAGAGGTTTGAGAAACACCGCCAACCTGCTTCACCAGCTGACCTTTACGGGCGTCATAATCACTCATGGATTAGGGTAGACCGTCTTCTGGGCTGTAAAACGGTCTCTATAAATTTAAAGGGGCTGAAATCATACAGAATGTGTTTTCTGACCACAAGAGAATTGAATTAGAAACCAGTAACACAAAGATAGCTGGGAAATCTCCAAATATCTGGAAATTAAACAACACATTTCTAACTAACCCGTGGATCAAAAAAAAAAAAAAGATCAGAAAGTGCATTAGCTTCCTGGGGCTGCTGTGACAAATTACCTCAAACTGGGGGGTTTAAACAACAGAACTTTATTCTCTCAGAGTCATGGAGGCCAGAAGTCCGTAATCAGTTTTAACGGACTGAAACCAGAGTGCCGTGGAGTGGTGCTTGACCGAGCCTCCTGGGGAGCAACCTTCCTGCCTCTTGCAGTTCCTGGGGGCCCCGGGGGTGCGGTGGGTGTGAGCATCCCTCCTGCCTGCCTCACGTTGTCCCCTGTACTCGTCTCTGTCAAAATCCCCTCTGCGTCTTTTGCAAGGATGCACGTAGCCCACTTGGAGAGTCCAGGATAAAATCCCCTCACAGGACCCTCAACACAATTACATCTTTGCCATGTAAGGTGATATTCATGGGTTCCAGGGATGAGGATGTGGACATATCTTTGGAGTCACCATTCGACCCACTATACACACAAAGGAAAATAGAAAGTATTCTGAATGATATTTATTTATTTATTGAGAGAGAGAGAGAAAGATTTATCAAAACACTGGGATGCAGGGTGCCTGGATGGCTCAGTTGGTTAAGCGACTGCCTTCGGCTCAGGTCATGATCCTGGAGTCCCTGGATCGAGTCCCGCATCGGGCTCCCTGCTCGGCGGGGAGCCTGCTTCTGCCTCTGACCCTCCCCCTCTCATGTGCTTTCTCTCATTCTCTCTCTCTCAAATAAATACATAAAATCTTAAAAAAAAAAAAAAAACACTGGGATGCAGCTAAAGTTGTAAGTAGAGGGAAATTCATAGTTATGAATGTTTATATCACAAAAGAAAGGTATAAAATCAGTGGCTAAGCTCCCGCATTAAAGAACAAAACAAACCTAAGTCCATGGAAGGAAATAATAAAATAAGGGAAGAAATTTAGGAAATGGAAAATGGAAACATAATAAAGAAAATGAATAAAACCTGAAGCTGATTCTTTGAAACAGTCAATAAAATTGATGAGCTTCTAGACTGATCAGGGAAAACAGAAATTACCAGTATCAGGAATAAGAGCATGAACATTGCTACAGATGCTGCAGACATGAAATGATAAGAAATGTCATGAACAAAGATGCCAACAGATCTGACAACTTAGATTAGATTGACAAATTCTCTGAAAGACACAAACCATCACTGCTGACACAAGAATAAGTTTAAGAAAAAAGAATAGCCTTATATCTAACAGAGAAACTGAACTTGAAAGAAAAATAGAGAGAACTCCGGATGGTTCCAATGGTGAGTTCTAACAGACACTTGGGGAAAAAAGATACTAACCGTACACAAACTCTTACCAGAAAGCAAGCAAGGACCAACACTTCCCAGCTCACTTCCTGGGGCTGGCACTTAGCTCGTCCTAAATCCAGACAACCCATTATAAGACAATAAAATTACAAAATAATACCTCTCATGAACATAAATGATTAGCAAATTGAATCCAGAAATATACAAAAAGGATAGTATATCATGGTTATAGTGAGTTGAATTGTAGCCCCTAAAAAGATTTGCTGAAATTCTAACCTCAGGTACCTGTGGACGTGCCCATATTTGGAAATGGAGTCTCCGCGGGTATAATTAGTTAAATTATGACAAGGTCATCCTGGATTAGTGTGGGCCCACAATCCCATGTGATTGGCATCCCAGCAAGAACAGCAGAAGACCGGCAGAGAAGAGCGTGTCTCGGGAAGACAGATGCACAGAGAGAGAACACCAGCAGACGCAGAGGTTATAAACCCAGGAACAGCAAGCATTGCTGGCCACCGCCAGAATGTGGAGACGGTGAGGAATGGCCCTCCCCTAGAGCCTTTGGAGAGAACATGGCCCACCCCCGATCTCAGACTTCTGGCCTCCGGAACTGTGAGAGAGCATATTTCTGCTGTTTCTGTTAATGGTACTCAGGAAACTAACACGGTGATCAGTGGGGTTCATTCCGGGACTGCAAATCTGGTTTATTATGTGAAAAGCCAAGAGTGTAATTCATCCTATTAACAGAACAGAGGAAAAAACATAATCATTTCAACAGGTCTAGAAAAACACTTAAATACATAATTAAATAAATAAATATACCTCGGCAAACTAGAAATAAAAGGGATTTTTTTCTATTCTGATTAGGGGCATTTACCAAAAGCCTACAGCTAATATACTTCATACTGGAAGACTTACACTCTGTCCTAAGACTGTGAACAAGGGGAGCATATATGTTCTCACTTTTCCTATGCAACATTATAGTAGCCAGTGAAACTAGCCAAGGGAAGAAATAAAACACTATCTATTGGTAAGGCAGAAGAAAATCTGTCTTTATTTGCCAATGCCGTGACTTAGTATGCAGAAAATTCTAAGGAATTGCCAAAAAACCTTCTAGATCTCTGAAGTAATTTAGCAAGACTGCAGAATATACGGCAAATATAACAACAATAAAACTTCCATGCCATTCCCACACACTATCAATGCAAAAATTGGAAAAAGAAATAAAAAAAAGTTTTAAATAATACAAAACACATGTTTAAGGAGAAACTTAACAAATAACTGCAAGATAAAAAATTCGCTAAAGGGGCGCCTGGCTGGCTCAGTCTGTAGAGCGTGCGACCCTTGATCTCGGGGCTGTGAGTTCAAGCCCCACGTTGGGGGTAGAGATGACTTAAAAATAAAATCTTTAAAAAAATACACTGAAAATCCAATACTTGCTGAGAGAAAGTATAGAAGACCTAACTAAAAGGAGATCATGTCCATGGACTGGACAGTAAATATTGCTAAAATGTTAGTTCTCCCCAAACCGATCGATAGATCCAACACACTGTACAAAGAGACATGTGCACCCCTCCGGGCACCCACCTGAAGATTCGATCCCTGAGGCCGTGAGGCAGCGGGGAACCCGCAAACACTCTCACAGCCCCCACAGGGGCTCTGAAGCACATCAAGGGCTTCAGGAACAATTGTCGAGAAAACTGGCAATGCTGAGTCAGAAACAGGGATGTCCTGTTTAAGGTGCAAGATCGCCTTCTCCCGAATTCTTGAAATTTAAGACGTAAACAACAGTGCTGCCATTACTTGAGATTGGAATTACTATAGAATTTCCAAAAAGAGGTTTTTTTTTCCTTCCTTGTCTTTCTCCACCCTGCCCAGGCCTTCAGGGGCACAGGCCAGAGCCAGTCAACACAGAAAACCAGGGACAGAATGAGTCCTTCTGGGAACGATGTGGGCAGAGAATGCGGCGTAGGACTTGTGAGCTGCAGGTGGGCCACTGCCGATCACCGTGGTAGAGTCTCGGTGTGTCGTTGAAGGTGATTGTAGCCTTAAATAGTTAGGGAATACTTACACAGTCACGTGAACTGATACATTACCGGGCTTAGGAACCACAGGATGGATTGTCCCAGTGCACTAGGAACAGACGTTTCTCAAAGTTACAGTTTGGAAGTAGAACAGACCCCCTCCAGCCAGGCATGCTGGCGTCAATGAACAGAAGATGACATCTTAAGAACATGACTTCACTCTCTGCCAATCACTGGATGCCACTCCACCTGGAGACCCTAACTCTAATTCTTGCCTTTAAAAACCCTCCCTTGGAAGCCATTGGGGAGTTCAGGATTTTGAGCATCAGCTCCCTGTCCTCCGGGATGGTGCCACACCAATAAATAGCCTCTCTTTCTTCAGTGCAAAAGCTCCGTGTCAGTTTTTTCATCGGCTTGCCACGCACCAGGCAGGTGAACTCCTGTTTGGTTCAGTTCTAAAAACCAAACAGAGCTGCCTGCCCCGGTAGGTGATGGCATGGAGGCCGATGTGACAGGTTGATTGAGGGAAGACATGCAAAGTCAGTCCCTGGGACCGGTCTGCACAAGGCGAAGCACGCCCCAACTTCGTGGGCACATTCTGTTTGCAAGGACAAGACTGCTCCCAGGACGCAAGGAGATACAGAATCCTTCAAGCAGCACAGAGAACAAAGAGCTGGTGACAGGCCCTACCGCCCCCGGGCGTGAGCATCTTGCGGCTTTGACTTACACATACCGAGGACTATTTCAAGAGGGTGGCATTCCTTGATTCCTTCCCACTTTATTGTTCTGAGAGATTAAATCCATACTTTGTCCCCTGCTCACAACCTGAGAAAATTTTAACTCCGCATTATGTAAATATGAAGCACAACCGGGTATTCCTAATTGGACCAGCCTCGGTCCCCGACCCCGGGCCCAGGGCAGCCTCTCCCAGGGGATGCACAATGCCGCTCATCAGCGGGGCCAATTATGCATGCGTCGCCTGCAGACACAGCCAGCCCAGGGACAAAGGAGTGCCGCCCGCCTGCATCCCGCTTTTGTGGCCGCCAGCCATCTTTTGTGGTGTGGCCTGGGAAAAATCTGAAGGAGCCGCCCCGCTGCAGAAACCCCTGTTGGAGAAAGAGGGGGCCCTCCTTCCACCTGGCTCCGAGCGCAGAGCGCAGCCGCGGCCCATCTTATTTCCTAGGCAACCGGAGGCCGGGAAACAAGATGCCACAGGGGATGGGTTCCGTATCAGGAAAGCGAGGTTGGGAAGCTAAGGAGGGAGGCTGCCCAACAAAATGTCATGGCTGACAACCGTCTGAGAGGGAGGGAGGAGAGGTCCCCCCGCCGCCTCCCTCCGGGAAGGCGGAGGCCGCTGCTGTGGGCTGCAGGGACGCGGCCCCTGCTCTCTGCTCCTTTCTCTGCCTGCCGGTTGAATGATGGACCTAATTGTAAACCCCTGAGTCACTGCGGTGAGCCAGCCAGGGTTGATTAAATAACAAAATCATTAAAACTGACAAGGGGCAGAATCCTTCAAAAACATGAAATCTGTGTGATAAATGGAGCAAAAAAAAGAACACACAGTCATTTGGGCACAGCGCTGAACAATAACAAGCCACTGTATAGACCCGAATTGGAAATAGATTTTGAGCTAAGAAGCTCAGCAGGCACTGGGTGCTTGTTGGAGGCTGTCAAAGGTCTGAAATTCAAATAAAATTGACAGCGCCCAGTGTCTGTCTGTGGCTGCCCACCTCCCCAGCACCCTCCGCGACGAGGCCCCGCCTGCCTTCCGGCGTCCTCTCTCTGCCTCCAGACTCGATCCACCCTGAGCATCAGCCTCCCCCTCCTGATACAGTCACTGCCTCCGTGTGCACAGCGCTGCCCGACAGACAAGACAGACATTTAAAAACCGGTCATGTCTTGGATTAGCGTGGCTCTGAGGCCCGAGACGGACGAATTATTTCCTGCCTGCCGGAGGGCTCTGCTTCAGGCGTGGGTGGGACCTTGAAGCCGAGGAAGAGGAGGAAGATGGGGTGCTTCCAGGGAGGGACGCAACAGCAGACAAAACCCCTCGGGAGCGGAGGGACCTCGCTGGCTGCCACCACCCAGCCGCCTCCACTAACAGAGTCAGAAAGCAAGGGTTGCATGAACTCACTTTGCACTTGTACAATTTAGGAACATACATGTATTATGCATTTTAGGCACAAATACAGGTAGATAATTGCTATAATCTGAAAAAAAACCCTGCTTCCCATTGGGGGAAAAGGGGTTTGAGGTTCTTTCCACAACCTCTGGACCTCATGTCGATAGAATGAACAAAGAAATGATGTCCTCCACATAAGCCAGCTTAAGGCTCTTGGACGTTTTCAAACCCTGCTTGTAAATAAATGTCTTACTAAACTGGAAGCCCCAGGAGGACTAAGCTGGTCTGTTTTGCTTGCCAGGAGATAGCCAGCCCGGCGTAGAGTAAATACTCCATCAATATCTGTCCTACAAAAAATGATGGCCCTCTGCAACATGAATCCTCTAGACTTGGCCGTCTTTCCAGCCACTCCCGTAAAGCGGATTCTGAAATGCCCTCCATTCGTCTACCGGCTGGCGGCACAATGGTTGCTGAGTGAGCACACGCTCTGGTCTAGATCAGCAGGCAGAAGGAGGCCGTGAGCCTGGGGAGTACCCGCGAGAAGGAAGGACGTTCTCGGTCTGATGGGGGCTCCGGAGACCAGCATCCGAAGGGCAGAGCCAGCTCCACAGCGAGTCAGGTCGTTCCTTAAGGCAGAGAGTTCTGCTCTCAAAGTCCCACCAACAAATGACACACCGGTTTGAGGAGCTGGGGCATCTGCCTGACTATTTTCAGCTCTCATTAATATTGTTATAAACTGACTGCTAAGGAGTTTATAGTAATCCTTCCTGATTCTGCTCTAGGGATTCTGCTCTTCATTTCATGGGGAGTTTGCTGAGAGCAGAGAGAGCCTACAAGAGGTCATGGGGTCTGTCTACACCTCGTAGGAGCTACCTTACATTTTTAAGAAGGGGGAGCAGAGTTCCCCCTGTTTCAGTCATGCTTTGTTAGTATCCATCTCCTTTTGTGAATATAAAACCTTTTGTTCCATCTGCATGTAGAAAACCAGTTTCTCTCCGTCTTCGGTTCCTTTCCGCCCTGGTGTGTTCACTTCGGAGGTCAGTAATGCTGCCTGGGGTACCCTCTCCCCACCCACCATCCCCTCCAGCTGCAGCCAGCCTCTTCAGATCCCAGGGGGTGCCACTCCCCGACATGTGCATCTTGTGGTGGATGCCATCTCCTGGCTGGACCGGAGGCGGACTTGGTGCCAGCCCCTAGCACAGAGCCTGAAACCTACGTGCACAAAGAAAAAATGCTGCAAATTTTACTTCCGCGTGACACTGAAGGGAAGATTTTGTTTGCTTTTCTTATTTATGGCACATACTTACAAAAATTAGCTGGACTTTTGCTTGGCCTTTTGCTGTACGGTGTACCTTCTTCCACTGGCATTTAATACAATGTTTTAGATGGTCTCTAGGCTCCCTGCGGGCTTCTAGTTTTAAATATTTTGCCATAATTTCCCCCAACTAACAACCATGACTGGTTGCCCTGACATGCAGTCTTGCAAATTTTATTTCTGCTTCTGTTCCTCTCCTGGGAGATGACAGCCCGGAGCACCTTCATTATTGAAGATTTTCTTTCTTATGCAAATTTCATTATTTTGCAGAAATACTGATATTTTCTTAATGCCTCAGCAATCTAGAGGAGCTGTATAGCCCTGCTGTTGTTGATGATGGGCAAATGGGAGTGGAGGGGAGGTGGGCTCAGTGACCCCCAGAAGCTGGGCCACCGCGGTCTCAGAGAGAAATCCCCAGCAAGTCAACATGCAGTCTCTTTTGCCAGGTCTCCGCAGATGGGCCCCGTGGCCCGGGATTCTCCCAGGACCCCAGCACGGCCGCCCCGGCATGTCCACCTGAGACCTCGAAAGGCACGGGCGGGTCTGCACTGTCTTCGTGGCGCAGTGCTGGGCTGCACGCGACCCAGGAGGCTTTGCCAGGAAGGAGGCGGGCGCGGACTGAGGGGAGAAGTAACTAAGTGAACTCCGGGGGAGCGGGAAGCTGGCCGGGGCTGCACCTGACACCGGGTCTTGCTTTGGAAAGCAGAGCCTTACAGAATGGAAGCTCCCCTGTGGGGCAGGAGCGGGGAATACCTGACTCACTGCTCTGCTGCCTCAACTCGATGGTCTTCTGGGAACATTAGGATGTTCTGGGGTGGCCTGCACCCCTAGCATTTTATAAGCTAAACCACCCCTGAAAGACACGAACGGGTCTCCTTGTGTCTATCAAGTACAGGGCATCTATATGATGAGAGCACTCAATCTTGATAAGAAGTGATTGACAGTTTTTATAAGAGGAACATGGAAGGTGGTGAAGCTGAGTAAAGTGAATGTATGTTTGTGTGTGTACATGTATATTGATGTACATACATATGCACACACACGCACATATATGCACACAAACACACATGCGCACACATGTGCATCTGTTAATATACACTCACACAAGAAAAGAGCATTAACATAACATAAGGGCCCCAAAACTGCTAACTTAACAGCACAGATGGTATATGGAAAATCTCATGTTCTCACTTTGTTATATTAGAAACATAGTCATGGCTCTGTGGTTGATAATCACACAATCTGCTTTATTTCCACCATTTCTATGGGTTGTCAGAAAATGCCCTTCTGCGTCACCCTGCGTGCAGTAAGCCATTCCCACTGTCTGGGGTTCCGACCCATCCGTCTGGAGATGGATGGTAAAGAAATTTAATTTATGAACATCCTGACTCCAGGAAGTCACGGGTCCTTCACAAATCCGTCCACCTAGCTTCTGCTCCGAACACTATTACTTCTGTGACAATTTACGGAAGCCTTCGGTGTCCGTTTACTAACCAATAAAATAAAGATACGGCCAGCTCTAGCTCCCATCTGATTATTGGGAATTATTTAGGAGACTCATGGGAAAACACCCTGAGACAAGCAGAGACACCCCACCACGACCGTGCTCCGGGGTGACGGAGTCAGAGGGCGCGGTCAGGGGGTGCGGTCAGAGGGCATAGACAGGGCGTGGTCAGGGGTTGTGGGCAGGGGGCGCGGTCAGAGGGCGTGGTCAGAGGGCCTGGACAGGGGGC
>NW_023270816.1:9518497-9546609 GCF_011800145.1 Mirounga leonina
CAGGGGGCGTGGGCAGAGGGCATAGACAGGGCGTGGTCAGGGGGTGCGGTCAAGGGATGCGGTCAGAGGGCGCGGTCAGAGGGCGTGGTCAGGGGCGCGGTCAGGGGGTGTGGGCAGAGGGCGTGGGCAGAGGGCATAGACAGGGCGTGGTCAGCAGGTGTGGTCAGGGGGGCGCGTCAGGGGGTGCGGTCAGGGGGCGCGGTCAGGGGGCGTGGGCAGAGGGCATAGACAGGGCGCAGTCAAGGGGTGCGGTCAGAGGGTGTGGTCAGACAGCGCGGACAACCGCAAGGAAAGGAGCTCCTGCTCCTCTTTCTCTCCACCTGACTCTTCCATGAGCCCAGCGCGGGTCCTTCAAGAACCGCGGTCTTGTTACCCGAGACGTGGAGAAGCTGAGCAGATGCTCTGCGAGCGCAGAGCTTGGCCCCAAAGCCAGTCTGGCGTTGCAGAGCCTATGTGAGCTGGTCAGAATTCCGTGGACGGCCTGCTGTGGTTTCTTGCACCCTGAACTACCTTCATATCTGGCATATATGGTACATACACGCATCTAGTGTGGCTGGACTGAGTCGCACCCTAAGTTGTTGGCTGCTTATGAGGGCGGCAAGTCACCGCGTAGGAGAAGAGCTAGAAGGCACCCGAAGGCCAGGGCCGCCTCCCAGACCCTCCCCTCCGCAGCAGCGCTCCACCCCGCGGGTGGCTGCAGGCGGGGCCTCGGCTGATGTCTCCAGCAGGAGTCTGTATAGGGCACGGGATCTTCACGTTGTGTTCCAGTTGCTGGTCATTTTTTAGAACACAGTACATTTTCTCACGAAAGCCAGGGTTTGCTCCCCAGACGGGGACCTTGTCCCAGGACAGCATTCCCTGCCCCCATCACCACTCAGAACCTCACTTCACACCTGGCGAAGAGCGCACCTTTCCAGAACGTTCTCCACTCAGCCATCCTCGTGAAATTCCGCTCGGGGGCAGTCATGTCCCATGGGGAGCCAAGTAGGACCCGCCCTCACTGCTGTGCGGATTAGAGCAAAAGACGGGAGCAGAATCATATATGGTGAGGTCGGGGGACTTGTGGCTTTAAAAGCACAGTATACAAGTGCAAATATAATGGACTGGTTGTAGAATGAGCTACAGTTTGCAAAGCACACACATCACTATGGTCTGAATCTTTGTGTCCCCCCAAATTCGTAAGTTGAAAAGCTAACCCCCAAGATGAGTATTGGCAGTGGGTTCTCTGGGAGGTGATCGGGTCATGAGGGTGTGGCCCTCCCGAATGGGACTGGTGCCTGATAAAGGAGGCCCCGGGAGCTCCCTGCCCCCGCGCTCTGGAAGCACAGAGCGAGAAGACCGCCGTCTGTCCCCAGAAGAGAGCGCTCGCCCCAGTGTGCTGGCGCCCCGACCCGGGATATGAGGATGAGGTTCTGTTGTGGTAAGTTGCCTGGTCTGCGTGATTCTGCTAGGGCAGCCCGGACAGACGAAGACACGGGTTGCTCCGTTCGGCCAGCGTGCCTGTGACTCGAGTCTCCAGCGGCCTGGAGCACAAGCATCACTTCTGCATCACGCGGATGGGAACCCATTACCTGAATTGTCTCCCCACGTCCAGCGTGGAGGCAGGGATGCTGTGGGCCCGCGAGGGCTCTGACTGCAAACAACAGACACACTCCTGCTACCCCGGGCATGAAGGGCATTTCCGGGGCGACTACACAGGCCCAAAGGAACAGGGACAGCGAGGTCAGAAAGGACAGGAACTGGATCACTCCCAGCACCGCGTGTCAACTCCTCACATACACCGACACCGGGACACAGAAACGTCAGCAATTTTCTTCAGTCTTCGAGTCACGTTCCAGGGGGAGACCAGGGGTCGGCCCCTCCCTGGCCTTGGGGCAGGCAATGTGCTCGACAGCCAATCCCACCCAAATGTATTTAAACCTTACAGAGAATGGCAAACCTTTCTTTTTCTTTTTCTTTTTTGGTTTCCCACTTTCTCTTAAAATGGATTTTGCGATTTTTTTTTCCTATTTACTTGGATGAAATTTGGACAAATCCCAGGATTTTTCTGGTCAGTCGCAAGCTCTAAAATGTCCTTCATTTTTAATCACAAACATAGCCTGCTCAGCTATTAAGAAGCCCAGCCTGTCTAGTCATCACCTTTTCATTCTTGATTTAAAGTAGGAATCTCGGCCAGGGAAGGGGAGACGGTCCACTTTTCACATCTTAGCCAGACGTTTCTCTTCCATCCCGCCCTGCACGTGGCGGTCTACACCGCCTCTGGAGCGGGGCTCAGTGCAGAGGTGGTGCGGAGGCCGAGGCAGTGGTCTGGCCCAATGCTCTGTGCGCTGGCAGGGGAACCGTCCCTTTCCTGGTGTCTGCGGAGGCCTCTGTCCTCTCCACCATGGGGATCTCTTGTCTGCCGCGTCCTCCTCAGCCCCGGGCCCCTCAAAGGATGTGTCCAAGTCCTCACCCTTACTACCTGTGAATATGGCCTCATTGGAAAAAGGATCTTTGCAGTTGGATTTAAGGATGAGGTCTTCCTGGATGTAGGGTGAGCTCTAAATCCAACAGCCGGCGTCCTAAAACAGAAAGGAGGGGAAGATTCGAGGCGAGGACACTCCCGGAAGGAGGCCCGTGGAGACAGAGGCAGAGATGGGAGCCAGGCGGCCCCCCCCCCCACCCCCTGCCAAGGCCTGGTGGTCCCAGCAGGGGCGTGAGAGGCAGCAGGGCTCCTCCCCAGAGACTTCCGAGGCAGCGGGCCCTGCTGACACCTTGATTTCAGACCCTGGCCTCCAGACCCGAGAGGGGCACTGTCCCCTCGTTGCAAGCCCCCGGGCTGTGGTGATTTCTGTGGCAGCCCCAGGAGACTGATGGGGACCCCAGGATGCAGACAGCGGTTCCTCCGTCTCACGGCCGACGCCACATCCACGTTCTCCCCACACACAGCCCTCGCCTTTCTCACTAACACGCGTGTGCTTGCACAGATGTGTGTGCATTCATACACACAAGCAGTTTGTTAACACCCAGGGGTCAGAAAACCTTGGAGGTCCTCATGGATCCTGGAAAGGTGGCCAACCCCCGAGCCACTTCTGGAGTCCTGAGCCGCCCCTTCTCTCCCAAGTTTTCTGGGAGGGATCAGACAGGAGCCCTCTGCCTCCTGTAGGCTACGGGGAACGTGCAGAGCTCCCTAAGGCTGTTCTTGAAACCAGGTCCCTGAATCGAGATGGAGGACGGAGCACCTGCCACGTGCACCTTCCCCCCCAAGGAGGAGGGAAGTCCCATCCTCAGTTCCTGGCAGTGCAGGGAGGAGAACAAGGCTTTGAGGGGGCTATGGTTAAGGGAAGAGTTCCAGGAGCAAGTATGGTTATGTTACTAAGTTTGCAGGAAGGTAGCTGGAACCGATACAATATTCGGGGACAGGGGCTATGCAAGTCACTGGGTAGATGTTTCCTCTCTGCATTTTATTTTATATATTTATTTTTAAAGATTATTCATTTGTTTGTCAGAGAAAGAGAGAGAGAGCAAAAGCAGGGGGAGCGGCAGGCAGAGGGGGAAGCAGGCTCCCCGCCGAGCAGGGAGCCCGATGCGGGACTCGATCCCAGGACCCTGAGATCATGACCTGAGCTAAAGGCAGATGCTTAACCGACTGAGCCACCCACGTGCTCCCCCATCTGCATTTTAATTCAGAGTCTGAGCTATAATAAATGGAGCTAGAATTAAATGAAAGCCTTTCATCAAATTTTATTTTCAAAACAGGCAGGGAAGATGACGAACAGATCGCTGTCAGCTCCACCGGCACCTTCATCAGCACAGTCCCCGCGATGGCGGTCAGATGCCCGCCAGACACCAGCTCCGCCAGCACCCCGCCTGCCCGCTGACCTCGCAAGCCCTGACTTGGTTGGAAAAGGAGGTCAAGCAAAGAAGGAGCTTAAAGGCAGGGTGTCAAGTTGCATTAACTCACCCCAGAGGATTCAGGGACTACAGTCTGGAAACTCTAATTTGCAAGAGAAATTATGTGGTGCCGTCGACTTCCACTTAAGAGCAAGGGAGCGCGGGGCGCCTGGGTGGCTTAGCCGTTTAGTGTCTGCCTTTGGCTCAGGTATTGATCCCGGGATCCTGGGATCGAGCCCCGCATCGGGCTCCCTGCTCCGCGGGAGGCCTGCTTCTCCCTCTCCCACTCCCCCTGCTGGTGTTCCCTCTCTCTGTCTCTCTCTCTGTCAAAAAAAAAAAAAAGAACAAGGGAGCGCTTCCCTTGCAGGGATGAAGGTCTTCCCGGCCCAGGCCGTGTCACCCAGCTCATGGCACCTAGAAATCAGGTGGGTCCTGACCTGTCCCTGACTCTCAGGAGCCGCCAGGGTGAGCTGGGGGGAGGGAGGAGGGAAGACCACCGGCAGCTGAGTTCTTGGTTGGGACCCGAGGTTCCAGCTGTAGAGCACGGCCAGAAACAGTGGCAGGAGCCAAGAGGTGGCCACCAGCGTCCTGGGCAGAAGGGTCAGACAGGCGAGGTGTAGCCCTGCACCTCAGCCCTGCTCTTCCACACCCCTCCCCTCGGGCCCCCCAAGGACACCTGTGTCACCTGGGGCTCAGTGTCTCTGGACCTCAGCGTTGTCACCAGGAAGGATGGTAATGACGTGCCCATTTCACAGCGCATGCACTTGGAAGCTGAAATAGTTGTGGCCAGGAATTCGGCTCACAAGCCATGAGGCCCCGCACACACTCTGGCCAGAGATCTGCGTGTGCTGTGAGCGTGCTCAGCTGGGGCCGCAGCTGGGGGAACACAACCCCACAGACCAGGGGCCCGAGCACAGGAGTAGATCTCCTCACCGTCTGCAGGCGGGTTCTCCGGAAGCCTCGCTCGCTCATAGACCCGTCCTCCCCTGTCTTCACATTGCCTTCCTTCTGTGAACGTCTGTGTCCCAATTTCCCCTTTCTATGAGTCGTATTGGATCAGGGCCACCCAAGGACCTCATTTCAGCTTGATTACCAGTGTAAAGACCCTATCTTCAAATAAGGTGAGGTCCTGGGGGGTTAGAGCTTCGACATGGGAATTTTGGGAGACATAAGTCAACCCGTAACAGAACGGACATGCCCGGCAATGCTCATGGTCTCACGTCTTCTTTCCAAGAACTGGAAGTCACTGCCTCGCTGGACAGTCGTGGCTCTCGATCTTGGCTGTTGTTAGAACGGTTCATGGCAATTTTTAAAAAAACCCTGGTGCACAGGCCACACCCAGCTCAGCCAAGTCAGAAGCCTTGGGAGTGGGGTCCAGCCTGGGCCAGTGTCAGGGGTCCCTCGGGTCGAGAACTCTGGCAGGACTGACGACCTCTACTGGGTCAGAAGTTTAGAGCCATGCGACTCCTAAGTAGGTTTTGGATGAGTCAGAATGTGGGAGTGAAGCTAGAAAATCGCCTCCATAATGAACACCATGATGGCACTCTCCGTGGTAGACCCCAAAGAGGTGCTCATCCCAGTGTCCACCACGGGGAAGGGCCGGGGCCCCAGCTGCCTGCCAGGGGACTGACTCATCCCCACCCCACCGCCCCCGGTCTTGCCAGCAGAGGCTTCAGTGTTGCCGGGGGGCTGCTGGCCGGCACCATGCGGGGAGACCCTGAGCTTCTGGGTCAAGGCGGCCAGGGCCCTTGGAGTGGGATAGACCAGACAATTGTCCTCCTGGAGCTTGTATTTTTTGAAGCAGATGTCCAATAAGTAAGTTAATGAGTCCGTGTGCATCAGCTTCAGATGGTGAGAAACGCCATGAAGAAAAGCAGAGCAGGGTCAGTGGACAGAGAAAGAGCAAGTGGGCCGTGGAGGGCTCCATTTTATCTAGGTGACAAGCAGACCCGGATAGAAAGGAGACACAGCCGAAGCATATTGTTGGACATCACCTCCTTCTTATCACGAGTGCTGGTGTTTCCTTAGCTTGGCCGTTTGCAAGGCAACCCTCAGTCCCCTGCCCAAGATCATGCCCACACTGACCCCAAAGTGGGTCCCCTAGTCAACAGATGAGAAATCTGCACAGGCCACTCAGGGATGTGCTGGGATGCACTCACCCCTGACTGTGTCCCCACCACCAGTCCCTCGTCTTCTACCGCACCTGACGCTGACGGCGGTGTGTGGATGTGTGTGTGTTCCCCCCATGCCCAAATGGAGATGAAGGGAGAGAGTAGCTCAGCAGTGAGCCTGCCCGCCCCCCCCCAAGCCTGCAGGCCTCCTTGATAGTACAGAGCCACTCCCGACCTGTCTTCTTTCAGCATTTCCTGGGCACTGTGCGTGGGACTCCTCAAATATCCAGCTGGCGACCTTCTTAGCTTGCCGTTCATACTGGCATCCATGGGGTATTTTTTTCTTTTGTTTGTATGTTTTTAAATGGAACTCAAGTTCACATCACTGTATTAGTTTTCTTGATTCGTGGCGTTTTCTTGTCACTGGTTCATACTGCTGCCCTCTTACATTTTATTTATTTCACGTATTCACTTCCCTGTTTTCAGTCATATAATGAAAACCCTACACTCGCACCACTCTCCGACCCAACACCTTCCACACTGATGACCCCATCTGCGCCCCCTCCCCCACCCACTGCAGCAGGCACACCGCCCTCATCTGGTGCTCCCGGTTCTCCTGGTGGCTTTGTTTTGTGGAGGTAGCAGGTAACTGTGTGCACTCCAGCCTAAGGAGGAGTATTTTATTTAGCTTTTGTTGCCTTTGTACTTTTTGTATTAAAAGATGTTCTTTCAGCCAGCAGTTATGAAAGTTAAGTCTGCACTGCAGTATCTGGGAACAGAACTCTTTAGAAATGCAAATTCTTGAATGCCCCCCACCCCAGACCTCCGGGATCAGAAATGGTGATTTGCATTTCTCTGACTACTAAGGAAGCCAACAGCCTCTTAATTTTCTTATTGGGTGTTTGTGTTCTCTTTTCTGAAATGCCTGGCAGATTTTTGCCCCTTTTTGCTACGAAGTTGTTTATCATTTTCCTATTGATTTTAGTTATTTTTGTATTCTTGACACTGATTCTTTCCGGTTAAATTCACTGAGAATATTTTCTCCCATTTATAGTCTGTGTTTTCTCTGTGTTGTCTTTATGATGAGCAGAATTTCTAATTTTAATAGAATCAAATGTATTTTTTTGTGTGGTTAACACCTATGATTCTCATTTAAGAATTCCTTCCCTATCACAAGGACAGAGAGAAATACACCAATATTTTCTACTAGAGGTTTTAAAGTGTTTTCTTTTGACATAGAAGTCCTAAGACCTTTTGGAATTGCTTTGGATGTGGCGTGAAGTAGGAATCCATGCTCACTAGTTTTTCCAAATGAATAACCGCTTTTTCTGGTTTTATGACGTGGGTTATTCCTCTTCTTCCCTCTGCAAAGCTGTGACTGCTCTGTCATAAATCTAAGGTCCTGTGGGTGTGGGCTTGTGTCTGGCCTGTCCACTGTAATCCACTGACCAATTTCTATATTCTTATATCATCAGCAACCGTCTTTTTTTCCCTATTTTTAAATTTTTTTTAATTTAAATTCAATTTAGTTAACATATAATGTACTATCAGTTTCAGAGGTAGAATCTAGTGATTCATCAGTTGCATGTAATACCCGGAGCTCATTAAGTCATGTGCCCTCCTTAATGCCCATCCCCCAGTTACCCCATTCCCCCACCTGCCTCCCCTCTGGTAACCCCCAGTTTGGTTCCTATGGTTAAGAGTTTCTTATGGTTTGCTTCCCTCTCTGTTTTTATCTTATTGTATGTTTTTCTTCCCTTCTCCTATGCTCCTGTTTTGTTTCTTAAATTCCACATATGAGTGCAACATAGGATACATGTCGTTTTCTGATTGACTTATTTAGCTTAGCACTGTACCCTCTAGTTCCATCCATGTCATTGCAAATGGCAAGATTCCATTCTTTTTGCTGGCTGAGTAATATTCCATTGTATATATGAACCACATCTTCTTTATGCATTCGTCTGTCAATGGACATCCGGGCCCTTTCCATAGTTTGGCTACTGTGGACATTGCTGTTATAAACATTGGGGTGCAGGTGCCCCTTCAAATCACTATGTTTGCATCCTAATAGCTCATAATAAATGTTGCTATCTGGTTCTCACGTTCCCTCTCTCTGCGTGTATTGACCATTCCTGAGCCTTTAATGTTTCATCATTTTGTTTTGTTTTGTTTTAGAATCAGCTTGCAAAGCTCCATGAGAAACTCTGTGTGGGGGAGGCTTGACTGGGCTTGCATTAAATTGATAGATCAAATTCGGGCGAATTACCACTTCCGGCACTATGTCCTGATACTGCTTACAGGAACCTGGGATTCCTGTTCAACTCATCAACCTCACTGTCCCGGCATTGCTCACGTTACTGCCCGTATTCCTCGCCAAGTCTCTCCCGCCCCACACCAGAGAACCTGGCTCTTCCCTCCGTCCGGAGGCTCCTGCTGAGAGCTGGGACCCAGGGATGTCTCTGTCCTAACGTGCAGCCGCCCTGGAGAAGGAAGCTCCCTTCCATGTCGGCTCTCACAACATTATGTCAGTAGCTCCCCGGTTCACTGTGAGATATTTTTAGGAAGGCAATTTATTTCCTCTTACTTTAAAACATTCCACCCAAATTACTGTACCTCTTAAAATGTTCTATTATTATCTGAAACCAAAGCAAAGAGGGGCACAGGGAGACTTCCACGCGTTCTTCCCCCAACCGCCCCGGGAAGTTGTTAAAACGGGGGGCTGCCACCTGCTAACATTTTATCCCAACTCAGTCCATGGCGTCTTCCCACATCATCTGAATATTTTTGAATAGATTCGGAATATTTCTGAAGTGAGAATCTGGTCCACAAACGACCCGTCCCTTTTTAAAAGTGTTCTCTCTGCAGGACACACAAAGTACCAGATCAGAGGACCTGGTGCACACAAGTGTAATGTGTCCGTTCAGAGGCATTAAAGACACATCAAGGCTGGCCCACGTTTTTTGTTTCTGTTTGTGTCAAAATTAGTAAATCTGCTGTTCTTGTGTCATTGGTTTTGTTTCCAAAGCAAACACACCTACTTTTTCTCGCAATATAAATGATCTGGTCAAGATTATCTGAAATTATAAATGTAAAAACAAATAGTCAAATTTTACGGCTTCACGGGTTATGTATTGAAGTAAAGCTTGGTGGGCGTCTGTGTTTCTGGGATCATTCAGTAAGATGGGATGGAAGACCCAAGGTCATTCAGCTTTCTTCAGTTGGAGAGAGACTTATGGATTAAAGACAGTCACTGAGATTCTTGAGACCCAAATCTTGTCTTAAGACCCAGGAGCAAGTCATGGTAATTCACATAATATAAGGAAAAAAATCTCAGACTTGATTCCTTAGTAAATTTCCCTTCCACCAGAATGATGGTTACTGAAAAGTCATCCCAAATGCCGCACAGATCGCTGATTGTCAAGCGGTAAGAATTCATTTGATACTCTATTACTAAACTAAAAATAATTCTATCTCGTAGGCATTTATGATTTGAAAACTATGTCATAATCTCAAAGATGTAACTCAACTTGGTGAACATTCACTGAGGGCCTATATCAGGCCAGGCTCTAGGCTCTGAAGAGGAACAGGGCCCAGGCCCTGCCTTCAAGCTAAGCAGCCGAATGCCTCGGGGCCTCCTCACTGACAAAGATCATCATCGCATAATAGTTTAAAATGTCCCTGCTCTTTCTTTCTGATGGTTGGATTCTCCATCAACACAAGTACTGATTAGCTATGAGTCTTGATTTATGGAGCATGTTGCTCCTCTCTTGTGCCTTGGTTATTTATCTAAAAAATAAGGGCAATCAGCCTGACCTTTGTAGAGTTGATAGGGGAAAGAATGCAAGGCACCTCCCAACGTCTTAAAAAATGAGGTGTACCCCAGGCTTCTGTCGGGGCCATCAATCCTTTATTAGCTGCATGAATCAGTCAGCAAACGCATCCCTCCCTTTCCCAAGATGATGGATACAAGGGAACCGGAGAAATCCACATGAAAAACAAGGAGTTACTCAGGAAAGATACTGCTGAGTGAGGGAATAAAAAAGACGGATTGGAGAAATGTCTATTGAAATGCCACATTTGTCTACTATTTGGTAGTAAGAATCCTTTATGCCACAGAACATGGGCATAAATTCGATGAGGCGGCGAGGCTGGCTCTGCCCCAGGCGTGAAGCCTCACTCAGGTCTGCGGTGATCATCCGATGGTCTCGACGTTTTACCCAAAGGGAACAACAGGCTGTGCTGTATGTGCGGAGACGCCATCACGGCTCCTCCGGATCTTAGACACTGTGTCTGTTTTCAGACCAGTCCTTGAGCACACGCCTTGAAGGTCTGGACGCTATCCTCGCAAAACATTACCCGTAATAGTCGCACCGTGGTAGCATTTTATGAAGGAAACGGGAAGAAAAGTCCAACACTCGTGTACTCTGTTTCGAGAGAGCAAAAGGAAAGAACACGGAAGGTCACAGCACACATGAGTTAGGAGGTGACCATTAAATACAGATTAGAAAAAAAGAGCATTTGCCCTTCCAAAGAATCCTTTACAGGTTCCTACTGTAAGGCCTCCATTTGCATTGGAAATATTATTCAGTTTACAAAAAACGAGAGGGAGAGAGAGAAAAGTTGGCGGCTGTGTGTTCGGGGCAGGCCGCCCCATAAGGAGGAAGGCCATGCGCATAGGAAACGGCCTCTACTTTGTGTTGATTTACTGGAATTCTGGGTGGGTTTTTCAGAATGACAAAAATGACAGCAACAACCACTAAAACATATGAAATAAAGATTTCTGCTAACAAAGGAAATTTTTCCCCAAGAAATTCGCTTCTATAAAAGGAAGTGAAGAAATGCAAGTAAGTAATACAACCAGGGGACACATGTTTCTGAAAAATAGTTTGGGGAGAGAATGAGTCTGTTGAAATCCATCCTATGGAAAACGACAAATGAATCAATGTTAAGAAGTATCCTAGGCTTGGTGATTATTAATTACTTCATAGCTGACTTCCTTGAGACCAGGCCCCGGAGAAGCTGTGGCCTCCGCCTCGACCGTCTGTGTGTCGGGCCCTCTGCTAGCTGGTTATTCCAGGTGCACACGTGATCCGATCTCCTGTTTACAAACAACCGGGTTGGAAACAGGGCAGCCGATTTCATTAGAGTCACATAAAAGTCCTTGAAGAATAGCTAGGGGAGATGGTGGTTTAACCCCGCTATTGGACAAAGGGCCATAAAAGCTCCAGGGTTTTCTTGTTTTGTTTTGTTTTTTTTAATCTTAACCACTCCTTCCTTCTTTAAGAAGTAGACCATGTGACCCATAGTGGATGAGACTGTTAACTTGTTTAAGGCTTCCTTGCTGACTCTGGCTAGTGATCATGAAGCTATCGCTTGTTTTGATAAGACAGATCTACCTCCAGAGGAAATGAAATACATTTCCTGAGCTCTGAGAACCAGAAGCTGCCCTTGTTTGCCACCTTTGATGACAGACAGAACGGAGAAGGAAGGGATTGGCACCACGGACTTGAAGCCATCGAACAGTCCAGAGCCCTGTCCTTGAGCCAATCAGGAGTAACGAGGAGCCTGAACTCTTGTCCATCAAAACACTTATTTTTATTCTCACTGTGAGATCAGTTCTCACTGTGAGATCAGAAATGAAAACACGAGAGTATCGTTCGTAGACACGGTGGCTGAGGAAGACAGAGCACGTTTCTGAATGCACACGGATGGGCAACAAAAGGGTGATGTGAAATCTGTTTATGCAGCATCTTTCCCAAGCTTGTTTCAGAATTCCCTTCAAAGGGTTAAACAAACAGTGGTGTGCAGAAGGAGAGAGCTGACATCAAACGCAGTTCTGGCCCCAGAGGGGAAGTAAAACAGAAACAGAGCCTGAACTCTGGTCTCGGGGGTGGAAGGTTAGGGCCTAATTGCCTCCTCCAGGGACTTGTCAGCGGAGCTGGGAGAGATGGACAGCGGCTGCAACATGCCGAGATGCCAGAGGGAACTTCTGGAACGCGGGCTTCTGGAGGAATTGCTGTAATAAATACCTTTGATTATGAAATGCAATTTCCCCAGGAACTCAGAGAACTACTGCATATTTTGCTTCTATTCATCTCATGATGGATTTGGGAATTATTAGAGGCAGGTATTTTCAGCCTCCAATTGTTCCTTTATTGAAAAATCAAAGCCCTCAGAAGTTAAATGTAACCCTCAACAACACAGTGAATCACCGCAAATAAAAATCACTCCCCCCATTTTTGTCTGGTTTTTTTTTTTTAGAGCTAGTCTATGCCTGAATTTTTCACTTGTAGAACAAATGTGAAACCAGAGGTAGGGTTGCTGGACTTAGTAAATAAAAAATACAGGATGCTCAGTTAAATGTGAATTTCAGATAAGCAACAAATACATGTTTGATATAAATATGTCCTTTGCAATATTTGATACATACTGAAATTTTCAAGTAGATATTCATTATCCATTTGAAATTCACATTTAGCTGGGTGTCCTATGTTTTATCTGGAAACCCTAACCAGAGGCTTTAGTTTCAAAAAAAAAAAGGCTAGATGTTCTCTTGTCATATTGCCAAGAACTGACTCTTTGAAGCTCTTTTCCCTTCATTAACTCCCTCCCCAGCAAACCTCTGCCTCCAAACCTCCTAGCACTACCCTGGAAACCAGGCTTTTCCCTTGTAAGTCACTTAGATGGAAGGCCTGTCTCTGCGTACCCCCCATGCCCCATTGGGGGCTTGGTATAGATGTGTGTGTGTCACAGGATGGCTGACACTTCACATCACTCCCCGCGGGCTCCCCAAACCCGACCCCGAGCCGTGTCCAGGACCAGTGGATGAAGCACAAATTAACTCAACCTAAGCTGTCCCAGCTAAATTCCTCCCATCAAATACTCTGAGGTTCTTAGTATGAGAGAGCCTTTCTTTTCTGGCCAGGAAGCTGTTATTAGTTATTTTTAAATTTTCAAACTAAAATGTTATTATTAATTTTGAGATTTTGAGCAAAAAAAAAAAAAAGAAGTGTTTGCCTCTTAGTGCATAGTAAATGTTTGTGGAACGAATGAATGGGTCAAAGTAAGAAAGAGCACAATTCTCTAGATCAGGAAGTGATACCTCCACAATTACCCAACAAAGTGTTTTAAAAATACAAACCACCTTCCAGGTATTATAATGTGGCTCTGGCAGAAGAATAAAAATGGCTCCTTCTTAGGGCATCTTTTCCTTTTTACCTGATGACCCCTTCTCTCTGCTCACCGCTGTGATGCTGGGAAGGCAGGTCAGCATCCTGTATTAGGCTAGATTTGCGTTAAAGTCAGTAGGGCTGAGTGGTACGTCCTCCCTGATAGATGCCTGCTGTTTACTGAGAGCATGGACACATGTGTTGGAAGGAAGGTGGCCCTCACAGCCTTCACTGAGTAGACAGCAGCTTGTCCACCAGCCTCACCCGCCACCAAAAACCCCAGCGTCCCAAGAGAAGTCTAGTATAGGAAGAAAGGCTTCAATCTCGCCACACAACATCAGCTCTAAAACCAAGTGTATCCACTTCCTAGTGCTGTTGTAACAAAGTGCCACAAAGTGCATCTCCCTCGTTTGGTTCCAGAGACCAGAAGTCTGAAACCAAGGCACTGGCAGAACCTCTGAGGTCCGGGGCGCCTGGGTGGCTGAGTCCATCAAGCATCCGACTTGATTTTGGCTCAGGTCATGATCTCAGCGTCATGAGATCGAGGCCTGTGTCCGGCTCTGCGCTCAGCAGGGAGTCTGCTTGAGGATTTCTCTGCCCCTCCCCCCTGCACACATGTGTTCTCTCTCTGTCTCTGAAATATATAAATAAATGTTAAAAAAAAAAAGGACCTCTGAGGTCTGGGTGAGTCCTTGCGTCTTTGCTGTGTGGTGCCACTGTCCTTGGTGCTCCTTGGGCCTCGGCTTCCAGCCACAACACTCCTGTCCACCCTGTCATCACATGGCCTTCTTCCTGTGGGTCCCCTCAGGACCCAGGCATGTTGATTAGGAGCCCCTTTATTGGCCTCATGGTATCCTGATGACACTTGGGAAGACCTCTTTTCCAGGGGCCTTTTTACAGGTGCCAGGGGTCAGGATGTCAACATACCTCTTTTGGGAGGACACAAATCAGCCCATAATATTAAATGTCATGATATTATGTCACACACAGTAATCATTCTACAAAGCCTAAAGATCTCCAGCTACATATTGTCATGCAGTCCAGTCCCCTGTCACTGACGTGGGACTAGCACCTCATTGCCCATCAGAGTATACACTGAGTCCTGGGCTGTGAGTCAGTCTCATTCGTGAACATCAACCAGGACGCCACCCACCATGCACAGGCGGCCCTCGCTAAGAGCTTGCTGAGAAGAAAGTCTATGAATAAATGAACCACCAACTGAACAAGTGAGTGACAGCTGAATATGGAATAAGTATTGGCAGATATGGGCTTTTGCATAGCTGGGCCATACTCCGTTGGATCTGAGACCCCATCAAAAAAAACCTCACCACTGTTTTTTGTGCCACAAGAAAGGAAAAAAAGTACTGTCCACGCAACAATTACACAGTGGAATCCTATCACCCAGAATTGTGCATGTACTGGGCACTTTCCTTTAGTTGCAGGTACTTACCATGAACAGAAACGCAGAAGCACTGTGGATAGTTGAGGAGTTTTTAAATCTTCGAGTTCAGCATCTGACACTCTTGGGTCACATTTCCACTCACCTCGTCCATGTGCAGGCTTCCCCACACAGGTTTGACCCCTAGCCTTTAAGAGCACCCTGGACTGGCTTTCCCTAAAAGTGGGCTCCACGAACTCCTAACACCCATTCTGTGCATGTTGATGCTGGTCCTTTATAATCTAAACAGAAGGGGCAGGAAAGGTTTCCAGAAACAAGTCAACTCATGTCATTACTCAGATGAGCCAAGTTACTGGGTGATGGACACTCCTAGACCCACGGGTGGGTGTCCAGCCGCAGCACCAGGAATGACGAGTCTCCACACTGTGCACAGGGCATATTCTTACTTACTCACACTCACATCTGCAGCAAAACTGTGTGACGGTTTCAGGTCACACATGACTGTCATCAACTAGAAGACAGGTCTTCTACCAGAGATGTTACAATGTGAAGGAAAAAGGCACCGTGCATGGCTGATGAGTAACCTGGGATTCCCAGTGGGGACGGCTCATCAGCTCTCTGCCAGCCCTCTCCTGGGGCAGTGTCAGCCAAGATGCAAGCATCACCCAGTCCTCACGATAAGACCACCAGGTGTCCTTTCATGAAAGACAGTCATGCCTAAAAACAACCTGTGATTGAATAAGGAACAATAAAGAACAATTTAAATGACAAGCATAAACACGCTGTGCTTGAATGTTGAAGAATATTTTTAAGTCATAATCACTCTGTGTTCTAGTCACGGAAGGGCAGAGAGGACCCCCTGGACACCGGGTTCTGCTCTCTGTCTGTGGGGCCTGGGGCAAGCTTCTTGCTCCTTCTGGCCCCAGTTTTCACATGTGTAACAGAAGACTCTATGTTTTATTTCACATCCAACATTCTACTCTTAGTTCTCAGAGAAAGACCCTGCTGCACCTGCAGTTGGGCCTCTCACCAAAGGCCTCACTGGATGCTCTTTGTCGAAACTGCACACCAGGCCCTTCCTGCACTTGGTGTAAACCAACAGCGGCATTGCAAATCTTCTCGGTGTGGGCTCCTCTGAAATCTGTGGGTACGCTCTGAGGTGCTTTTATGGTATTTCAAAGGACCTTAGAGTTACTCTAGTTCAACCTTCTATACAAAACTAGAACTTTTTCTTCAACGTGCCAGTCTTTGCATACATATCCCTTTGAGAACATGCCCATGTCTTCGTAAGAAAGCCAGCTCATAAATAACTCAAGTGATTAGAAAATTCTTCTTTGCTTGGTTGTTGAAAGTTATTGGAATAGAACAGGAAGTCCAGAAATTGATCCAGTAAGAGAAGAAAGTGCAATGTATATCCAGACAAATGGCCAATGTCCTTAACATAGAAAGAGCACCTATAAATCAATAAACCAACAAATAATCTAATGGTAAAATGGACAAAGAACATGAACAGGTAATTTACCCCCCCCCAAAAAAAAAACCAAAAAACAAAACACTGGTTCTCAACTATATAAAGTTATACTCAAGTTTATGCAAAGTTAAACTACAAGGAGGTAGTGTTTTCGAGTATCAGGTGGGCAAAGATCAAGAAGCATACTAATACCTGCTGGGCAGGCTTTGAGGAAACAGGCAACTTTATACATCATTGGGAGGAACGTAAATTGATAGAACTTACATGAAAGCGCGAGCTTCAACCAATGAAGGTTGACAATATCCATCAAAATGTAAAAGCACCTACTTTTATCTGCCCATTCCACTTCTAGAATAGTATATTACAGCCGCAATGCTCCAACTTTCTGGTTTCAGGACCACTTTACATGCTAAAAATTACTGAGGATCCCAAAAACTACTGATACTCACCATATTAGAAATTAAAACTGAAATTTAAAAGATATCTATTATGTTATAAAATAACAGTAAGCCCATTGTATGAGAACATAAATAGCACATAATTTATTAAAAATTATATTTTCTTTTTTTTTAGATTATTTATTTATTTATTTATTTGAGAGAGAGAGAACGAGAGACAGAGAGCATGAGAAGGAGTGAGAGGGAGGAGGGTCAGAGGGAGAAGCAGACTCCCTGCCGAGCAGGGAGCCCAATG
Source organism: Mirounga leonina (assembly GCF_011800145.1). NCBI lineage: Eukaryota > Metazoa > Chordata > Mammalia > Carnivora > Phocidae > Mirounga > Mirounga leonina. The sequence continues at coordinate 9,535,214 of NW_023270816.1, forward strand.
CGGGACTCGATCCTGGGACTCCAGGATCATGACCTGAGCCAAAGGCAGTTGCTTAACCAACTGAGCCACCCAGGCGCCCTAAAAATTATATTTTCAAAAAAATTAGTGAAAGAGGGCATTGTTTTATTTTTTGCAAATTCCTTTGATGTCTGGCCTGAGAGAAGATACCTGGGCTCCCACATCTGCATCTGCACTCAGCCTGTGTGATATGTTGCTTTGGTTGAAGAATGTGCAGGAAATCTGGCCACACTCCAGAGTGAAGCTGGACAAGGGAGCCCCTTGCCAGTCCCTAGAAGGGTCTCAGAGCTGCAGGGAGCACATTTGAGAAGCCGTGCATCACAGAGCTTCTCACATGTGTGAAAGGACTCACACCAGCTTGTTTATGGAGGTGTTGTCTGTAAAAGCAAAGCATGGCAACAAAGGGACCCTTGGGAGGGGCTGATAAAATAAGTGGAAATGGAATTCTATGCAACCATTAAATTGACTGAGGGTCACATGTGCTGAGATGGGCCAACTCCAAAGTATCCGGTGTCATCACCAAAGATTCATTGTTGAATGCAAAGCCACAAATAAGCTGCCAAGGAATGTTCGTGGTCTTTATCATTCATAAGCATCAACTGTATCTGGATGGAAATTCATGGAAGCATTCCTGATGCTGCTTTCCCAGAAGGGACTGGTGAAAGGAGGTGGTTGCGGGCTCACTTTCCACGGTACCCTTTGTACCTCCGGAATTTTGTATCACGTGTGTGGATTGTCTGGGGAAAGAATTAATTAATCAATTAATTAATGCAAACACAAATCTCCCCATGGGTCTGATTCACCTGCCCTGGGCTGGGACTAGGACAGCAGGTGGATTGTGGGGGCTGTGCTTGCTTCTACATTTTGGGTATGTTCTTTTTTCTCCATCTGGGTCTTTTAAAATACCTCCCACATGTATGCTCCCGACATTTGCACTTAGAACTCAGCCCACTGAATAATGTTATTTCGGCTGTGTAGTTCATGATCCTGTTTCACTTGATCTTAGACTTGTAGGATCTTGGGCGACACCAATGTTTATTCCTCCGTGTTGTTACACATTCACAACCTAAATTTTAAGACGCTATTTAAGAAAAATGTCCCACCCACCAAAATTTCAAAATTACTTTGGTCTTCATTTCAAACAGCCTAGGTGAAAATGAACACCGGGCAGCCACTCCTGTTGGCCGCCATGTTGGACAGCCACGGTCCATAGCCACGGCAGCCACGGCAGCCACGGCAGCCCACACCAAACCGCCGGCCACTGCTCCATGCGTCTTCTGAGTCTTTCCCGAGTCGGTGTGGTCATTGCCCCAACTCCTGTGTCCCAGAGTTCTGGAAAAGGGCTAGACATATGCGGTTAGGTATATTCTTAGAGTCTGAAGCCACCGTCCCTGACTTGTTAAAACTGCTCCATCAGGACCCTATGTGATACTGGCTGGGTCTCTGCTCTGGTCTTCACTGGAGAGCATGCGTTCCTTCATTCTCAAATCTATTGAATTCTCTGTGTAAGTGCTAGGCGGGTACGATGATGATGAGTAAGACATGGCCCAAAGGCAGAGTCAGAAACCGTTCCAATTTGCGTTTCCCTTTGAACTTTGCTCTCCTTTTGGACTTTAGCTTCTCTTGGGTTAATCATACAAATTACAGACTTTCCTTTAATGTTATTTTGAATATAAAAGTAATTAAGTACTGTAACTAAAACCACACAAAAGCAAAGATATTTCTAGAAGAAAAATCATCTGGATTTTGAAAGATGTATATTGTTTGCTTCCAACACGGACCAATGTGAGGATTGATTCAACTTGCTTGCTTTTCTGTCGCAACACTGACGTCAGCTTCCGATCACGGCTGTCGGGCGGCTTTGCCCACCTGTTTCAGGAGGGGTCCGCCCGCGGATGTGGCAGTCTGGGGAGGACTGTGTCACCACAGCGGGGCATTTGGTGGGCGAGTGGCAACAGACCCTGGAGATGCTCTTCTCTGGCACAGGGAGTGGAGGGTGACTCAAGAATGACTGGTCACTAGGTGTGGGAGAAAGTATTTGGAGCTTAGCGGAGGTGGCGTAAGCAGCCATTGGAAGTACTGCGCTGGTAAACATCCGCAATAACCCCTCAAAACGGCTGATGTAAATTGAAATTGTAAGCCCTGACAATTGGATGTGAGATCATCTGTCACTTTATGAAACAATCCGCTCTTGTAGTTGATCAACAGCAGATTTATTCCTACTTTGGGGGATGTAGCTATTACTAGAGCGGGGTGTAGCCAGATTTGAGGGCCAGCAAAAGAAAATTCGGGGGACGTGTACAAACGGCCTCTCTCCCCAGACGGCTCGCGCTTTCTTGTTCAGGCCGCAGCATGTTGGACGCGACGAGCTCTGGGCGGTGGCTCTCTCCGCCGGCGTGAGGCGCTTGGTCGGTCTCTCCCTGACTGGCCACCACCCCGTCCATCCCCCACAGCATGCCCGGAGCCTCATGCGGTCAGCGTGGAACGTAAGGACACGGCTCTTCCCCAGGAGCTCAGAGCAAAGCCGCGGCGGAGGAGTGGGTCACGGGCGCGCCTCGGTGCCTTGTCTGTGGTCTTTCCTGGGAGGCAGACAGCTTAGTCCGGGCAGGCAGTCTTCCCATCCTGAGGAAATGCCAGAAGCAGGCCAGCACTGGCCCGGGGGACGCAGAGTCACAGCAGAGCTGGCTTTGCCAGGCAGCGGTGTCCGGAGGAGGGTCCGAGGTACCGTGCTGTGCAGGGGTGCGTGTGACATGCTGGGAGAGCTGGGCACACCCCCTTCTGCGGGCTTGCCACATCCTCCCGAAGCTTCCATGCAGCCTCCTGGAGCCCTCTGTGCTACTTGAGGCAAGTCTCCCTGTTTTCTGGGAATTCTCCACTTTTCTAACTGGACACAACGTCCTGAGGCCTGGGTTTTCCTGGACTTTCAGGATCAAAGCGAAGGGTCCATCCCACAGGGATAGTGTTGATGAGCGAGGTGCCAGGCGGAGCTGAGCGGGGACTCTGGTGTGGCTGAGGAGCAGGACCTTGGGACCCTTCCCTCGGGACCCTGTCTGCAGCCTGTGGTTTGGGGGGAGGGCCCAGGCGCCTCCAAGCAGAAAGGCCTGAACCCGCCCCTGTTGAGGTTCAAGGGCCAGCCTGGGGTGGGGGAATAGGGGACCCCCACGGTCCTACTGCAGGGGAGGGGAGGGGATTTCCTGAGAAGGCGCCCTGCTCAGTCTGGCCCTGCGCTGACAACCCGGATTGCCCCCAGGGCCCGGAGGGCGTGCTGTGCTGCTGTAGGGACCCTGTGGGACCCCGCCCGGCTGAGTGCGGATGGAGCAGAGGCCCCCTTCCCCCTGGAAGGGCACAAGCGGCCTGGGGCCAGGGCCGGGTCGTGTCCAGAAGCTCCAGGAATCCATGCAGATTGCCACCTGTCTGGGGGACTGGAGCCCCAGGGGGCAAGGTTTTGTTCAGCTGGTCTTGATCCTGGGCCTGACCAGGTCTGATGGGGGTGCACGTGGTAGGCGAGGGGAGGGCGGGGGGGTCCTGGAACATTTGGGAGAGAGAAGGGAAAAGCTGGGCCGCTTGGCCGGTCGGGTGCAGCTCGCAGCAGAGGGGCCTTCTCATCAGCCCCCGCCCAGCCCTTTGGTGGTCGTGTGTCCGGCCGGCCTCCCCCGCCGGGCCTCTGCCTGGCGCTTCCCCTCCTCCATCGCAGACAGCACAGGGTGCGTTGGGTTCCTGAGACTTGATCCCAAAGCCGGTGGCTGGCCCGAGAGGAAGGCCTGCTCACTCCTTCCTGGTCCACCCCCGAGCCTCCCGGACTTCCAGAAGCAGGAGGCCAGCCTCCCACATGCATTCCCCATCCCAGGGGCTCGGCTCTCAGACGCCACCACAGCCTGCTTCCAGCGGGGCATTGTGTCAACGCCGGGCGGAGCCTCACGCCCAGCCCGCCGCCCAGATGGCCTGTGTGGTCCCGGATGCTTGTACCCTTGTTTCCTGGCTCCGCCCGCAGCCTGTTCTTGCTCCCAGCCATCTTCCGGTCCCCCCACCAGACCCCTCCTGCCAGTGGCACCTTCGGGGCAACGGATAGACCACCAGTGATGGTTCTTCGCCTGGTGTCAGGTGGCCCTCCTCTGTGCTTCGGGGCTTCGTGGCTGATACCCGGGTCCACCAGTCCAACCTGCTGGGGCACACGGGACAATTCAGCTCTGGGATCCAGGGCCGCCTCACGGTGCCCAGAGGGCTCCACGTGCTGGGAGGGTAGGAACTGAAGAGACTCAGAGGCTCGCGTGGCCTGCTCGGTCTCCTTCTGGCTGTGTCTCACTGTGGGCCCTCCTTGCCTCGCACAGCCCCATGCACCTGGGCTTGTCCCAGACCTGCTGGAAAGCATTCTGAGCCCCATTTAGGGACGGGTCCCAATCCGGATTCAAATTCCTCGAAGAGAGAGTGTGGCTGGTGCAGCTGAGCTGTGAGCCCCTCGGAGGAACTCCTCGAGTAAGATTCTCCACCCGTCACCTACCCACCCTCACTTTGATCCCGCCCCATGCCATCTCCGGCCATGCCTGCTCCTCTCTCTTCTCCACCGTGCAGACCGCTCCTGCCTCTGGGCCTTTGCACTTGCTATCCACTCCTGGAGCGTCCTGCCCGGGATCTTCTCACGCTCTGACCCTTGACCTTCAGGTCTTGCTCACAGGTCACCACCCCCAAGAAGCCCTCCCCAGCCCACCTCAGAAAACAGAGCCCCAGCCCCACACATGACATCCAACACAGCATCATCTTATTTTCGAGGTACGTCCGTCAATAAGTAAAAGTGTTCTGTTCATTTACTTACTCACTTGTTTATGGGGCTCTCCTTCCATTAGGATTACAGTTTCCAAGAATCAGGAGGCTCATCTGTCCTTCCCTGGGGTGCCCAGAGCTGGGCACGCAGTGGGCACTTGGTCAGTGTTTGGGAAGCGAAGGAGTGAGCAATTGCAGCAGGCCCACCCCTTCTGGAAGGGGGCCGCGTCATCCTGCTGGCAGAGAGTGCCCCAAAGTACATCCAGGGTGACTAAACTCTCCCCCACCACATCCAGTCCAGAGCACTAGAGACAGCGTCTCCAAAGGCCTTCCCTCTCCCCTGAGTTCTCTGTTCCCGGAGCCAGTAGACATCCGTGTTCTATGCTCACCTCCGCTAACTTCTCTCCAGCGCTGCTCTGCACACGTGTGTGCCGGCGGATTCTCAGCCATTGTCCCATCTGCTCGGGGAGGGAGCCCTGAAGGCTGGATCACCGCTTGGTGCAGAGGAGGAACTTTCTCCTCATCTGCGATCATACAGCCTATTAGCAGGTAGATTCTTAGCCAAACTCATTTTACGTCCATGCTGTATAGTGACTCTTTGGAAAAATTCAAAATCAAGTCCCATAATCTTTCAGTTTAAGATGTCTTAAAGCCATTGAACTTTATGCACCTGGAACCCGGAGAAATTGTGTGCCTCAGGTTGAGATGGCAAATACTGACCATGCTGTTTGAACCATTTTTAGTCTAGTTGCCACTGTTTATTAATTCTGCTACCCTTCACCTGAATTTTTCCAAGTTTCTAACAAATATAGCTACCTTCATTATATTCACATATCTTTATATAATATCAGCAAATAGATCTTTATTTTTTTAAGATTCATTTATTTATTTGAGAGAGAGAGAGTGCAAGTGGTGGGGGAGCGGGGCAAAGGGAGAGGGAGAGAGAAAACCTTAAGCACACTCCACTCTGAGTGCGGAGCCCGATGCAGGGCTCGATCTCATCACCCTGAGATCATGACCTGGGCAGAAATCAAGACTTGGGTGCTTAACCAACCGAGCCACCCAGGCACCCCACCAAATGGATCTTTAAATAAAATCTTTACGTACTTGTGTTTTGTCAAAGACCTGTCAGAAACCTTAGAATAAAAAAAGAGAAAGGTAACAAGCCTTTATATTTCACATTGCCTATTTGCTGCCAATAATCAATGAAAAACCTATGACATGCTGTTGTAACGTACGCCAGGCACCTGACATATGTTACCCAGACTGTATCCTATAGGGCCTTACAATAATCCTGTGAAACAGACGTCAGCTCGGTCACACTGTAACCCAGACACAAGCCAGGCCCCACATGGCTCAGGCTCGCTCCGCGCCACCTGCGAAGAGACGCGGTTTCGTAGCCAAGACTAGCCGTGCCTCTCCAGAAGCACCACAGGCAGCTGGTGTCTGGCAGTGTTTCCAAAAATGCCCCTGCGTACCCCCCGGGGCTGCCACGGCCCAAGAGAACCGCACGCAGCATCTCTAAGTTCTGGAGGCTAGGTGTCCAAAATCGGGGTGCTGGCAGGACCCGCGTCCCTTCTAGGTCTCCGGGGGAGGGTCCTTCCTTGCCTCCTCCCAGAGGTCCACCGTGCCCCCTGGCGCGTTACAGCTGCCAGTCCCCGCCGCGGTCTCCCTCCTCTCCCTGTGAGGATATCAGTCACACGGGATGGCAGCCCACCCCTCTCCAGTATGAGCTCACCCTCATTTCAACAGTTACATCCACAGTGACTCCATTTCCAAGGAAGCTCATGTTCTGTGGTTCCTGGAAGGACGCAAGTTTGGGGGACACCCCAGGATGGCCTCCGTCTTACTTCTGTGTTGTCCTATGATCCGTGGCTCCTCCCATGTCACGGGCTTTCCTCCGCCCCGAGCAGCATGCTGGTTGGTGCTCCCTCCTCCTCATCCATCAGGTGGCTCTCTGTCACTGACCTGGCTGTCACCTGCCTTCTCTCTTCTGCTTTTGCCGGTTGCTGGAGTGGGGGAGCAGGGGAGACCATCGTAGACCAGCCTCTCTTAGAAGCTGGGCAAGCGGGGAGGTGTGGGGCCGTGAGCAGAGCCCGGTCCAGCCAGTCGGCGCTGACCCCGGGGTTGCTGCTCCTCATGTACCCACGACTTCCCATGAGGACTGTCCTCCTGTGCCCTCTTCCATCCTCAGGGTCGATCGATCCCTGTTTTCTGTCCCACTAGGAAAGGAAGCTGCGGATGAATGTGGGGAGCAGTATCCCCTGGGGTTTGAACACAGTACCTTCCCTCCTGCATCCTTTGGGCTCCTGCAGAACTGCCCAGGCTCCTGGCGTCTCCTCACACCACACACAGCCAGACACACCCCCCTTAGTGTTCGAAGCTCTGGCATGATACATCCAGTCCCGGCATAGTTGGGGACTTTCTCCAAGTCACCCTTCAACACCAGTAGTAATGATGGATTTTAAAATCAGTGCTCAGAATTCATACAATTAAAAAAATTTTTTGAATGCGAAATTTATAAATATTATAAAAATCAGAAATGTGTATTTATAAAAGTAAAATATTAAATGCATATTATTATCATTTTACAATGGCCTTACTAAGATTCTTTAAATAGTATTTAAAAATGTGCTAAACACTCCACAAAAATGAACAATAAGTTCTTAGTGGAAAATGAAAATGAAATCTTGTGACATATTTCTTAACAATGGGACCTCACGTCAGAGCGCATCTGGGGGGTCTGGTGTTGCAACAAATACATGGTGTGAATTGTTCGCAACTGTGGAAATCTCTCCCAATGTGCCCCAATCCTCCAGTAAAGCATGTATGGTTTATCTTCATCTTCCCAGTTGTTACCATGTATAGACAGAGATTCTGGCGCAGGAACACTGTTAACACTCTACTCTTGCAGAAATATCTTGAATTAGAGTGAGAATTATTCTTGTCCTAGAAGCTTGGCTTTGACCATCATCAGCTTCTTCCATCTTTTGAGGATTTTGGAGGTACAGCAGCTTGCTTTCTAAATAAGTGTTTCTTGGTCTGATTTGAGATTTTAAAGCAACATTTAACATCACTAGTATGACCCACTAAAAAAAATCAGCATTTCCCGACTCAGGGAGAGAGCCCATGGATGTAACCCCTGATTCCACGTGGGCAGAGGCCAAGCACAACCAAGGCCAACTAACTCTCTTGGCCACAGAATTCCAGTGTCACTCAGGCACCACGCCGGTGGGGAAACCAGCTCCGCTATGACCCCGCGCGCAGGTTGCTGTCCTCCTGGTACGACATCACAGCGTCCCGCAACCCTGAAATGCTGGAAAGTGGGGCCAGGGCATGAGTGGTTCAATATTAGCGTCTTCAGAATCAAATTCCCTTCACCCGCATGATGATCAGGTGCTTCATGGAGACCTTCCTTCTAGAATTCCGCCGGTGGCTACGATTTGCGGAGAAGTCCAAGGTCTCCCCTGCTCTACTATCTGTGTCTACAGTGCTTTGCTCTGGCATTTATCACTCTATCCTGCGGCCACATTTCTCATGTCAACCCCTCCTCTTCCCTTCCAATTAAGTTGTTACCCCTTAAAGGCAAAGACAAAGACAGTGGTAATATTTTCATTCAAATCCAAGTACCTAAAATAATGTCTGGCACATTGAAAAATGTTCTGAAAATGTCGGTGTTATATTTCAAAAAGTTAAAGACGATTCCAGGAAGACATTTTTCAGGGATTGTCGACAGTCTGTTGAACAAAAGGGAAGTAAAAAATAGGATTTCCATTATTTATTGAATTAATGTTTCATTGCTGCCTAAATCTTTGTAACTAAGATATATAATCCAGGATATCTTGCTTCTAAAAATAAAACAAGGCCTTCTATCCCTTTGGGAGTGAGAAGGGGGTTCTTCCAACCCTTCATCATTGGCTTCAGAGCTTACTGGAAAAATTATTTCCATGGAGATGGAGTTTCTTGATTTTCAAGTAGTTAATGACTTCCAAAACTACACTATAACACAACAGTGAGCAAAAATGACAGGTTTCCTGTGAGTGTGATTTTTTTTTTAAGCCTCTGCTGTTTTTACCTTAAGTAGATGAAAGAATACTTGGCTACTAAGCACCAGATGTCAGTCAGGCACCAAATGCCATCGTTATAGGAAAACAAGCGAAGGACCGCACTCATGCCTCCGGTCACAAAGGACCCCTGGTGGGGGAGATCTGGCCATGTCCAGCCTCGCCGCAGCGGAATCCCTAGCAGCACCTTCTCCAAGGACTCTGAGGGTTGGTCAGAGCAGCTGGCGACAAGGCCGTCCTCTTCTCTGCTCCCCACCACTGCTGAGGGGGCTGCCCCAGCCAAGGGAGGGAAACCGCCATGTGGGTCGGCCCGACCAGGACTGCTGGATCTAGAGGCCAAGTCCCAGCTTAGACTGATTCTGTAAGAAGAGCAGGCGGCCCTCAGCTCCCACAGTCGAGAGTCTGGATGTGGCTGGATCTGCGAGCCCAGACGATGTTGTCAGGAGCCAGTGTCATTCTCCCTCTTCTCCTGACACTGCTTTGCTCCGTGTGAAGCCAGCTGCTTCCTCACGGTGTCCTCACCAACTGCAGGCTCCACGCCCTCACCTCCTTTCTGGTTGTTCCGGGCCAAGTCCCAGGGCAAATGCTGATTGGAGCTACTCGGGTCGCATGGCCATTTCTGAGCCAAGCGCCAGGCCGGGATGGAATGTATATTCTCTGGCAGACCTCCCAGATCTGAAAGGACATAGCTCTCCCCTCACAAACCACATTTTTTCCACTCCTCCATTTTTTTTTCTTCCCCATTTGTCCCCTCTTCCATCCTCTTCCCCTACTTTCAAGTATCTAAACAATTATGGCCTTAAGTTTTTTTTTTTTTTTATTGGAACAAAGGAGAAGATGGATGGATGGATAGATGGACAGATGGATGGATGGATGGATGGATGGAGGGGGGCTGGATATGCTTTCAGGGCATTCATCTATCTGTTGAGTTTTAGGAAGTTTTTTAATTGAAAAAGGAAATGTGTGAATTTTACTGGACTGCAGCCAAGAGCAGAGGTTGAGATGCTCTGACAGCTTCTATGATATGAACTCTGAAAATAAAATAAAATTTCCATAATATTTTAAACTTCTTGGAAGTTGATTCCTGAGAGCACGGAGGCTTATTCCAGAGTGGAGAGAATGGATGGACAGATGGATGGATGGACGGATGGATGGATGAATGGAGGGGGAATGGATGGAGGAATGATGGACAAACAGCCATAGGGATCAATGCATTGTTTACTATTTCAGTGAATGATGCAATGTTTGATACACATCTGACTGAAAGGCGTGGCTTGTCACTACCGAGCGAGAAGCCCCCCCAGAGTCTGGCGCGTTGTTAGTGAGGGATCCTGGATGATGAAAGTCCCCCTCCGAGGCCACTACTGAACTCTCGGCAACTGTTTTCTGGAACCATGTTGAGCAGTACCTTTGGCAAGAGAGAGAGTTTCTTTTAAGAGCAAACATGACTCTGTACATCTCTCCGTATTGATGCTCTTATCACTACGCACATGTGCTGTCTGGCAACAAGCTTCAGGGCGAAGAATTTTCGGATTCCTTTTTTTTTTAAAGATTTTATTTATTTATTCATTAGAGACAGAGAGAGAGAGGCAGAGGGAGAAGCAGGCTTCCCGCTGAGCAGGGAGCCCGATGCGGGACTCGATCCCAGGACCCTGAGATCATGACCTGAGCCGAAGGCATATGCTTAACCATCTGAGCCACCCAGGCGCCCCGGATTCCTTTTTAGCGGAGGATTTTAAGTTGCACTGTGAATTGCAATACAATGTGCAGATGCTGACTCATTCTCCAACACAGCCTCACCGAGGCAGAAGGAAACAGCGCAAGAGCCGGGCACCCAGGCCAGATTGCAGCTCTCTCAGGCCACCTTCCGCATATGAAAAGCCTCTGCGCCTCGTGCTGGGCAGTGTGTCCTGGTGGTCAGGCGGGGTGTGGGCCAGCCTGCTGTGAGGCCGGCCTTCCTCCTGGTCCAAGGCCACACACCTGTGCCGGATCCCACAGGGGGCTCCTGCCACCGGGTGCGGGGGGGCTCCTGCCACGGAGGGCTCCTGCCGTGGCAGGCACCTCCATGCTGCGTGGAGCAGGCTCTCCACGGGCACTGAGTACCTGCTGTGCTGTGCCCTGAGGCCCGGGAGGGAGGCAGCCTCCACCACTGGGTTTTTTTCCTGATGCTTTTTGTAAATAATAGAACAAAGCCTATTTTCTGCCAGGCTGAAGGAGCAGATCTGCTGAAGCCCCCAGGCCGGCGCATGATGCTACTGACCGCACTTGCCCTGAGTAGAGCGAGCTCCCTTTCTAGGCAGAGAGACAATAGCTTTGTTGCAGGGGTTAGGCCACAGCGTGCAGACTGGGGGGCCCTGCAAAGGCCAGGGGGCAGAGAACAACTTGTACGACCTTCCCCGCTGCATCATTAATTACTCACAGAGGCGCTGGGGGCTGCCGTTTAGGACCCTCGACTTTAGGTTTCTATCTCGGCTCTGCACATTTCAGCTCCTTTCTTTCTTTCTTTCTTTCTTTCTTTCTTTCTTTCTTTCTTTCTTTCTTTCTTTCTTTCTTTCT
>NW_023270816.1:9546619-9596455 GCF_011800145.1 Mirounga leonina
TCTTTCTTTCTTTCTTTCTTTCTTTCTTTCTTTCTTTCTTTCTTTCTAGCCTTGCCACACGGGAAATCTGCATATTCCGCTCCACCCTCGCCCTCCAGATGACGGAGAAAACACCTGCTATTTGAAGGGAGAGCCCCTCTGGCCCAATTTCCACCAGGCAAGCTTCGCATCCCCTACAACTGTTAATGAAATCCTCGTTATCAAGCAAACCACACAGAGGAATGCGTTTCCCCATGGGAATCAGATTATAATTAGGCTGGTCCTCCTGTCTCTAGTTTCACTGTCAGAAAGCATGGCCAGGACTCATAATAGCACAACAGACAAAGATACAGAAATGATAAATCTTTACAACCCTTTAAAATAAGAGGGCATGCTCTGAGTCATGTAAAGGTGGTCGTTCATGGACTGTACACATTTTTTACAGATTAGGCACCCAAAATGTAAACCTACCAAATCAGACACTTAGCCTAAACTAATAAGCTGGCAAGAATAAATCTCAGTTGCCCATTGAGTCAACCGCCATTTTTTATTCTTTGTTAACATTCAAGTTGATAATTTTGGAAATGGATGGTTTGGTTTACTCTGGTACAAAGGAGGTTAAAACTGAAAATTTTTTCCCCAATAAATTCCCATATGGGGCAGAGCCTGTGAAAATAATTTCATTGTTTTTTGAGTTCCAAGTTAGAAGATTCTTCTCAAAACCTATTGTCACAGTATGGAGATATTTGAGCCTTTGGAGAAGATCCGGTCTGGGTTTATCTTCTCTTGGTTCCACCGAGGAAGAGTTGGAGGTGCACAAGGTCCAGATGGAGTTTTACAGCCCAGCGATGCCTTCGTTTGCTACCTTGAGCTCAGGTTGGCTGTCCTTGTCAATTCAGGATCCTCGAAGCCTTCAAAGTTGGTCTCAAATCGAGGACACGAGCTCCTCTGAATTCCACTGGACTTACATCCTCTCAGTAACCCTACAAAGTATGAAATATGATTATTTACATTTTCCAAATGAAAAAACAAGGCTCAGAGAAGCTCAACACTTTGCTCGTGGTCACACAGCTCAAAGCAATGGAGTCATGACCTAAGCCCAGATTGATCTGGGTCCAGGACGCCATGCTAACTTGCGGAGGGCAGCGGGAGGCAGTCCACACCTGGGCAGGGACTCGTGGAGGTGGCCACCCGAGATTGAGGAGAGGTGCCAAGAGCTGGTGCAGAGAGGAAGGGACCCCCCCTGCCGGGAGAGAGCAGGGAGCACAAAGATGGCAGACCCCTGTTGTCTTGGGGTTTCACTCCCTGGCTCTCTGTTATGTTTGCAAGGAGGTATTGCCTTTTGGAATATGCTTTCAAGGCATTCATCTATCTGTTGAGTTTTAGGAAGTTTTTTAATTGAAAAAGAAAATGTGTGAATTTTACTGGACTGCAGCCAAGAGCAGAGGTTGAGATGCTCTGACAGCTTCTATGATATGAACTCTGAAAATAAAATAAAATTTCCATAATATTTTAAACTTCTTGGAAGTTGATTCCTAAGAGCACAGAGGCTTATTCCAGAGTGGAGAGAATCTAAGGGATAGAAGGAGCCCTGAGTCCCCTTCAGGGGCTCCACCCACCCCTTGACTTCTAAGAGGAGAGTCAGAAAACCTCGGTCCTTACCCCGGTTCTGCTGTTTGCTCCAGGGTGGATTAGGTCCTATTGCCGAACCTCCTCCTGCCTCAGTTTCTCATCCCGCATGGAGCAGGCTGATGGGGACAGCCTAGCTCTTCTCTGGGGTCAGCGGCCAGGCCCCTCCGTGTCGTGATGCTTGCTGGAAACGCAGAATCTCAGGCTACTCCAGACCCACTGGGTCAGACTCTGCATTTCTGCAAGACCTCTGGGGCTCTGTGTGCACTTCAAGCTTGGAAAGTGTCATCTTAGATTTCTAGGTGGTCTTGTGTCTGCAGACAGTTTGACTTTGTTTCTAGAAGCAAGAGAGACAGATGTCCTCTTTTCTGAGGACATACAGGGTATGTGGTGTTCCCTGCATGGAGTCCCCACAAGCTGTCCTCAGTCTGGGTCTGTCACCTTTTCCCAAAGCGACCTTGCACCTTCTCCTTCCATCAGCATGACTGCCACTACCTCCCTCGCCTGCCCCAAGGACAGACTATTTCTGCCCGTGCACACTTACACCATCTTCCTCCTTAGCTCAACCTCTCATTCCCCCCAACCACGCGCATCTTCGTCACCCTTGGGAGTTGACGTAGTCCTCATTCCTGCTCTGCTTCTCATGTACTCAAGTAGATCTTGAAGGCAGAGAAAAATTTTCTCCATGTAAACCCCAGAGCTTTGCACCAAGCTGGTACATAGGCTATTCTCCATGGAGACTTGTAGAGTGAGGAGTGGGGTGTCATCACAAACCCTGGAACCAGATGGGTGTTTGGACCAGAGCTCAGCATGCACTAATACAGGGATATGATTTGGTTGTTTGATAAATTCCTCTAATGAGTCAACTACTTCCAAATGACAGAGTGAAAGATCTGGAAGATGCTACGACATCATAAAATAGGATGGAAAAATGTTATGGGAATTTAGATATTAGCCTATGTGTCCTCCCCCATTCTGCTCTAGGCTTGCACTTGAGATCACTGGCATTTCTATTTTGGGAATGTAGGGCACTGCATGGCATCTCATCTGCTACAACCATACCTGTGCTTTTCTTTTTTCTTTTTTTTCTTTTTTTTAAAGATTTTATTTATTTATTCATGATAGAGAGAGAGAGAGAGAGAGAAACAGAGGGAGAAGCAGGCTCCCAAGGAGCAGGGAGCCTGATGCGGGACTCGATCCCAGGACCCTGGGATCATGACCCGAGCCGAAGGCAGACGCTTAACCATCTGAGCCACCCAGGTGCCCCTGCTTTTCTTTTTTAAAGAACTATCAATCAAAACAAACTCTTTGGTGAAGTTTCACATGTAACTCAAAACTCTAATATCAGATTTTCCATTTTGCTTTAATAAGGAGTGAATCACTTCCAAGATGGAAATGTGATCAGAATCCACAGACCTGCCAGGATGCTCAGCAGGAGGTGCCTGGGGGGGAAGGGCTTGCCCCTGACTCCCCAGTGTGCCAACACCCAGAGCGGACATCCGTCTCTGCAAAGTCAGGTTCTGTCTGCGACATCCAGCAAGTCCCCCATCACAGAATCCTGGAGGGACTGCACTAACCCACACCTGAGGACTCTGGTCCCATCTCTTGGTGACTCCCCGTGGCTGTCTTTGAACACGCCCGGGGCTCCAACTTTGAGCCTTGCACCGCTGTTCCCTCAGTCTGTAGTGCTCTCCTCCCAGTGAACTTGACGTTCAATTCCTTCACTCTTGTGGGATTTAGGTATCAACGTATGCATCTACTTCCCCCCATTCACCTCAAAGACCACATCTGAGAGACTTGTCATGTCTTTATTGGGAACTGTGGGACACTGCACAGAATCCCATTTGTTTTTACCATGACCACCTCTTTTTTCTTTTTTTCTTTTAGCTATTAATCAAAGCAAAGTTTTTGGTTGCATTTTTCCCCGCAGGAAGATGTGTCCAAGTTCTAAGCCCCAGGACTTGCGAATGTGACTTAATAGAGGGTTTTTGCAAATGTGATCAAGTTAAGATGAGGTCATTAGGGTGGTCTGGATGCTACAGACTGGGTCCTCGTAAGAAGAGTGGAAGATACACACACACACACACACACTCACAGAGGCTGGCCATGTGAAGAATCTCTCCTGGGCTCTGAGAGAGTGTGGCCCTGCCCACACCTTGATTTTGAACTTCTGGCCCCCAGAACTGTGAGGGAATAAATGGCTATTATGTTAAGCTGCACATTCTGTGGTGCTTTGGCGAGGCCGTGCTGAAAATGAGGGCACTCGCCATGTTCAGGGATGGCCATTCCTACCTCCCCCCTCCTCTATCCCCACTAATCCCTGAGCTGTCTCCATTTATCTCAAGTCCCTCCTGGCAGGTGTAGCTCCGAGTCAGAGAGCTGAGTGTCCCTCCTTTGTTATAAGGAAAAGGCCAGGGAAATGGTAAATAAATGACTTTTCTTAAGCCCATCAGAGAATTGAGATTGCAAGCAACCACCTAAGCAAATCTTGGATGCTCTTCACCTGTGTTGTCTGGGTACTCCTATGCATCCCTCAAAACCCTGCTAGAGAGCTGCCTCTGACACCAACAGAGGTCATCACTTCTTCCCCAGCACTGATGCTCCTTACACGGACTTTGATGGCAAAGAACCTCTGTGCGTGTTGACTTTGTTTTTTTGTTTGTTTGTTTTAAGATTTTATTTATTTATTTGACAGAGAGAGAGAGAGAGAGAGAGAACAAGCATGGGGAGTGGCAGGCAGAGGGAGAGGGAGAAGCAGACTCTCCGCTGAGCAGGGAGCCCAATGTGGGGCTCAATCCCAGGATCCCAGGATCATGACCTGAGCTGAAGGCAGACACCTCACCAACTGAGCCCCCCAGGAGTCTCTCACATTGACTTTGAATAAGAGGCCTCGTTTTCATGGACTCTGCAGCCAGGCAGACCTGTTTTCCGTGCCGGCTCATGGCTTGCAGGCATTCCGGGAACACACATTTTGATTTCAGGCACAGAATGGAGGACAATGGCGGCTACACCAGGGTGTTCTCAGGATTCCCGGGGGCATGAGCATGAGAGGCTCGGCACAGGGCCCAGCCCAGTAACCACGGCCGCTTACACCCATCAGAGGCCTGCCGGCGGACGGGAGCAGTCCAGGCCCTGGCGCTCAGCACACGGTCAGGCTCAGGACGTTTTGAAGAACCAATCAATTAATTAGTGCTGTGGTCATTTGGCGAGGAAGGTCATATCTGTAGACAAGTGGCTGAAGATTGGGACCGTGAGTGGGTTCGCAGACAGCTTGTCTCCCACCTGCATGTAGAATCTAAAGCGTACTCCTGGATGAGGATGGTTGGGTTTTCTGCAGCACAGGCCGGCCCTCGCGTGTGCCTTCCTCCTGGACACAGATGGTGTCACGGGGGACCATGCACACGCCCACCCCTAACCAGGCCACGAAGTCGGCTTCAACCTGTCTAGCTTGGAGGTGGAAATAAAAAAACAAGTTGTTCATAGAACACATTTTTTAAGAGCTCAAAAGCTTTAACGAATTCTTTTAAATTTATGCTAATGGCATTTCCACGAATTACAGCTGGACCAAGAGCTTGAGCAGAGCCAGGCCTGTTCAGAGAGTGTGGTTCTGCTGTGTGGACACAGGTTGTCCACTCTGGTCCTGGGGTCTTTGACCTCATCCAGTAAATCAGGCCCCGGTGGGTCCTGTGCATACCTGGAGCTGAGCGGACATCCTGGCTGGGGACTGAGGGAGTCAGCCTCCGTGAGGCATCAGCCTTATGTCAGGGAGGGCCCGTGCCTTCTCCAGGCCCCCCACCGGACAGGAGGGCGCAGCCCAGCATCCTTGCATGGGGAGGGACAGTCCCAAATGCTCCATCTCCAGTGTGTCCTAGAATCCTGGAGGCAGAGTCTCAGGGTGGGAAGGAACCTGAAGGTTGGTCTTGTCTGATCTAAGCAAGCCCCCATGACTGAGAGTCTCTAATGCCCTTGCCCCCCACTGCCTCCTCGCTGTGCCTGGGGACCATCGGGGCAGAGCCTGCCCTCAGAGGGGGTGGAGGGCCGCCGGGGCCGTTGCCGCAACCCCGGATTACAGACCCATCTGGCTCATCCCGCCCCTGGCTCACCTGCAGGCCTTCACAAACCACGCCCTTGCTGGACCTTCTGGCTCAGTTCAGGGGACCCCACACCCCAGGGTTAGAGTCTCATCCATGTGCTCTTAATGCATCCTCTTCCTGCCCCACGTGGTATTTCTTTTCAGTTTCTGAAATAATTTTAAGTCCACAGGAAGTTGAAAAACATGTAGAGGGAGTTCTCATGACTCTTCACCCAGCTTCCTCTAATGGTTAACACGTAACAGAATGATGGCACCGCGGCCCACACAGGAAACTCACAGAGAAGCAAGGTAGTTTATTCTGATTCCACCAGTTGTACATATGTGTGTGTGGTTCCATGCGATTTCCCTCCCCGCCAAATATTCTTTATTCTTGCATTATCCCAGGCCTCCCCGCCTCCACTGTCATCATGCGTGGAGAAGGTGAGGCTGCACCTCTTGCCCAGTTCCGTGCAATTTTATCACAACTGCAGATTCATCCCTGCCATCACAATCAAGAGAACTGCTCCATCCCCACACGGCTCCTTCACGCTAATGCTAATCCTCTGTGGCCACACCTCCTTCCCCCATCCCTCGCTCCAGGCAACCACCAATCCGTCCTGTGTCTCTGTAATCCTGTTCTATCAAGAATGTCATATAAATGAAATGATACCATAGTTGACCTTTCTAGATTGGCTTTTCCATTCAGCATGACTTTCTTGAGATCCGTCCAAGCTGTGCACATCAGTGACTTTGTTCCTTTCACTGCTACCTGCTGTCCCACCGTGTGGATGGACCACTGTTTGTCCAGCCCTTCATCTGTTGAAAGGCATTTGGATTGCTTGCTATTTGGGGTTATTGGGAATAAAGCTTCCATGAAGGTTCGTAGGAACATAGATTTCATTTCTCAGAGATAATCTCGGAGAGTGTAATTGCTGGGCCGTATGATAAGTGCATGCTTAGTTTTGTTTTTGGTTTTGGTTTTAAGAAACTGCCAAACTATTTTCCAGAGTGGCCACAGCATTTCATATTCCCATCAGTAATGTCTGAGTAGTTTTGTTTCTCCACATCCATGCCAGCACTTGGTATTCTCATTATGTTTTATTTTAGCCATTCTGATGATATGGTGGTGCTGTGTCATTATGGTTTGATTTGCCCTTCCCTCGTGCTGATGACATTGAATTTCTTTTCATATGCTTATTTGTCATCTGTGTATCCTCTTCGGTGAGATGTCTGTTCATGTCTTTAACCCATTTTCTAATTAGAATGTTTGGTTTTTGCTGTTGAGTTTTGAGTTCTTCATATTTAATAGATACAAAGTATCTGTTGGATACCTGGTTTGCAAATAATTAATTTTAATCAACAGATTGTCTTGCCATCCTCTTCAATCAGAGCCTTTTGCATAATGAAAGTTTTTAATATTAATGAGGTCTAATTTATCAATTTCTCTTTTATAAATTATGCTCTTGCTTTCTATTCTAAAGCTCTTGGTCTTCACCCTGAGAGTGCTGTCGATTCTCTCCTACGTTTTCTTCTAAAAATTTTATGGCTTTACACTCAGTCTTTAAGTCCCTGATCCATTCATACTTACCTTGTATGAAGTATGTCAAGGTTCATTTTCTCCCTAAAGATGTCCAATTGCTCCAGAACGCTTTGTTCAAAAGGCAGCCATTCCCCCATCGAATTGCTTTTGCAACTTTGCCAAAACTTGGGTGGTCATATTTGCTTGGGTCCATTTCTGGGTTCTGGGTTCTCTGCCATGGACCCGCTCTTCCTCAGGCACCACGCTGTTTTGATTACTATGGCTACACAATCAGCCTGAACATCGGGTAGATTCCTCTCATTTTAGTTCTCTTTCAAAAAATTGTTTTAACTATTCTAGGTCCTTTTCATTTTCTTATAAATTTTTAAATAAGCTTGTTTATATCTACAAAAAAACCCCACAAAACCTTGCTTGGATTTTGGTAGGATCTGTAGATCCATTCGGGAACTGACATCTTTATGATGTTGACTCTTCAGTTCATGAACGTGGCAAACTCAGCATCTCCTCACATTGCCTTTGACTTTTCTTCGGTCAACATTTTGTAACATTCAGCATACAAATACTGCATGTTGTGTTCCATTTATACCTAGATACACATTTCCTGGGAGCAATTGTAAATGGCATTTTTTTTCCCCAAAGATTTTATTTATTTATTTGACAGAGAGAGACACAGCGAGAGAGGGAACACAAGCAGGGGGAGTGTGAGAGGGAGAAGCAGGCTTCCCGCCGAGCAGGGAGCCCGACACGGGGCTCGATCCCAGGACCTGGAATCATGACCTGAGCCGAAGGCAGACGCTTAACGACTGAGCCACCCAGGCGCCCCAATGGCATTGTTTTTTAATTTCTGTTTCCATGTGATCACTGTCCACCTTTGTAAGTGTGGTTGATCTGTGAGATCTTACATCCTGAGTCCTTGCTGAACTCACTTGTAAGGTCTCAGAGCTTTATTGTAGATTCCTTGGGATCTCCTTCATAGGTGATCTTGTCGTCTGTAAATACTCTTTCCTTTCTACCTTTTCTATCCATATGCCTTTTTTTTTCTTGCCTTATTGCTCTAGCACCAACTTCCAGTACTACCTTGAATGACAAGGCCCTCCTTGCCTTCTGCCCAACCTGAGGGGGAAATAATCATTTCTTTACCATTAGGCACAATGTTAGCTGTGGGGTTCATGTAATATTTTGCACACTATGGTAGTTTCCTATTGCTTCTTTAATAAATCATCACAAATTTAGCAGCTTAAAACAGCACAGATGTACACTTTGATGGTTCTGGAGTCAGAAGTCTAGAGTCAAGATGTCTTCAGGGCACATTCCCTCTGGGGGTTTGGGGATGACACATGGCCAGGCGTCTGCAGCGACCTTGGGAAAGCATGAAACTATGCTACTTTTCAGCATAGATACAGCAACTAATTTTTTCTGAGCAAACAAAATCACAACATCTGCTCTGAGGTGTACCAGTAGATTTATGGGAATCTTAGCACAGAATATTTGAAATCAGGCCTTAGAAAAATCCAAGCTGTAGGCTTTCTACAGATTTCCCCATGGAGCAAGTACTCATTGTCCACAGCATACTGCCCCTGATTCATAGCTGAACGGATTGAGGCCGGGAAGTATAAGGAGCTCTCTCTGCTTGCACTCCACCATGCCCTTACCTTTGCAAGGCCATGCACTATGTTGTCAAAAGTCAGCAGTTCGTCTCCTTGACAAAGGAGTATTTGTGTCTCCCTCTTTGTCTTCCCTCTTCCTCTTTGTCCTTTGAGCACCTGCTGAACAGGTTGTTCAGTGTCTGTCCACGTGCTCACTGAGTGGACTTCCTTTGCTGGGCCTGCACCTTCCCTCACCCATTCTCAGACACAGGCTGCGGCCTCGGAGGGAGCAGCTTGGGGCTGGACAGAGGGACTGGGCTTCGTGGGCCTTTCCAGGATTAGCGCACGCCAGACTGTGCGACTAAGACCGTCACGGGTGGCTGTGGCTGAGGACCACCTGAGGCTTCGTTTCGGCGGTGCGTCTTTCATGGGCGGTGGCGGGACCGTGGAGTTGCTACCTGAGGCTTTCAGAGGGAAGGAGATGCTGCCCCGAGGGCGGATAATGGGGACTTGGATCCACCAGTGCAGTTTGGTGGCCTTGCCTAAGGAGAGAATTTTCTTCTAAAGAGAAAAGAAGTAACATTTTGCTATTGTTGTTTTTTGCTTTGTCTCTCTTCTTTTTTAATGAAAAACCAGTGTTTTTCATTAGGAGCTCAATGGGCGTTTTTGGCAGGACAATCCTTCATTTTGCAGAAATCCTTGGATTGCTGGATGTCGAGGATCCCTGGGGCCTGCCGTTATATGTCTCTGGCACCCCCAGTTACTGTCACAACTAGAAATGCCCCTCACATGCGTCCAAAGGGAGCAGACTGCTCTCTCTTGAAAACCTGACCTTGGGTTCTTTTAAAGGCTTTGTATTCACTGTTAGTGAGAACTGATCCTCCGGAAGCACTGTTTTTCTAATGAGGGAGTAGGGAGGAAGATATTAATTGGAATACTGATTACCCACAACATTAACTGTGTCCTTTCTATCCCTGCTGTGCACATGGTGGCCTTTTGGGGCTGAGTTGATAAACTCTCCGCTCAGGGCTGAGGAGCCTCTGATGGGCACTAAGCAGCCAGAGCACGCATCTCTCATGTTTGCTTTCAGAAAAAAACTACTTGTCTTCTGTGTTCTTAATAAAAAATAAAACACACGCGTACACACACAGGCTTTTAAAGCCATGCCCCACTCATTAGGCTATTTGCCTTGGAAAAGGCAGCATCCAGGAGGCTGGGGTGAGCTGGGGGTACCGCTGTGTGAACCAGCGTGGCGAGGGACCAGCCTCACTCACGTAGTCAGCCCCCAACCATTTCCTTCACCCCGTGCTCTCCTTCCAGGTGGTGGGCAGGCGTAGACACTTGCTCGGGGTGGGGGTCCTGTCTCTGCTGCTTGAAGGTGCAAGTTCCCACACAGGCTGAACCCGGCCCGGCCGCGAGGCTCCCGCAGAGCAGCCCAGCTCTGGCCACCACCGCCTCAGCTGACTCTGTTTACAGTGTTTGGATTAGTGGACGTGTACAGCTTTGTTTTCATAACTCAGGGGTAGGGCGGGCAGGCTGGAAGAGAAGGGGGGAGTGGACTCTGTGTGTCTGCTCCATCAGAGTTCCAAGCCTGGGTTTGAACTGAGTCGCTCACCGGCACCTCTCAGGGGCCCGTTGGCTGCGTGGGGCCCAGTGGGGCCGGGGACTCCATCAGCCCTGCCGGCTGGCCCAGGCCCATGGGCATGAGGACCATCCAAAGAAGCACGTTTGGCCCGAACACGGCTCCTCCCCACCGTGGCAGTGTCGTTCTCTACACAGTTCTGTGGGCCACAGATGTGACGACCACTGAGGGGCCACCAGACACCCTGGGAGGTTCTCCATAGGCTAGATGTTGCTGGGACAGTGGGTCCCTGGGAACACTAGTAATTAGCACCCAAGTTCCAGCCACTCGCAGGACAAATCACATCTGCTGGGTAAGAACAGGGGGAGAATGGACGGGCAGATGAGGTAGAGTCCAGTTCTTTCCCCCCAGAATCACCTGCTGTTAGAAATAAAACGTGACCTTCAGCCAGAAGCAGCCTCCGTGGCACAGATCAGTCAGAGACTGGCTGCAGTCCGATCGCCGGCTGGTCCTCCGTCCCCCAGACCGGGAGCTTCGGGGTCCAGCACTGTGACATCAGCCGGCACAGACCCATGAGAGGTTGCACTATCTGAACTTAAACCCTCTTCCCTCTGCTTTCTCCAGCCAGCACGGTCTCTTCCTGCCTTGGGGTCTGCTGAGGTGGTTGTCAGCTCAGCTGCCATGCTCCTGGGTGCATCTGAGCCACAGCGCCCTGGGGTGGGGCGGCTGGGGACACCTCCAACCCAGGGAGCAATTCGCTCACAGCATCCCTCAGTAAACTGTCCCTCAGGCCCCCACGATTACTGCACAGAGGCCCCAGAGCGGAAGTCACCAGGTTCTGTCCAGCTCGATGCACCTCAAAGCCTCTCGCCTCGCCTGCTCTGGGGGAGGACGCCCGGATTCCCTGGGAGGCCTTCGGCCGGGGCCCTGCTCCTGGACTCGGCAGCGAGCCCCGGGCCCCTCCCCACCCTCTCCTCTGAGCCCTGACATCACATACAGTTTGATACCACTTTGCCATACTGAATCCCATTCACAGGAAATATTGCCTAGCCACACACAGAATTTAAAAAACAAATCGACATAATGTCTTCACCATGGTGTAAAAAGAAAAAAAAAAAAAGACAACTCATTAAAAAAATAGTGTGTTTGCATATTTAATATGTAAATGCCCAAGCACGATGGCGCGAGAAGGAAGGTTTATAATGTCTTATCTGAAACCTCTGAGTAGATGTATTTGGGGGTTCTTATTTTTAAAGACGTTTTAATAGTCATGTAGGCTTGTTCTGTGCATTTGACATCGACACAATCAATGTCTCCTAATCAAATACGCTAACGTGTCTGAAGCAAAGATGTATGAACAGTCACACAAACGAGGTGTTTCAAAGGCCAGCAGCAGCCTCGGTGAGCTCACGGCACGGCCCTGCGGCGGGCGTGCACCCCACCCCTGCCACAAGGGACCCCCTCCTTTGGGGATTTGCTGTGTCCTCCTCCAGTGCCACCTGGGGGGAGTGCCTGGGCCCAGCCTAAAGCCACGTACTCCCTGGTCCCCCGTTCCCCCCTTTGTGGCCTGCTCTGACCCTCTGCTCCACAGCTGGGGGTGGCCGGGTGCCCTGGGAAGCTCCGGAACTTGCCTGGGGCTTTGCTCTGGGCCCCCGTGGCTGAGCCCCGTTTTGGGCTGGCAGATCGCTCCCCCCGGCAATCACCGCATTTCTTTGGCAGACCCTCGTGCGTGCCAGAATGGTGCCGACGGCTGATCTGGGCTCATTCGTATTGTGTATGGAGTCAGGGGCCTTGTGCTGGCCAGGGGCACCTGACGGTTCAAGTCAGAGAGGAGCACCAGCTGGACCATGGAAACAGCCGCTGGCTTTGGATCCTTCTGGAGGTCAGAGTTGCCGATATCGGGCTGTGGATCAGCAGCTGTGTGCTTTTACCATACACGGCGTCTCGGGGAGGCGAGGCGAGCGCGGGTGGAAGGGCGGTGCGTGGACAGTTCACGTGCTGCACCATGAATAATCCCCAGAAAACGTCCAGACAAAATAAAGTTCAATCTTCACAACAGTTACATTCTTGGAACATTAAAGCCAGGCAAAAAAACGCTTTAGGTTTACATATGTTAAGGGAGTCCAGTTCCCAGTTCAAATAACTATAAGCAAGTTCCTAGCTGCCCAGTAACTCAGTGCGTGTTTCCAGCAGCCAGTAAATGGGTCTGCGCAGAGATCAGCCGCAGACGCTCGGGCGGGGTGACGGCTCTGAGGCCGGACTGCTGTCCCCGCCCTCGTCACTCCTAGCTTCCTGCTGTTTCCTGGGGCAGGGGCCATTTACGGGCTAAGCAGATTTCCCTGCCCTCAGGTGCCCAGCCCTGAAAAGCGGATTTACACTCTATGGCTGGATCCGCCCAACGGGATCCAGCCCTAGCAGCGAGAGGTGGAGCTCGGAGACCTGATAGGCATCCGTCTGGTCGCTGACACACGTGTCCTGAAAGCAGTGAATTGAGGACGGTAGTCGTCGTAATGGGAAGACACAGGAAGTTAGCACCTACATTCCTGTTGCTGACCAGCTCGACAAACACACCAAGGGCCCTCAGCCAGGTGCAGACCTGTGTGTTCCTCTCACTCAGGCTCCCGACATGAGCGGCAACACCGACAGGAAGGACAGCCTTGGCCAGCTTTGCGCTCTGTCCTTGTAGAAATGTAGGCCCATGGGCGCCTGGGTGGCTTAATCGTTAAGCGTCTGCCTTCGGCTCAGGTCATGATCCCGGGGTCCTGGGATCGAGCCCCGCATCGGGCTCCCTGCTTGACGGGAAGCCTGCTTCTCCCTTTCCCACTCCCCCTGCTTGTGTTCCCTCTCTCACTGTGTCTCTCTCCGTTAAATAAATAAAATCTTTAAAAAAAAAAAAAAAAAAAGTAGGCCCATTGCGCCTTTCTTTTTTACACACGGATTTCCCAAAATGAGTAGCTTTCAAGGGACAACTTCCTAGTAACAGGATCTGTCACTCAGAAGAGAATATGTTGTTTCTGGAAACTATTCTCAAGGATTGGCATGCTTTCTGGGCAGTCTCCAGTTTGTAAGCTGCCCCCCCAAGAAGGCTCCAGAAGGTCCTCAAGTTTGCACTCCGTACAGGAAAAGGGGACCTTATCCTTGCTCTGGGACTTTACTTTGAGGCCAAGTGGTCTGAGTTGTGGATTGGGCACCACACCTGCTGGCTGGAAAGGCGGGTGCAGCAGCCGGCACCGTCCACCTCTTCAGACCAGAACCTTGGCCGTGGGCATGGAAACGGCACCAGCAGGTGCACTGGTGGCCAGGCCACGTCTGCCTGTGGCCGCCATGCCACCCAGCCAGCCACGCCGTCCCACCACCTCTGGCCCCGCCCTCCTCTCGCAGCTGGTCTCTGGCCCCCCCGCGCACTCACAGCTCTCCACGCATGTGTGCTGTGTTCGGCTGGCCCCCCACAGCGCCTCCAGGCCCGCCTACGCCGGCGCTCTCTGGCAGCCTCCTCCCGCGTGCAAAGCATAAGACCCGACAGACCACATGCCCGGTCCTGGCGTTACCCAACCGTGTGTCGGGGTGTTCAGCGGTGGCTCCACTCTCTGACATATTGGTTTGGACATATCATAAAACTCACTTTCCTGGAAGGCTCTTTATCCAGTAGATACTTTGGGGACATCTGCTGAAGTGGGTGCTGAGCTTGGTGGTAGAGATAGAAAGATCTACAAGATAGCTCTTGCCTTCAGAGGGCTCACAGCATGGGAGCGTCAGACCTGAAGACACCGAGTCCACTTTCAGCAAGTTGAAGATTCCAGAACCTTCCAAGCAAGTGGATAGCAGCAATGACATATACGGCCTCTTGTGAATGAAAAGAAAGCAGGAAACACTGCTGTGTTTGGGATTTCAGGGACAAACTTTCAGGAACCCCACTGTTTAAAACAGTGGCCTGCAGCAGGAGACCGAGAGAATTGCTCATCCTCACAGCGCAAACGCAACCTGGGGTTAGAGGGTGGTGGGACGAGAGAGCTGTGGGGTTAGCTTAAAGATGGGCCACGGTGGTCTGTGTTAGGTGACCACCGAGCAAAGACCCGAATGAAGTGGAGAAGCAAGCCATGAAGAGGAAGAGACACAGGTCTGTAAGTCAGGGCTCTGCTCAGATAGCAGCGCTGCTCCACGTACCTCTCACTGACCAGTGCTGGTCCTCCGGCCACATTCAGGGTCTGCACACCGAATCCCACTTCTCCTGTGGGACGCACAGGCCAAGCCACAAGATGATGGATGGGGAATTCTAGTCCTATTACAGGAAGAAGCCACGATCAATCTATCACGGCAGATGTTTGGGATGCCCACTGGATAGAAGATAAGGGAACACACCTCTGGCTCGGTCCAAACTGTGGCCTCCGGGCCTCCACGAGTCTGTACAAGGGTCTCCTACCTTGGGGACCTGGGGTCACAGGAGACACTGTGGGGGCTGCTAGGGGGTGATGGTCCAAAGCCCGGGCCCGCTCACCTGATGCCCAGTATCTGGTTCCTTCCAGGATTCCAAAGTCAGCGCAGACACATCCAAAAGCACCTTATGAACCACATTTGTGTACAGCTTTCCAGCCTGCCTCGCTTGGACCCCATGAAGCACGAGGGCTAGAAACACCTGCTGGCTGGGAGTGCCCCTCCCTCTCACCCTTCCTTTTCCTTCAGGAATCCCCATGCCATACATGCTTGGCACCCCTCTTATTTCTCTGAACAGAAACGCTCTTGGCATGCCTGCATGTGGACTCCCCTCCTGGGAAACTCCCCACGGAGGGTGTGACCTGACGAACACCTTCATGGGCTGGGTCACGGGGGAAGGTCGGGGAAAGTTCTCCCCTTGCCCTCGGGGGGGGGGAATGTGGGGGTCAGCTGGCAGGTCAGGGCCGGTGCTAAGTCTACCTCCTACCCCTGACTCAGCATGTCGCGGCGTGCACAGCCCCATGTCCCTTTGGGTCGTGACACGTGGACGGGCTCCACGTATCCTGGTGGCCCAGGGCCCAGCAGTGAGGGGCTGGGTTGATGTTGCTGAATGTGAGCCCCAGAAACAGGACAGGTGCGCATGCCAGGGGCACTACCGACATTTAGCTCCCTTGCACAGCCTTCTCTGTAACTCCCCATCGACGCCCTCCCACCTCCAACTGACCCTGAGAAACAGGGACTCAAGGGGCCGCCCACCTTCAGTCAGGACCACCAGCGGGACATGAGCACCTGGGGACCAGGGTGCGTCTGTGTCTGAGCAGGGGCCTCCGCCCAACCTGCCTCCCCTTTTCATCAGCAGGTCCCTGAGGGCCTGGTTTGGAGAACAGGAGAAAGGAGAAGTGGGGGGACCCTGCAAGGAAAAGAATAGGGATCTTTCTGCTCCAAGAGATTGGATCCTGAGCCAAAGTCAGCCCAGAGCCCAGGGCCACAGGACCCAACTGTGCAGATCTCCCTCCCCCCTTCACCTGCCCAGGTCCTGTGTGTTCAGGGCCCTCCCCCACCAGCCCAGGTCCTGTGTGTGCAGGGCCCCTCCCCCCTTCACCTGCCCAGGCCCTGTGTGTGCAGAGTCCCTCTCCCACCTGCCCAGGTCCTATGTGTGCAGGACCTTCCCCACCTGCCCAGGTCCTGAAACGGTTCTTCCTGAAAGAGGTTGCTGTTCTGTGAGTCAGGGAGCTGCCCTCCTGAGAGAGCACCTTCCGTGTCTCCATTCACTGAAGGCATGGAGCCGTCTCAGCCATTTACCTTCCCAGGGCAGCAGCGGGAGAGGTCAGAGGCTGGGCAAGCACAGCTTTGCCTTCATCTGAGCCAGAGCCAGTGATGGTCTTTGGAGAGCTCGGGGACAGCCAGGCTGGGTTAGGGCACAAAGGGGTGAGTCAGCCGCCACAGGGGAACACGGGGTCTCCGGGGCATGCAAGGAGCCGTTAAGAGATGATGTTGCCCCCATCTGCAGTGCATATCGGCATGGGGTCCCTCAGACCGTGAGTTTCCTTCTTTTCATTATTTCTTTTATGACCTTAAGACTGTCTCTTTGTCACGAAGTTTGGGCAGCCCCCTGGTGACAGAGAGACCACAGCATAAATACATGGCATGCTCATCCATCGGGACCCTGTCTCTCCACCTAACAGCGGGAAGGCGTCCAGTGCCGGCTCTCTGGCAGGGAGGGGCTTAGGGCCCCAGCTATCCGGGCTCCTGTCCTGTAAACGGGGTGCTGGGGCTTAGGCCCCCAGCTGCCCTGGGCCCTGTCAGGCCTCCTTGGGTCCCGCTAAGCTGCCGGGGAGTGTGGCATTTTGGAATTGTGTGTCGCAGTCTCATGGAGACCCCCTGCCCCTTCTATGGAGAATTCCCCACCTACAGAGAAAGGAAGCCTTGCCCAGAGATAAAGCCTCCCCTTTCGCAAGTCAGGACTGAGCAGAGATTTCCCCAGCTCGAGAGAAAAATACTGCCCCAGATTCTCACTGTGGCCTTCTCGCTGGGGGCCTGTGATGGGTGCTCAGGGCCCTGCCGACTTCACATCTTGGCCCTCTGCAGCAGGATAACGGCTGACATCACCGACGGGCGAGGGCCTGTCTGGAGGGGAGCCGGTGCTCCTGTGTTCTTTAAATCAAAGGTAGACAAAGGTGCTTCCTTTGATCAAGCCATGCCAAGGGAGCACGTATGTGTTTGCTTCCTCTGTTTGTAATCCAGGACTTTGGTCCCATGGAGATCGAAATGTCTCCCTTCCAGACCCCTGCCCCAGTCTTGATATTGGAGGGAAGAGCCTCAGAGTGCACCACCGGCCTGGTTGCTTCTACTTGGCTTGGTCCCCACCCCCACCCAAGTCGTTGCGGGAGCGATCCAGAGGGAACCCGGAGCCAGCCTTCCCCCGGCACCGGGCAGCGGGCCTCTGCCCATCTGCACAGCTGTGTCCCCGCCACCCAGGGCCCCGCCTAAACTCCGCCTCAGCTGTGTCACCCAGAATCCCGCCTCTGAGAAGCTGCACTCCTCCGCGGAGCAGAAAGCTGCCTGTCGGGCCACAGCGGGCCGGGGTCACAGGCCCGGGTGACGGCCGCCCAGCCGCGCCAGCGAACAGCCCGCAGGAGAGGTTCCCGCGCGCCACGCAGAGCCTGGCGCTGAGCCACCAGCGGCACCTGCAAGTGTGTCCCCGGAGGACGGACGCATCTGTCCAAACAGCAGGACAGGGCCAGGGCGGACGGCACAACACCCTTCGTCAGGTGGGCACCGAGGCCTGCAGAGTGCACACAGGCAGGAGGCCTCCCCGCGCGAAGAGGACGCACCTGTCCGTCCGCCACCCCGCCGGCCTCGTGGCCGCGAGAAACCTGGCGCGGGCCGCCGACGGGGCAGGCTGCGCTCGGGCGGCCACCCGCCGTGCTCTCGGCCTCAGCGGGCTGGCCAGGCGCCCCGGCAACCGCTGCTCCATCTCGGGCCGGGAAAGAACTTCGACGGCAGCTACCGTGGGCTGAGCGCCAGCCGCTCCAGGGCCAGCTGAACAAGGTGGTCGCTCGGCTGCCTGCTGTGGAAACCAGTGTCACCGTTTCTGCTCCAAGAGGCAAGGGGCTGAGGCTCGGAGGCCAAATGACGGACTCCAAGTCACTGAGTTGCAGGAGAAGGGGGCAGGCGTGGCGGGGCGCCTCCCCGGAGCAGGGGAGCAGGACGCCGTCTGAACGGCCGCAGGGGCGTAGTCTCCCGGATCTGAGAAGCTGCTCGCAGGCAGGGCCGTCACACGCGTCGGGGCGTCGGAGCGGCTCTGTGGTCGAGGCGGTGTCTGCAGGAGGACATCCCAGCGGAGCCCATGCCCCTGCGGGAGCAGTGACACGCGGGCAGCCCCCTCGTTCGCTGGCTGTGATCCTTCGTGTATGTTGTTACATCCAGTTGGCTAACATTTTGTTGAGAATTTTTGCCTCTGAATTTACGAGCGATATTGGTATGTACTTCTCTTTTCTTGGCGTGTCTTCATCTGGCTTTGGGGTCAGGGTAATCCTGGCCATACTGAACGGGCTGGAAAGCGCTCTTTCCTCCTCTATTTTCTGGAAGAGTTTGCGGAGCGTCGGCACTTTCTCTTCCTTAAATGTTTCTATTTCTTCTTGAGTAAGTTTCTGTAATTAGTGTTTTTCTAGGGAATTGCCGGCTTGGATTTGTTGGCATAAACTTGGTTGCAGTCTTTCCTTGCAATCTTTTTAATTTCTGAGCCGTCAGTGGTGATTTCCTCTCCTTCACTCATGGTTTTGGTGATCTGTGTCTTTTCTCACCTGCTCTTGTTTAATCTAGCTTGAGATTTGCCAATTTTGTTGGTTTTCAGACAGATGACTTTTGATTTCATTGGTTTTCTCTTGTTTTTCTGTTTCAATGTCACTGACTCTCAGTCTAGTATTTATGATTTAATTTCTTCCTCTTGCCTCGGATTTAGTTTGCTCTTATTTTCCAAGATTCTCTTGGTGAAAATTTAGATTATTGATTTAATTGATTCTCCTTTTCTAAGATGAGCATTTAAAGCTATAAATATCCTTCAAAGCTTTCCTGTTGCGTATCCCATACATTCTGACATGTTCTCTTTTTGTTTTCACATACTGATCCTCTCCAGAGCTCACGATGGGGTTACAGCCTGATAAACCTATCACAAGCTGCAAATACTGTTAAGTCATGTTTCATACACCTAACCTAACATCCTTGCTTAGCCGAGCCATCCTCAAATGTGCTCAGATCGCTCCCATTAACCCACAGTCGAGCAGAATCATCTCACGCAAAGCTGTCTTACAAGAAAGCGTCGAACAGCTCATGTGATTTATTGAGTACTGTGCTAAAAGTGAACAACAGCGCGGTCCTTGGGTACAAGGATGGTTGTTGGTGTGTCACTTGGTTTCCCTCATGATCGCCTGGCTGATGAGAGCTAAGGCCCTCGGCCTACTGGCCAGCATCACGAGAGAGGACCAGACCGCATGTCGCTAGCCCGGGACAAGGTCCAAATTCAAATTTCCAGTATAGTTTGTTCTGAAATATATCGCTTTTGCACCATTATGAAGTCAAAAAAATCGTAAGTCAAAACATCATAAGTTGGAGACCATCTTATGTAGTCCAAATTCCCCATAAATGAAATTCTACTTTGGGGAAAAAGGGGCCAGTAGACTTTTCTCTATGGCGTTCCTCCTTAGATAAATACAAGCCAATCCTGGAAGATCCCAGAGTCGCTGATGTTACTGAGGAATTCTACCTCAGTTGTGATTAGTATCTTCCCTCACATTACCAAGACCTCCAACCCCCCCTGCCCCCACATCCTCCATCCCCAAATTCTGGTAGAAGACAAAGGGCCGGGCACCATCCAGGTAAGGCCCACAACTGGGACAAACCACTTGTAAGGTGACCAACTACCCTGGTTGAGAGGTGAGCAGAGTATGTAGTACGTGGCTTACCTGGGGTCACACCGCTAACAAGCAGCAGAACAGGGATTCGAACCCAGGTCTGTCAGACTCTGAAGCCCATGCTCAACACTGTGACTTCAACCTGCTTCCATACACGATGAGAGCCAGGGGAGTGGAAGGAGATCCTGGGCACACGCTTCATAACATGGGGAAGACGCACCAGCCCATGGCCCTGCTGAAGGTCCATCCATTTCAGCTCAGGGGAGATGCACGGGTTCAGGGCGTCCCTCGGAGTCAGGATGACTCTGGCACTGGAATCTCTTGGGTCCTCCTGGTGCAGGCTGATGAGAAACACCCTTTCCCTGCCGCCGCGTCCCAGCGGACTGCAAGTTGTCTCAGGGAAACACGACGGCTTCCGGGCTCCTGTGGCAGACCAGGTGGGCCACGGTGGTCACGAGGATGGCTGTGGTCTTCCGGGAAAGCCCGCTGCCCACGTTTCTAGTCTCCGTCAGTGGCGTCATCTGTGATATTCAGATCGTCTTGCTGGCTCACAATGAGCTCTCCTGTGAGGGTGCATGTGGTCCGATCAGAGTTTACAAACGATTCATATTTCATCTGAAAAGAAAGAAAAAAAATGCTTTTGCAAGTGTATTTGTGCTGTGCTTAATTGTAACAATATTTCTTTTGAAATGACCGAAATAAAATTATAACACAGAGACACACAGCTCGTGGGCACATTGATTCTAGTCAGCATCATAAATCAGTTGGGCGTCTGCCTTTGGGGGAAGTCAAGTTACCGTCGCTTTGGCTAATGACATGGTGGGTTCTGGCTCCTGCCAATTTTTCAGGATGGCATCCTGCCTCAGGGGTTCCAATCTGACTAAGGGGTGAAGCTAGGAGATCAGAAGAGGTTAATTCAGAGACCCGAATCTGCAGAGAAGTGGGGAGAAGAAAGGCAAGCCCTCTCAACACTTGGTCCAATGGAAGGAGGGGGACCAGATAAGGCCTGGCAAGGTCCTAGCTTGGGAGAATCTGAGACACACAGTGAGGCAAGAACCGACCTAAGGGGTACGTTCCAGGGAGGACCCTTTCTTGGCAGCCAGAGCCCAAGTTTGAAGTGGCAAGTGCTGGGGGTCCTGGGGGGCCCTGCAAATTGGGCCAGAGATGGCCCAGCCTCCCCTGCCCCACCACGGTGGCCAGCCTGGGTCAGCCCTCACCAGCAGGTGGTCTCTGGGCACACGTGTTGGAGAGGAGGGCAGACAACGAAGTCACTTCCAGGCTCACATTTGGACGAATGCTTGCAGGAAGAATGTGCCAGAAATGCTCTGTTCTGCCTCCACCACCTGCCTCTCCTTCAGAGACTGCACTCACCCCCTGCTTCACTAGGCCCTTCGGGGTTCTGGCTTTGTGTGGACAAACCTCTCCAGCTTGACCTTTTGGCACAGATGCGGACTTCCTCCTGCACACCCACACAACACGACCACCGCTGAGAACCTCCTGTGCGCACCTGCCCTGGGACCCGGGGGGGACTGGAGTTTCGGGGGTACGACCCGTAGAGACTCACTGGTGCTGAGAGAGGGCAATCGCTCAGTTGACAAATGGATGCTCTCTGGAGTCTTGGGGAGTGGGACATCCCCATGCCCACCATGCTCGCCCCTCCACGCCTGGCCTCCCACGCCCACTACACTCGCCCCTCCACGCCTGGCCTCCCATGCCCACCAGCTGCAGGCTAACGCCCGCACAGCTGGGAACCTCCTGCTGCAGCCATTCCGCCAGAGTGGGTCTGGTGCTCAGTTACCAGGCCGGAGCGCTTGCTTATCATTTAGGGTCTTACCTGTTCAGCGGTCCAGGCCCCCATCAGGTGGATAAGGAGGCCAGGTACTCTGAGGGCTGTGGGAGGTGATGTGAGGTATGCAGGAAATGAAAAATGTTCCCAGATATTACTTTGATGTACTGGAGGTTTCCTCTTCGCCCTCCCCCTCCTCCTCCCAATCCTCCTCTTCTTTGTCCTCCTCCTCCTCTCCCTCCCCTTCCCCCCTCCTCCCCCTTCTCCTGAATAGCTCTCCATCATTACTATTTGTGTGTCCGAGGCTTTGCCTCAGGGAAGAGAAAGTCATTTTCTTGACTTTTGAGATCTTGAAATACTTTTGTACTTGTATGACTAAGGCATTAGTCTGAAAGCTAAAACACTTTTGATTTATAAGATCCAGGCTCTGTTGAGCAAGAAAAGGTTTTTCTTGGAATTCTGAGAGCCTTACTTTGAATATAAATAGTGAGGTCAGAGCAATGAGGTTGCAACAGGAAGCAGAGCAGTGGGAATAAAGGAGAATGTCATGCCCACCGCACTCCTTCCTCCAGAGAAATGGGGAAGGAAGCTAGCAGGTAGCGCTCTGAGGGGGTGCTTGGGGACGCTCCTGCTACTGACCCTTCTAGGACCAAAGCCCTGGGAGCAGGGACAGAGGCTCCAGGGAACAGGACACTCACCCAGCTCCCCATGGGGTCCCGGAGACTGTGAGCCTCAGGGAGAAGTGTGGATCCAGCGTGGCCCCTCCAGGTGGGCTGCAGGGGAGCACCCCCAGGGCACCAGCAGGGAAGGGGGGGTAAGAGCCGACAGTTCTCACCTCCCAGGATGCCTCCAGAAGGTGGCAAAGGTTCCATGTCCAGATAGAAGCAGACAGTGGTAGGAGCTGGGATAGGACCATACAGGAGCAACATGGCCCTCCCCCATGGAGCCAAGGATGGAGGACCAGTTGTGGGATGTTGGGTCCTCCTTGGACAGAACTTGGACTTGTAAGCTAACCGTCCTTGAATGCATTTCATCAGTGCTCTCCCCAGAGTCCGCCCTAGCTCCCCGAGAGCTGGGGTGCCCCCCCTCCATCGCACAGAGCAGGGTGGGGGTCCCAGAGCAGCCCCTCCCAGGACTCCCACGTCTTCATACACAGGCCTGTGGGTCCAACGCCCTCCTTCCTTCTGCTGTTAGAACTGGCTCTGGTTCCCGTGCCGTGTTTCGCAATAACAAAACCCACAGCCCTTCAAACAATACTGAAGTTCTTATGTCGGGAGCCAAGGCCTTGCTTTGACCCCATGTTCTCTGCTGGGTTTTCTTTCATATATTTTGTAGTAACTAGAGCCAAATTTCAATGAAGACAAATGAAAAATATACCATCCAACATTTGCCATCTTTGAAAAGTTATCCCAGCCCTCCTTATTTATCTTGAGCACAGACCTCTTTGCTTGCTGTTTTTCTGGCCCTGAACTCCCCTTTCCCTTTATGCCTGAAAAAGAGAAAAGTTTTCCATATCCTCCTACAGGATGAGGGGAACTTAGGGCCGTTTATATTAAAAGTAGATTTCTTTCACCTTTCTAGCTCTTTAGAAATGACTGTGCCTAAGACGGGCTTTGGAGTGATTCCAAGTTGCTCATTTCCTATGAGTTTAGGTGATGCAAAACACAGCCTGAAGACAGTCCATGCATGTGTGTGAGTTATCTATTGTTGTGCAAAGAATCACCCCAAAACCTCATGGCTTTAAACAACAATAAACATGCATTAGTTTTCCCAGTTTCTGGAGGTCAGGGACCTGGGAGCAACTTGATTAGGTGGCCCTTGCCTGGGGTTTCTCATGAGGTTTGGGGGCTGTCATCATGGGATGGGTTGCCTGGGACTGAAAACCCCACTTCCAAGGTGGCACCCTTAAAGGGTTCTGGACCTAATTCCAATAGGTGTGTGTGGTGGGGGGACCCCACACCACCACAACAAACAATTCTCCAACACCAGCTAGATGTCCCGCAGTTCAACCCAATTCTAACACTACCCAGAGAGAGCATCAGATGCCACAGGAGAAGGGCTCCATCCCACCAGACTGCCCCCTGCCTTCGGACCCCAGCCCCAAGTACAGATGGTCACCTGTGTTTCTGACCGGCCAGCTACAGAGTAGAGGCTCCCACAACCCCTACCTTGGGTTTGATTAACTTGCTAGAGCAGCTCACAGAACTCCGAGAAACGTTTACTTGCATTTACCAGTTTATTAAAGAATATGATAAAGGTACAGATGAACATCCAGTTGGAAGAGATGCATAGCCTGAGGTCTATGGGAAGGGGCGTGGGCTTCCATACCTTCTCTGGGTGCAACACTCTCCCCGAATCTGCATGGGTTCACTCACCCAGAGCTCTCCAGAGCCCTGCTACTGGTGCTTTATGGAGGCTTCCTCACGTAGGCACGATGGGCCATTAACTGCATTTCTTGCCCCCTGCCCTCTCCGTAACCATGGCAGCTCTTTCTGGTGACCACGCCTCATCCAGGAGTCATCCAGAGTCACCCCAATAAAACAAGAGATGCTTCTAGGGTTTTTATCCCTTAGGAGAGTCTAAGGGCTTCAGGATCCCTCTGCCAGGGACGGGGTCAGAGACCAATACACATTTTTTTACTGTTTCACACTCACTCTTGTGGCTGGTAAGCAAGTGCTGGCTGTTGGCAGGAGGCCTCCCCACATTGGTATCTCCCCAGCACTACCTGAGAGTCCTCACGCATAGCAGCTGCTTTCCCCTGGGCATCTGATCCAAGAGATCAAGGTGGGGGCTCAGCATTCTTCATGATCTACCTTCCAAAGGCACACACATCACCCCACTACACTGTGTGGATGACACAGACCATCTTCAATTCAGTGTGAGAGGAGGCTCTACAGGGCATGGATTCCAGAAGACAGAGCCAATGAGGACCACCCTGGAGACTGCCTCCCACAAGGGTTCAGGGCTGTGGTGCATGGATAAAAGATAGTTTGTAAATAGCTACCATCACCTTTTATTCACGATAGCCGCAGGTTCAAGTCGTGCTTTGTGCTTTCATTTTCCACCTGCCTACTCTAACAACAAAAACAACCTTCTCTTCCCTTTTAGACTGAACCATCATTTGGAAATCAAAAATTTTGACATCTTGCTGGGATCTGGGATCTCAAATTTACACCAAATGGCGTCATAGCTTTATATTAATCCACAGAATCCAATGCAGCCAGGAAAATGTAGAAGGATCCTCCATGGCACCAATGGGTCATTGTTGGGTGGGGAATGAGGGGCATGAGACATGGGAGAGAGTTGGTTCAATCACCAGAAAGGGATCTGAGATTTCAGAGAAGCTGAGATTGGCTCAGGTGGTGGTCCAAGTCTGAGAAGTAGCAAGAACCACGATACCAGCTCATATAATCATAGTTAACAACAAACACCCACTCTGCACCAGGCACCATGTCAAGGACTTTGGGTGTATTGACTCACTGAATCTTTACAGTGACCTTGAAGTAGATGCCATATTTTACAGATGGGGAGACTCGGGCACAGAGAGGTCAAAGTTCTCATGGAAAGTGTGTACTAACAAATGGCAAATTTAGGGTTTGGATTTGGGCTGCCTAAGTCCAGGTGCTTACACACCCACAACACGGGGTCTTTCAGCTTGCCCCACCTAAAATCTGAAAATATGGAATGCAGAGGCTATCCATGACATCAACGGTAGGTGAGGTCATTAAGTGCATGGGGCTCCCTGTGCCTTCCTCAGTCCTTATAATTTGTGCACCCAGAAATCCGAACATCCCCGTTGGACAGGTCCAGCCCAGAGCAGGACAGGAGATGCAGGGGTAGGTCCCAGTCATCACCATGGAGCCTTCCTTCTTATCTTAGGGAGGTTCCAAGCCATACAGTAATGACCCAACATCAAATTCCGATAAAGCAAATTCTCATAAAGTTTTGGCACACCACTGGTGCATAATCCAGCTACATCACACTTACAAAACATCTCATTTTATCCAGGCTACAACTGCATTTCATTTCCTGCTCTAGGGTTGAGCCTGTGGAGTATTTCAACGAGGTGGGGGAGGCCATGGACGCAACAGGGTGAAGTCGTCTTGATCAAAACAACTATTTAAGGCCTTGGATCTGAAGATGGACAGCTGAGGGCCAAATCTCCACTCTGACATGTCTTAGCCTGGTGACACAGCAAAGAAGTACCTTATCCTTTCCAGCCTGGGACTTCGTCATCTGTAAACAAGGGATAAGAATAGAATCTAGTGTGTAGGCTTGTCGTGAGGATTCAGTCTGTTAGAACCCTTAGAATGATGACTGACACATAATAAACAGTCAGCAAGTGTGAGCAATGACAGCATTTCGTCGTTCCTGTGACACACACTATTGTGGGTGCCTTTACGAAAGGAGAAACACTGGCGATTAAGCAATGCCACTCCATCAACTGAAAGACACATCCCAATTTGGGAGATAGCGGATCTGGAGAAAGTGTGTGTGTTCACACTGGTGAGACACAGTATGGCTGTTGCTCTGAATCCATCTGCCAGAAAACGAGGGTGGCAGATGCTGGCCCCACAGCCTTGGCCGCTGAATGACGGTGCACGAGGTGTCGGGAATAATGTCCTGGAACATAACAGGAGGGTGGTGCTGGGCATGAGATGGTGGGATGGAAACTAGAAAATAGAGTCTCACCTTCACGTGGTCACATGCTTGCTGAGGTTGAAAGTTGGGCAACAAGAGTGGAAGCAAGAACCATGGTCAATGGTTTAGATGCAGGCCTTAATTCTGTTTACTCTAATAAAAACTATTAGTCACAGTCTATATACAAGGTCAAGCTCTCTGGATGAGAATGAGGCACCATTGCTGTCCTCAAGGACTTTTCTATCCAGCAAGGGATAAACACATAAATAACTAACTTGCAAGACCTACAGTAAGAGCAATCTCTGGGATGCAAGAGTGATTTTACATATTGTAGGAATTCCCAGAAGAACTCACAGATAAGACAGGTTTATTATTATTAAAAAGCTGGTTATTGGCCACTTTTGTTTTACAGTGATCCAACCCCTAGCCTTGTCTTATTTCTCCATCCCTATGTGTCCTTTGCCCGAGTTTCCCCAAATTATTTATTTTTGTCTTATTATAGTCCATGTATTTTGGTAAGCCTCTTTAAGTCTTCTTTAGAACAATGTGGAGTATTAATACATAAGCAAACAAAATAACATATACCACATGCATTCTGTTAAGGTTTTTAAGGTTAAAAAATTGTTTCTGTCTTCCTAGTGCTTCTATCTGTAAGAGCAAAGTGGTAGGGGGTGAGGTAGAAGAACCTAGAAGTGACACATGCACATAGAAATGGGAAGGAAATGTCCTGTGTGTTTCAGGTCTGTATTGCTCGCTAATAAGCCGCCACAACTGATTACTTCCCAGGGCTCTGTGGTCAGGGCTAACCTCCTGCCCTCATGGGCTATCCCGTCATGGCATTCTGTTGGGTGGTCTGCAGAAGCAACTGAGAAGGCTGACCCCCTCCTCTTAGGCTTCACAACACAGTGGCCTCAGCTCCACAACATGTGGGACATCATTTTGCCACAATCAGCTGGCAAGCAAACTGCAAGGCCAGCCCAGCCCGACTGAGTGGAGGGCGAAGACCCCTCAGTAGGGGACAGCAAAATACTGCTGTCACATTTGTCATCTGCCTTGTCAGTGGGCTAGAATCAGTGAAAACAGAATGAAAATAGTGTTTCTCCTCTTCACATTCCCTTCAATACTATTGATAAATTTTTTTTCTTAAAAAAAAAAAATGTTTTCCACCAAGATGTAGTCAGTTGAAGTACTGTGTTCCTGACACTCAGGCTTCTGGCCAAGGATGTGCTGGTGAGTAGATGGTGGGGAGCGGAGGGGGTACAAGGGACAGGGGCATGGAGGAGAGCCGAGGGAGAGAAGGGGACCGGGCTGCGCATGCCGTGGGGCTGCGTGGTGGACCCAGGAAGGAGGTAAGGGTCCACTCGTCACCAGCATAGTGCCAAACCAATGTGACTTTCGTGATGGACCAGTTTGCACACTGCTTTAATAGAGGTCACTTAAGGAGCTTCAGTCAGCCACAATAAGAAGGACACGATCAAACAGGGGATTGCGGACAATGAGGGGTCAAAACTCCTTAACCATTCATCAGGAGAGGGACAGCTTCTGAACGTGGTGAGTCACACATGGGCCATGCAGACTCTCTCAAAAGGAACTCTCCTTTCCCACCTCCTCTATGGGGCCACTCAATATATATGAATACCCCCCAAAATGGCCCAAGCTCAGGATTATCTTTAGAGACTCTGGCTTGATAGGATTGAGAAAAATGAGAAAAAACAAGGGGCCTAAGGAAAATAGGGTTAGAGTTGGAGTGTTAAAGTCTTTAACAAATGACAACTATTCTGTGCCAACTACATGCTATATACAGTAGAGGTATAAAAATACGCCTGCAAAGGTGGTGGATTCTCAGATCTCTAGTTGGAAAGATAAAATTTATACTGATAAAATATTAGAAATCAATAATCATCATCATCATCGCTGTCACCACTATCATCGTCATCACCACCATCACCATCATCACCATCATCATCACCGTCATCATCACCATCATCATCACCATCATCACCACCATCATCACCATCATCATCACCACCATCACCATCATCACCATCATCATCACCATCATCACCATCATCACCATCACCATCATCACCACCATCACCACCATCGACATCACCACCATCATCACCACCATCACCACCATCATCACCAACATCATCACCACCATCATCATCACCATCATCATCACCATCATCATCACCATCATCACCACCATCATCACCATCATCAACATCACCAATCACCATCATCATCGTATAATCATCATCATCATTACCATTACCATCATCATCACCATCATCATCATCATCACCATCATCATCACCGTCATCATCACCATCACCATCATCACCACCATCATCACCATCATCAACATCACCAATCACCATCATCATCACCATCATCATCATCACCATCATCACCACCATCACCATCACCACCATCATCACCATCATCATCACCATCATCACCATCACCATCATCACCACCATCATCACCATCATCAACATCACCAATCACCATCATCATCACATAATCATCATCATCATCATCATCATCATCACCACCATCACCATCACCATCATCATTACCATCAGCCTCACCATCATCACTGTCACCATCATCTTCATCGCCATCACCACCATCATTGTGACATCATCATCACCACCACCACAAGCACCTCACTATGGCTTAGCACCTCCTGTTGCCAGGCACTGTAGCATCTGGGCTTTACATACACTATGGCATCTGGGCTTCACAAAGACCCTACACCTTCAACCTGGCCTTTTATAGATAAGATGACAAAGACAAAGGGAGTCCACTACTGGACCAAGATCACCAGCTGGTTGATGTTAGATCTGGGAGTTGAGCCAGGCTTGGCCTGACTCCAGAGCCTGTATTCTTAACCACTCTGCTTCCCTTCTCTCCAGCATGCAATGCCCCCAGGAGAGCTCCCTGCTCAGAGCTGGCAAAAAGAAAGCAACCATAACAGTAGAACAACCTTTTCTCCAAATATGTAAACGGTGCACACCTGCACTGTTTTTTATTCTACCAACTCTTTAATTTTGGGCAAAAAAAAAAAAAACAAACAACCCAGAAAAAACAATTTGCATCTAAACAATTTATTTTTAAAAATCCTGTCTTCTGATTTCATAAGTGGCATGCACAAAGTTGAAATTAAAATCAATGTGAAACAATTCGTAAAATACTTGAGAAAGATGAAAACAATCAGCTCTGACAAGCCTGGAATTCAAGATGCATTTGCCTGGGTCGCCTGCATAACACCACCCCACATAAATCATCCTCCTCTTTTGCCATCGTGGGCTTATCAGGGACATCCTTGCCCTGTAATTCATCCTGAAACCACCAGGTTTACCTTTGGAGAAGAAATTAAGCACCATCCAAGTAAAAGAGATAAAGATTTAAAATGCATTAGACATGGAGATTAGAATGTAAACACAGAAATCTCAATTAACCTTCTAATCTGTAGGTCAGAAGGAGGGATCTCTGAGCTATAAGGAAAATACAACACCCATTTCCTGGAGACCCCAGCCAGCTGGTGTCAGAATTCAGGTCACAGCGATTAGTTATAATAACAGAAGAAAACAAAAGGTGCAGTGCCTCTCGGAAAGGCCAGTGCCCAGCCGCCGCTCATTGCAAAAGCTGAGCCTGAGATGCGCTCAGAGACAGCCCTCTGGCCAGCTGCAAAATTGACTCTTGAGTCTGGGAGTAATTGCATCTAGATGGAAGGACGCACGGGGGGAGGGGAAGAACGCTGGGGGGAGGGGAGGGGGAGGATGACGTAAGCAAGCAGTGCAGCCGCTAACCCCTAGATAGCGCACAAGGGCGCGCTGCAGGTGCCCTGCAAGAGGCACAGCCCGCCTGGCAGGGGGCCACGGGAATACGGACGGCTGGCGGGACTTTGACTCCCAGTCTGCTCACATACCCTGGGCAGCGAGGGTCCTGGAAGGTAGCCGGGGAGGTCAGGGGTGTCACAACAGCTACTCAAGGCCGCTGGGGATACTGGAGGACACACCGCCTCCTGACAGCAGTTTTGGCACGGGACTCCCTCTCTTTGTGGCTTCTCCTCCCTCTCCCAGGACCGTGCCAATCTGCTGAACAAAAGGTGAAAGTTGTGATCAGCACCTGATATTGGGTTGGAAACTGAGAGTCAAAAAAACTTATGTTTCCAGCTGTTTTTTATGAAAATATGACCTATTTTTGTTCCTCTGTCCTTGAGGTGACTTCCCCCAGAAGAGCTCAGCAGGAGGCAGCCCATGTCTGTCCCCATCGCTGGCTCCTGTGGCCTCAGCCCCAGCTGGGGGTATCTTTTCCGGGACCACGACCTGAGCTCTCGGCCCCCCATCACCCCCACCTCCCACGCAGACATCGATCAGCACAGCCTTCTCTCGGCCAGATCGTAGAAGGCAGGACTGAACTTTCTACCATGTTCTTGAGCTTCGGTGAAACCACGTACACCATATACCCTTCCAACATTCATGTCCTTCCTGGAACCTCAGGACGTGGCCTATTTGTGATTAAGGCCATTACAGATTTAACGGGTCATAGTGGAGCGAGGAGACCTCGGATCCCACACAGCTGCGGTTTTTATAAGAAGAGGGAGAGACAGACTCAGACGGGGCGCTCCGCGTGGGGTCAGAGGCAGACCCGCACCGATGTGGAGTGCCAAGCATGGGCAGCCACTGCCAGGAGCAGGAAGGGGCGAGGAAGGACCCTCCCCTGAGCCGAGGAGCTCTGCCATCGCTGAGTTCAGTGAATTTGAACCCATCCTGCCACCAAGACTCCAACATGGCTGCGGGCCCCGCATCTCTCCCCAAGCAAGGTCACGGTTTCCCGCTGCGCCGTCTGCCTGAGCGGCTGTGTGGGTTACAGGAGAGATGGAAAGGGGCCGGAGACGGCTGGTGTCACCTCGGGTCGCCACGAGCCGGGGGGAATGTGTGTGTGTCGTTGGGGTGACAACATGAGCAGGAAGTGCTGTCCAATAAATACCACCGATGAGGGAACATTCAGCCCAGAGCCGTGCGGTGTGCGGGGGACCCAGCCCTGCGGGGGGCAGCAGCCGTCCAGCAGAACGGTCGCTGTGGGAATCCACGTTGTCCACGAAGCAGCGAAAGTTCCCCCAATCCCAGCACACACATCGATCATGCTGCTCGAGAGGCCCCTGTGAGCCTTGCTCCTTGAAGGTGACTCCGTAGACACGCGTGCTCTGGGGCTGGGGAAAGGCGGCCATTGGCGCCCAGTGCTTGTCTAGGGCTCCTGCGTAGGGTGTATCTCAAAAGTGGCCAGGCCTCCGTGGGGAGGGCACACGCGGGTAGCTGAGGGTTGCAGGTGGAGACATCGGGGTGCTTCCCTGTGGGGCAGCAAACTGAGGGTTCGGCTTGTGAGGACAAGCTCACTCACACGCACACACACACGCACACACATGCACACACGCACACACATGCACAGAGACTCACATGCACGCACACACTCACACACACACACACACACACTGGCTGGTTCTGTTTCTCCGGAGACCCCTGACTGATACAGGCTCCCGGAATCAATTTCCCCACAGCACTGGCTCAGCTGGGTGGTTTGGGGTAAGACTACTTAGCCCCGACTCTCAATTCATTCGCCTGTAAAGTGGGAATACTATCTGCCTCACAAGCTGAATAAGATGGAGGATATGAAAGTACTCTCTCTGCAAAGCCACCAATTTCAACTTAGGACTTCCCAGAACAAATTAAAGGCTGTGTTGCCTTCCTTCGGGGTTGGACCCCATGACCTGTGGCCGTGGTCCCAGCACCCTGCTGTCCTAGGGCCCCGAGAGCAGACGCAGGCTCCGTCACTGGGGCAGAGCCCACAGGGAAGGCCCCTCCCTGTGCACAGAACCCCCCACCAATACGCCTCCCACCCCCCAGCAGGACACTGGCTGTCTGAGTTAGGGGTGACTACAGAACAGCCAAGCCTGTTACAAATGCCTACTCCCAGGCCTCTGGTGCGGCCCCCAAACCCCCTTCCCACAAGCCCTCAGATGGCACGTGCCATGTCTGCAAGAGGGATCTTCTCTCTCTCCGGCGGACTTGCCGGGTCCTGTTCAGGAGGATCCGGTCAGCACGGAGCAGCAGAACGTCAGACCAGGAAGGTCTGGAAACACCTCTCATAGCTCATTTCAAATTTGGAGAGACGTACTGCAGGAAGTCTTGTGTTCAAATAAACACCTCTCATAAAATGTAAATAAATAAAGCTCAGAAGAACTCTTTGAAGTGCTGGTTGGAGGGGCTGGTTGAGGAGAGGAAGAAGGAAAGCAGGAACCCATGGGCCTTGCCCCAAACTCCCACGGCGGCCCCACAGGGTTCCACCACACTGCCTTTGAGGAGCTCGGTCTGAGAACCAGCAACCAGACCCCCGGACGGAAGGATGAGGAGCCTGAGGCCCTTCAGCCAGCACCAGGTCACAGCGCGCCCCGGCTGGGGCCACCGACCTGCTCCTCCGCACGGGAGCAAACATCAGCACGACCCCAGCACGTCGGATGCGCCCCGCGGAGGACGAGCGTCAGCCCCCTGCACGCCCGTGGGGCCCCGGTCCACCTCCATTCCCGGATGGTGCCCGGCCCGTCATGCCAGCAGGAGGGCATTCTACCCAAACTGAAACCCGGCACAGTCAGGAAGTAATCAGTTTGCTGCTTCTGCAGCCTTTCCTCCTCCTGATTTTCCTGAGCTGCAGAGCGGGCTTGCAGGAAGCACGAGCTAGAGGAGAGAACCAGGTTTACATCACAACAGTAATGGTGCCACTACCCATCGGTGCTGAGCGTTGACGCGTCACCCCATGTCCCTGTCCGTGAGTGTCCTCAGCTACGACATGCATTCGTGACCCGTGTTCACGACTGTGTCCCCCGTCTCTGTTGGGGGCCTGCACGCACGCTGGGTGATTCTTCCTGCGGCCCCTTCGTTGCCTCTCCGTGGTCCCGGGGTTTATCCGCTCTGCCTCCGTGCCCTGCTGTTCCTTATTCTGCATTCTCCTGGCGGCCTGTTCATCCGGGCTCCCGCAGCTCCAGGACTGAGGGCCCTGGCTTCTAGCCGCCC
This sequence comes from Mirounga leonina, assembly GCF_011800145.1. Lineage (NCBI taxonomy): Eukaryota > Metazoa > Chordata > Mammalia > Carnivora > Phocidae > Mirounga > Mirounga leonina. Next base: position 9,579,861 of record NW_023270816.1, read on the forward strand.
CCTTGCCAGCCTGTTTTCTCCCGAGCAGCCCCCTCCCCAGGAGCCCCTCCCCGCCCAGTGCCCATCTGCTTGCCTCTGGAATCTGCTCTCACCGATACCCCTCTGATTGTAGACTACTCTGAGGCCTCACCTGCCTTGTTTCAGATCATCGAGGCAGTCCAAAACACGGTCCAACATCCAAATTCAAAGTTGGTTCCTGTCAACAGCACCCAAAGAACAGCAAAGGAATTCCAGTTCACTCTTCTGACAAGTTCCCTTTTCTGTCCTGGTGGATCCCCTCGCATCCTGAAGCCTCCCAGGCCCCCGGCCTCCAAACTCACTCCTTCCTGATGGCTTCCTAAATGATGGCTATCTTATGTTCTAAAGTCAAGTCAATGCATTTGCCAGCTAATCCCCCGGCAGACACTACTCCTTCCTCCCAAGCCTGCCCACATCCCGAGCCCCCCAGCCTGGAGCGGCCACGAACACCAGCCCCAGACCCCCAGGAGGGCCGCTGGACCCCAACCTGCTGGTGCCCCCACTCTCTGCAGTGGGGCGGGGGGGTTCCCTGGAAACGGGCTTCTGTCCCTGCCTGAGAAATTGTCACAGATAATTTCTAGTAGATAAAATTCTCCACCTCATGACAAGTTTATTGTCTGTAATATTCCAAAATTCCATACTGCCTTAACGTCACCTAACTGATTCTTGCTCATTCTTACGTTCCGAAGCAGATGACAAACTCCTGAGATGAGCAGGATGGTCTTGTTGGTCTGAACGCCCCTTCACAGCCTCGGCCGGCACATCACAGGGGCTCCATCGATACCAGATAGAACAAAAGAAGGCAACCTTCCCCGCAGCCAGGCAGAAGGCATGCTTCCTCTTCACCATCCCGTGCAACTTGACAAGATTTCACTTTAAATCACATTATGGCAAGGCAGAAATTATTTCCAGATCACAGAAGGATTCTGGCACAATTTTGCAGTGACCAGAATATGCTTTGTGATTCCTTTCACAGTGGGATTGTCAGACTGTCATTAAACACATGAAACAGTGGGATTCGGCATGGCCCCAGACATCTGCTAGGAATCACAAGCAGGAGTGTGAGTTATATTGGGCACTCTCAGAGCCCAATGTGCGTGTGACTTGCACACACAGTCAGAGACCCGGTTCTCGAGCAGCACCAGGAACATCTGGTGTCGGAATGTGGCTTCTTCCCGGATGAGTAGGTTTTAAATACCAAGCTATGTTAGGTGCCTCGTGGGAGACAGGGATACCGTAAATTAGAATTTTTTTCAAGGTTACTATCGCATTATGTGTTCTAGGCACTCAACAAATATATAGAGTAATCTATGTTGCAGAAATATTTATTAACTATTAAACGTATCAAATCAGTCACCTGCTCATGCTTATTATTTTACAATATAATCTTTCCAACATTCTTTTAAAGGAAGCTAACATTGCACAATTAAATACAACATACACAAGATAATGCTGATGTTTTCTGGGAAAAGTTTTTAAAATGCCATAAAAGGAAAACATTCTGATTTGGCATAAGAGAGCAATAGATCCTTAAAATGGTGGCTATCTTATGTTCTAAAGTCAAGTCAATGCATTTCTCTCTGAGCTTCTTGAGGTCAATAAGCAAGGTTGTCAAAATAATTTTGGAAAAAGTCAATCTGCCCAGGAGGCACCAGAATTCCATTCAATAAACATCAAGAAAAGATTTACTGGCCTCGCTCATTTGCTGGGGTTGGTTATGTGTCGGGAGAGGTGTGGAGAATCATGAAGCAGAGAGTGGGCGTTCCGAGAGTGCGTTCCACTCTCAGTGTGTGAACAGGAAATACGTCTCTCTGCGAGGGCTGACCCTTCGGGGGCTGGCTGCCCGGCCTCCCGAGCAGCGGGGAGGAGGCGTGGCGAGCACAGGGAGTGCGGAGTGACTCGCGTGGAGCTGCTGAAGGAAAGACGCACAGGCTCTGGGAACAGGTCTGTAGGACTGGACTGGCCCTTGCTCTTTGTCTTTTCAGTGCAGGAAAACATTTCTCAAATATCTCAATGTTTGATGAACTTGACCAAAATTCTTTACAAAACAGTGTCCCATCATCTCCCTGACTTTCTGGGTGAGTAGCATGGCAGTCCCAGAGTCTACTGTTTGTTTAGGGGGTTGTCTTCACGACCGCGGGCTGGAAACCCACTGCGGTTTCTCTGCTGACTTGCAGACTCTCTGACGAGTCCCAGAGGCTACTCATTAAAACATTTTGTTTGAGATGCAAAACGAGGCTTCTGTTCAGTTACATCTGTGTCAGTAAAAGCATGAAACAAGACTAGTATATTTTCAACATAGATTTGCACAACATTTAAGAGACCTTTTAAAAATTAAAATGTTTGCTGCACATATGGTTGGTGGCTTGATGGTACCGTGGGGTTTTGAAACATTTTTAACAACCAGGCTACTTATTTTTTGTACAAACTTGCCAATGGCACTTAACTCTGAGTTGTGAGGAACTGTGGATAAAATGGGGAAGTTTGCCCTTGGGTTCAAGGTGCTGCCTTTCACACACAGCTGGATGCACCCATCACTCCCCCTGGGAGGACCTGTGCGCCATAAACCCTCCTCTCGAGTTCCTGGGACCTCTTGAGAGTTTATGGGTCTTAATGCTGAGGCAAGTCTTCCCAACCCTTAGGAAGCCTCTCAGCTCTGTGGTCCATCAAATCACAAAGATTTCCTGCAGGATATTGCGCATTTCCAGTTTTGACTTCACAAATAGTTCACAATTGAGAAGGTTTTGTATTTTTATTGAGTTTGGATTTTATAGTTTAATTTTCCACTGCCTCCCTCTGCTTCTGGCATGACCCTCACCCCCTAGCTATTTATATCCTCCCAGATGCAGCGAGGACTCAGGAGAAAGTGAAGGGTGTGGCAGACCTCTGTTAGATGATTTATCATCAGTTCCATCAGGAATATATTCTAAAAAAAGGAAAAAATTGTATTACACCTCCACACTGTTGCCCTTATTTTTCCATATAGATAATTACTAACCTCATTTTTATTATTTAGACACAGGGCTCTTCACATCCATAGTGATCAACATCATTATTCAGATGACTGATAATCAGTTGGCATTATAACTCCTTCAGGTATAATTCTTCAGCCAGCTTTGAATTCACCTAAGTATATTATTTCTAACCCCCTTGGCTTCCCTTTGTCCTTAAGGGACATCAATACCTGATGTAAGTTAAGACTCACACAGTTTCCCCACCTGATAAGAGATCACACTCAGGAAATAGTGCAACTTTGGTGTGGCATTTTCTCTTAAGTAAGCCAATGCCTTTTTCTTTCTTCCCCAGACATTCCCCAAACTTCTTTTTACATATAGATTAAAACTATCCACCAATAGACAACCAGTTCACTCATCTCCAAAATGACCTTCACCCCCGTTTTGAAAGTGAGAACATCTCTCCATCCCTTTTCTCCTGGTATCTCCCTCATTCTCAAGATCCCACTAAGATTTCCTCCAAGAGTCTCACAATCTCATTTCCAAGATCCTTTAGATCATCTGAGTCAGACAGCTCATACTCTCTTATGGAAAGCAGGTATTCTCATATTATTTTCTGACTATTTGGGATTTCAGTCCCCACAAGTTTACTCTGTCCTTTTTGTCTGAACACCATTTTCATATAAAGGAAGTGAAAAATAAAGTATAAACTGAGTCATTCTGGTTTCTTCTCCATCTGTTAACATTATACCATCTGCTCCTTGTTTCTTGCACAAAACAAAATGAAGCAAAACAAAAAGTCTGAGATGATTCTGGACTAAAACATCATAGCCTTAAAATCAGACAAAAGGAAAGCAACTGAGGGATTTATGGATTCCTAAAGGCAAAATATAGGCTAAGGTGCTGGCCTAGATATAAGGAGATTCTGCTGTTGCTCTCTAGCTCTTTCCCAGACTTGAACCAGCTACCAACTACTCCCAAGAGCAAATGGAAATGCCCCCGCCAAGGGGCACATTGGCAGGAAATCCCAGCCCAGTCCCCACTCCTTTCTCCTTTAAGAAATGTAAGCTATAAACTTCTGAGTGGGCAGGAAGTCCTGCAGGGCTCAAGTTCAAGCAAAGATTTGCTGTATCTGAGTGAAAAACCACTGGCTCTGTATAATTACTAAAAAATTTCCAAAAGGGATAACTGGTCAGCTGACAGGTTAAATAAAAAGGAATTATAAAAATATACTCAATCCCAGGGTGCCTGGGTGGCTCAGTCAGTTAAGCATCCTCCTCTTGATTTCAGCTCAGGTCATGATCGCAGGGCTCTGAGATTGAGCTCTCCCTCTCATGTGCTCTTTCTATAAATAAATAAATAATTTTTAAAAATCTTTTAAAAATATATACTCAATCCAAAAGCAGGCAAAAAGCAAAAGGAGGAAAAAGAAAGGACAAATAGGACAAGTAAAAGGCGTTAAGAATAGGACAGATTTAAACCCTACCACATCCATAATCATGCAAAACAGAATGGTCTAATGTTCCAATTAAAGTCAGAGACTATCAGACTAGATTAAAAAGAGTTAAGGCCACCAGTATCCTGCTGATTAGAAACCTGACTTGGAAGGCATCTTGCAGCATCTCATACAGTTGGACATCCTCTTCCTACAATATGGCATTCCACAATCAGCAATTGTCCATGGGAAATGAAAACATGTGTCCACACAAGTTCATTATATAAATATCTAAAGCAGCTTTACCCACAACAAGCAAAAACTAGAAAACACTGGAATGTCCAAAAGTTGCTGAGTGGAAAAACAAACTGTGGCATTCTTTTCAAGATTGTAGTGGAAGTCTTTGCCTATGCAATTAGACAAAAGAAAAGAAAAGAAAAGAAAAGAAAAGAAAAGAAAAGAAAAGGTATACAGACTGGGAAGAAAGAAATAAAGCTGTCTTTGTTGCAGATGATATGATCATCTATGTAGAAAGTCCAAAAGAATCAATAAACTCCTAGAACTACTCAGCAATCATAGCAAGGTTGCAGGACACAAGGCTAATCCACAAATGAATCACTTTCCTATATATCAGTAAGGAACAAGTGGAATTTGAAATTTAAGACATTTACATTAACATCCCCAAAGTGAAATACTTACATATTTCATTGTTGCTTAGGTAAAAAAAAAAAAAAATATGGACAATATCTGTATGAGGAAAACTACAATACTCCAATGAAAGGCATCAAAAAAGAACTAATTAAATGGAGATATGTTCTATGTTCATGGAAAGAAAAACTTAATATTGTCAAGATATCAGTTGTTCCCATGCTGATCTATAGATTCAGTGCAATCCCAGTCAAAATCTCAGCAAGCTATTTGTGGATATCAACAAGCTAATTCTAAAATTTGTATGGAGAGGCAAAAGATTCAGAACAGCCAACACAAGGTAGAAGGAGAAGAACAAAGTAGGAGAACTGACATTACTCAATGTTAGGACTTCCTATAAAGCTACTGTAAGAGAATAGACAAATATATCAATAGAAGAGAATAGAATCCTGAAATAGAATCCTGAAATAGACCCACATAAATATAGACAACTGATCTTTGACAAAGAATAAAGGCAATAATAGGGCACATATTTTTTTCAATAAATGGTGCTGAAATAACTGGACATCCACATGCAAAAAAAAAAAAAAAAAAAAAAAGAACCCAGACACAGGCCTTACACCCTTTGCAAAACATAACTCAAAATGGATCATAGACCTACATGTAAAACACAAAACTATACAACTCTTGGAAGATAACATAGTAGAAAATCTAGATGACCCTGGTGTGGCCATGATTTTGTAGATAAGACACCAAAAGCACAATCTATGAAATAAACAATGGACAAGCTGGACTTCATTAAATTAAAACCTTCTGCTCTGTGAAATATAATGTTAAGAGAATGAGAAGACAAGCCATAGACTGGGGGAAAATATTTGCAAAAGGCACATCTGACAAAGGACTGTTATCCAAAATATATGAAAAACTCTTAAATTCAACCATAAGAAAACAAACAACTGAATTAAAAAATGGGCCCAAGGTCTTAACATGAATCTCACTAAAGATAATACAGATAGAAAATAAGCATTTGAAGAGATGCTTCATATCATGTGCCATTAGGAAAATGTAAATTAAAACAGAAGTGAGATACCACTACATGCCTATTGGAACAGCCAAAATCCAGAACACCCACAGCACCAAATGCTGATGAGGATACAGAGCAACAGGAACTCTTACTCATTGCTGGTGAGAATGCAAAAAGGTGCAGCCCCTTTGGAAGACAGTTTGGTTATTTCTTACAAAACTAAACATACTCTTACCATACCATCCACCATTTGTACTTTTTGGTTTTTACCCAAAAGAGTTGAAAACTTATGTCTACACAAAAACTTGCACATGGATGTTTATAACAGCTTTATTTAACATTGCCCAAACTTGGAAATAATCAAGGTATTCCTCAGTAGGTGAATGGATAAATAAACCAATACATTCAGACAATAGAATATTATTCAGTGCTAAAGAGAAATGAGCTATCAAGCCGTAAAAAGACAGGGAGGAACATTACGAAGTGAAAGAAGCCAACCTGAAAAGTCTACATACTGTATGATTCCAACCATGTGACATTCTGGAAAAGACAAGACTGTAGAGACCATAAAAAGATCAGTGGTCACCTGGAGTTGGGTGGGAGTGATGAATAGGCAGAGCATGGAGGATTTTTAGGGCAGTGAGACTACTCTGTACTATAATGGTGGATAAATATCATCGTACATTTTTCCAAACCCGAAGAATGTACAAGAGTCAACCCTAAGGTTAACTGTGGACTTTGGGTGGTTATGATGTGTCAGTGGAGGTTCGTCAGTTGTAATAAATTCACACTCTAGTGGTGGTTGTTGCTAGGGGGGGATAGGCAACATATAGGGAATTATTGCACCTTCCTCTCAACTTTGCTATGAATTTGAAACTGCTCTGAAAAAACAGTCTCAAAAATTTTAATGTAGGGCGCCTGGGTGGCTGCCTTCAGCTCAGGTTGTGGTCCTGGGGTCCTGGGATCGAGTCCAGTATCAGGCTCCCTGCTCAGTGGAGAGTCTGCTTCTCCTTCTCCCTCTGCCACTCCCCAGGCTCATGCTCTCTCTCTCTCTCTGTGTCAAATAAATAAATATAATCTTTAAAAAATTAATGTAAACTATCTTTTACTGTCTTGCTGATGTTGAATAAACATCTTTTCTTGACTAGCTATGTGCTGGTAGTTTGAAGGCATTGATCTCTCAGATGAGTACACAGTGCGTGTTTCTTACTTTACCTTCCTATGTGCAACCATCCTTCTGCAGAGAGTTAACAACCGAACTTTTTTCTGTGGCTTTTACCACCTGAGCTACCTGAGGTACTGTCCCCTTGGAATGAAAGCTGGGAATAAGAAGCAGTCTTCAATCACTTGGACTGTGTTTCTAGAAATTCTATTACTGAATATATTCACTTCCATTGGCTTCAGTGTGAAGTCAGGCTTGAATATTCAAGATGAAAGTCCTTTTTATCCTGCGGGTCACCCTGGAAGTTGTGGTTGCTAAGAGACCCGTTTCTGGGTATTCGGTGCTGCAGAAGCTGTCAGTCACCTCAGGTGATACCTGATAACATGCCAGGTGCCTTCACTCTCACCCGGGATATTTCCTTTTGCCTCCGCCCGTCCTTCCTCAAATGACTTATCTACGGAAAAACTCCACTAACTCAAAGAGGTAAACAAACAGGAGGACCTTTAAGAAAGCAAGAAGCATCTGTTTTATACACATCAGCTATTCCAAGGTCAAACCTGATGGTCAGTCTGGCATGCTTTTAGAGAGAGAGACAATTTTTTTTTAAAAGATTTTATGTATTTATTTAACAGAGACACAGCAAGAGCGGGATCACAAGCAGGGGGAGAGGGAGAGGGAGAAGCAGGCTTCCCGCCGAGCAGGTAGCCCGATGCGGGGCTCGATCCCAGGACCCTGGGACCATGACCTGAGCCGAAGGCAGACGCTTAATGACTGAGCCACCCAGGCACCCCAAGAGAGACAATTTTTAAATGTCATCCGAGTTCCCAGACTCATGGGTAAGCAGAGGTCTCAAAAAGTCCCCAAAGAAAGGTCAGTGCCTGCCATTTTCAGATAAAAAGTAAGGTACTGCCAAAATGGGCTGTGTGGTTTAGAGAGAGAATTTCTGGGGGAAGGCGCTCTTTCAGGAGCACATAGGATATCCCCTATTTCCCCCTTCAAACCAAAAGATTTTTGTATAATTATTCACTCCTGACTAAAGCAGACATAATCCTCTTGATACAGAGTCCGTCAGCTCCACATCTGGTCTACCTCATTTCCCAATTTTATTTTCTAAGAAGCAAAAAAAAGGCCCAGACAGACCACTGAAGAAGTCAGTTCAATTTCAATCTTTATTTTCCTTGGACTGAAAAATCCAAGATCTAAAATCAACCCAATGTTGTAGACAAGTGCTTATCACTAATTCTAGGCAATTTTCTGCTCACTCCAGGCAAAAAGGAAAAAAAGAAAGAAAATGAAAGCAAGCTGTGCGAGTTGACCGTAGCTGCCTACACACTCTCCTAGGTCAGTGAGTGCATCCCCGAACTCAGACAACAAACACTCCCAGCCTTCTCAATCCACAGAGAGATTTCCTCACGACTGTCTGCTGAGGAAAATGCAATCTGGGTGCAGCTTGAAGCCAGGGAGGGATGTAGCCCTCGCGAGTCCCAAATGCTGGCTGGAGCACTGTCACGAAGGTAAGTGTTCCAGAACAAAATCCACTCCCACCACGTGTCGAGGTCTGTTCTCCATGGATGGTAGGTTTGCAACACGAGTTGGTGGAAATGGCTGCACGTCAGCTGTCCAGGTGCAGGTAACAGTGAGTCTCTGTGCTCAGCCTCCTCATTCACAGAGTAGGAGGCATCCGTCTATCCCATGGAGCTTTGTACGCGAGGGTTCAGTGAAATAAGGCCTAGAGCCTGTTATGTTTAAGTGTTGAATAAATTTTAGTTGAGTGTAGATCAAATACCAATCACATTCATATTCAAAAATGAGACTCTTGCTTTAGCAGATTCAAGGAACGTTTTTGTGGTTCAACGGACCTAGCCACCAGCCGAGTTGTGATGTTCATTATCGGAGCATTCTTGGAAAAGCAAACTAACTTTTGTGCGCCTCATTTCTCCTTTTATAAAATGAGAGTATCAATACCTACCTTACTGGGTTGGGAGGATTAAATATGATAATAAAGTATGGTAAAGCTTCAACACAGGACCACCCAAACAGTAAAAGCCCTATAAACACTTGCCGTAATTACACAGTGACTGAGTTTTATCTGTGAGTATAGGTAGAGATACTCATATATAATCACAATTACAGGATGTCCCCCAAAGTGGCAGTATTATGTGGAGGACTCCGTCTCTCAGGGAAGATGAGAGAATCTAGGTCATTTGCCCGCTGGGCCAGTGGGTACTCCAAGAGAGGCAATTTATCCACTACACTTCAAAGACAGGAAAGTATCTGAAAAATCTGAGCAGTGACTTTCATTTCCAACAATATTGTGGATCCTATTTGATCAGCCTATTTGCTGAATATACTGTATAGTGACACCTAGAAGTGCTGAATAAAATATGTTAATCATCCTTTTAAATACGTAAGGAGCAGATTTGGCAGAGATCAGAGCAAAGGCCCCAGAAGACCGGAGGGAGGTCCCGGGGCAGCCCTGGGGGGGTGTTGGTGCCCACGAGCCAGGCCCTTGGATTCAGAGGTCTCTGGGAGGTTGGGAATTAAAACCAAAACCCTACCGCAAAGACGGGACCCTCAAAGATTTCCCCGCAGTGAAAGCATACTCTGAGAAAAATCCCCTTTTGGCAAAAGGAGATGGCAACGAGTTATCTCTTTTCATGGGCTCTGATACGGGGGAGAAAGCTCCCCTGAAAATTCATCACCACAGGCCACCCACATGGGTAATGAAAAGGAAACGTGGAATTAGAAGGTCAGCTTCCTGTAACACTACGGAAATTACTGATTCAGGCAAAGGGGTATCAGTTGTCGATACAACCATCAGACATAAGATGGAAGGAACCGGGAATCGGCAGAGTACCAAAGTAAGGCCACACGTACTCCTTTCTAGTCAGGTGGGGTGAGGAGGGGGTTGGGGGAAAATCCGGACAGGGGCAAAGCAGGTGTCACTTCGGTCACGCTGAGCATGTTATCCTGTACCCGCCCCGGGGTATCTCATTCCCGAGGGGGCTTTGCCTCTGCTGTCTCATAATTTACTATTGATTAGGGTATTTTATAACTCTGTAAGGAAAGACGTTAAGCTACAGAAATCGATTCAGTGCGAACGTTCCTTTCCTCACAGCAATGCGAATGAAGTTTTCCGGTAGAGGTACAGAAGAAGCGTCTCTGGTAAAAGAGATACTCCGAAACTTTACAGTTTCCTCATCGCACAGGACTTTGACCTGTGCTGTTTCTACTCAGCACTCTTACTGCAACACTTTTTTTCAGCGACCAAAATACTTCTTTCTGTCTTTCCTAGAATCCCTTTCCTATCATCCTCCTCGTTGCCTTACTAATGAGTTAAACAAATCTCTGTCACTTACTTCGTATTTGTAAGAGTCATGTTTTTAAGTTTTGGAAAACTCTATTGACAAAGCGTAATTTTACGATGGAAACATCGGACAATCATCATCTTAATCCATCTTAAGTCATTCTTAGCATCCTGAATGATCGGATATTATGTGTCCCCTGACTTGACATATCCTCAACAAATACCTATGTATTTTTGATGTATCCTAAACAGACTGGAAGGAAATTCCAGTTTGAAAATACAATGGGGATGGGGCACCTGGGTGGCTCAGTTGGTTGAGCGACTGCCTTTGGCTCAGGTCATGATCCTGGAGTCCCAGGATCGAGTCCCACATCAGGCTCCCTGCTCGGCGGGGGGTCTGCTTCTCCCTCTGACCCTCTTCCCTCTCGTGCTCTCTGTCTCTCATTCTCTCTCTCTCAAATAAATAAATAAAATCTTAAAAAAAAAAAAAGAAAATACAATGGGGACTATGTCAGATTAATCGAGTTTTAAGGATATAATGATCAGATGCAGTTCCTGGCTCTGGCTGAGGCCCTGGTGTAAAGATACCAACTGCAAATAACATTTTGGAACAGTGGGAAAAATTTGAGATGGACAGTGCATATGATAAGATGAAAATGTAATTTTATGGGAAGGTAGAGATAATGAACCAAGAAAAATTCCTGTGTACATAATAAACCTATTATATTTATTATTTCATTATTTTATTATCTATCATTATATTATCATAATGTAATTATATTATACATTATAATAAATATATAAAATAATATTATATCCTTATATAATAATACTGATGACATAATATAATTATTATGTCATATAATCATAGTAGCATAAATATATTAATTACTAGAATACTAATTATCAATAAACATTGTTATGATCTCAATTTAATAACAAAAAGGGAGAGAGAATGCATACTGGGAATGCAGGTTGAGAGATAAAAAGAACGATAGAAGGGGCACCTGGGTGGCTCAGCTAGTTAAGTATCAGACTCTTGATTTCGTCTCAGGTCATGATCTCAGGGTCCTGGGATCGAACTCCACCTTGAGCTCTGTGCTCAGCGGGGAGTCTGCTTGGGATTCTCCCTCTCCCTCTCCCTCTGCCCTTCCCTCCCCCCATGCGTACCTTTTTTTAAAAAAAAGGACGATAGGTGGGGCGCCTGGGTGGCTCAGTCTGTAGGTGTCTGCTTTCGGCTTGGGTCATGATCCTAGGGTCCTGGGATCAAGCCCCGCATCGGGCTCCCTGCTCTGCGGGAAGCCTGCTTCTCCCTCTCCCACTCCCCCTGCCTGTCTTCCCTCTCTCGCTGTGTTTCTCTCTGTCAAATAAAGAAATAAAATCTTAAAAAAAAATAAAAATAAAAAAGGACGATAGGAGAAAACCGACTATATATACTGAGGTGTGTAGTAATAATGGTGACCTCAGGGTGGTAGAAATAGGCTATTTTCGTTTTCTTATCTCTTGTCTCTTGTTTTCTAATTTCTAAATACATTTTTACTGTTTTGTAATAATAAATGTTTTAAAAATAAATTAAAACACATAAAAGACATTGACACTGAAAACTTTCAAGTTGAAAATTTTGTAAGAGTAATCTAAGGATAATAATTCTGGGTCTTGTGGCAAAAGCAGTCACAGGATTTTCTGGGTGGATACATGCTCACCAAGCCCGCACAGATAGTCCCCAGATACATCCTCACAGGAGAGGGGCTCATGATCCCAAGTCATAAACATACAAGAGTTTTTTTTTTGTTTTTTGTTTTTTTTTTTTTTTTTAAAGATTTTATTTATTTATTCATTAGAGACAGAGGGAGAAGCAGGCTCCCCGCCGAGCAGGGAGCCCGATGCGGGACTCGATCCCAGGACCCTGAGATCATGACCTGAGCCGAAGGCAGACGCTTAACCATCTGAGCCACCCAGGCGCCCCATACAAGAGTTTTTTAAAAGACGAAAAAAGTCTTAAAGCTGGAGAAAGTAATGTACCTAAATCGCTCAATAAAATAGTGACTGTCTCATTTACAATTATGGTTGTCAGAATAATTTATTAAAAGAACTGAAAATACATGAATGTCACCATAGAATTCCATGTCCCAACAAACTACCTTTCAAGAGTGATAATAAAATAAAGACATACTTGAAAAAAAAAAAAAAAGATGAGCATTGGGGGTTACAAAAACCGGGTGGACAAATTCTGGAGAGTAGTTTGCAGGTGTGAAAGGTGGCTCGGGGGAGATGAAGAGGGGTATTGATGGCCCTTAGCTTTGTTAGCTTCAAAATGTGCATTAATATTTCAAGAGTAAAACATTTTTCCATTTTTATAGAAAATGCATCTCCAAAGCAGTGCAAAGATGAAAAGAAATATAAAATACTCAATCAAGCAAATTAGAAAAGAGAGAAAAACATGGGATGAGAGGGAGACAAAAAGCAAAGGAAGAATAAATATCAACCAAAAATAAGGTGATCGAAATAAAGCCAAGTTTTTAGGAATCAAAAATGTGAATGTTCTACACTCATCAGTTAAAAGACAGAGACTTTCACACTGGATTTTTTTTAAAAGATTTTATTTATATATTTGAGAGAGAGAGAGAGCACAAGCAGGGGGAGCGGCAGGCAGAGGGAGAGGGAGAAACAGGCTCCCCGCTGAGCACAGAGCCCGATGCGGGACTTGATCCCAGGACCCTGGGAGCATGACCTGAGCCGAAGGCAGATGCTTCACCGACTGAGCCACCCAGGTCCCCTCACATTGGATTTTTTTTAAAAAGAAGAAGAACAACAAATATAGCTATACACTATTTACAATAAATGCTCAAAAACATGAAAACACAGGTTGGAAATAAAAAGCTAAAGCAGAAATGGACCAGTCTAGAATCCTAGTTGTTCATATTATGATATATTATATAGTTCTTCTATATTACACTACATATTATTTACATCATTTTCTATCCTTTTCCGTGGGCCTAAAATAATCATGACAAAGCAATCATGATTCTGGAAATTAAGCAGGTGCATTCTACTTAGTCATGTCTGGCCTGCACAGGGGGACCCCAGGGCACTGCAGCTCACCAAAAAGCCCCTTTATGAGGCCGACTGGGCGGCGCACATTCACCCCATCAGTGGGACTATTTATAGAGATAGCCCCAGGTCAGGGTTGAATTTGATTCCCTAATGGGCATCTGTCTTTAAGAATCCTCCCTTCATGGGCTTTGTGCTGAGTCAGGCTTTCAAAACACCTTTGGATTCCCTTTAAACTGTGACGCTCAAGAATGAAAAAGAGTTAAGAACATAACCAAACCAAATTCACTCAGTGTGCAGACATTTCCAGGAAAAAGTCAAGTTTAGACTCAGCAACGCAAATCTTCAGACCACTTCCCAAAGAAACTCTGTCTCAGGAGAGGTGGGCTCCTGGGGGTCAAGCCCTGGGGAGATGGACCGGGTGTCTGAGACCCCACCTGGCAGAACCAACCAGCCTGAGGATCTTCAACCCTCTGAATCCATATCTCAACACCTGTCTTCCTTTAGCTGCTTTTTCTTTCTTTCTTTTCATGGCAAAGCTGCATGAGATACAAGCAAAAGCCTTTGTTATTGATCTCCCCACTCAACAGTCTCCATCAATATACAGGGATTACTCCCACCTTGGGGGCAGATGGAGGGACTTAAATTAGCCTCCAGGGGGCTGGGGAACAGGACGATCAAATGACTTCCTCTGTTCCCAACAAGAGAAAAAAAGAAAAATAATAAAATCACACTTTTTCCCTTTTTTTGCCCTGCAGAAAACGTAGATTTTAGACTGGCCTCGTTTCAATTACTCATGCATCCTTGAAATCGGCGTAGACTTCCTTCCGCTCTCACTCCCTAGTCCAGGAGTTAAAAAAACAAAACCCAAAATCTTCTAAATGATTTCTTTCTTATTGTATTATTATTTTGTAATAAACAGCATGATTGCAGGCATGAGGCAGAAGCTCAGCACACACACGCCTGGAAGAGGCCAGGCCGCACCGCTGAGTCACACCCGCCATCTGGCCTTCGTGAGGGACACGGCTCTCCCAGGGGAACGCTCCTCCTGATGTTACCTGTAACAACCACAGATATATTAGATATTCTCTGTTATAAACCCTGCTCTCAACTACTCACATTTCCTGTCTACAACACTCTTTGGGGTCTTCAGAAAAACAAATTCGATTTAAATTATAAAATAATGTTTACTTTAAAAATACATGAAGTACAGAAAGTTTAAAAAAATATGGAAATCACTTGCAATAACATGAACGCTAAGAGGTAGTCATTATAGCTGTAATTCTTATATATATTTTTCTAGTTCTTAAAACATCTTCAAACTTGTTTTCCTCCTTCACGAAGCTGGTACGCTGCTCGTCAGGGCTGATTCTGCGCACCAAGGGCCGTGTCCTTCGAGCGACAGCGAGGCTGCGCTGCCTGCCCGTGGTGAGGGTGGACGTGCCGGGAGCCAGGCGTGGGTCAGCGAGTTCGAGTGGAGGTGATGTCTGTCACTTCCAGATAGAAACCTTTACAGCCCCAGTGCCGTGGCCGCATTCCCTTCCTTCTCCGGGGAGATATGGAAGTTAAAAAGCTTGATTTTTTAAAATGGGACAGAGGGAAAACTGAATTCCTAAGCTCACCTTGATCTCGGGCAGGACTTACTAACGCCCTAAGTAACGGGTCAAGGGGAGCCCCGTCAGTCGGGCCCCTGCTGACTTTCACTGGACAGGAACGTGATATACACAGAAGCACACAGAAACTTCCATTGCTATTTACCGCTAAGCTCTGGAGCGTGTTTGTTGCCCCAGCATATCTAGCCTATCCTGACTAAAACACCTGGAAATACATTATGTTTCTGGATCATCAGATATACTTTAAAAATATACGCTTTCTACTGTACTTGAAGTTCCATCAGACTACTCACCTTTTTCCTACCTTTTCCCGGGAGGGGCTCAGGAGAAGCCCCTGGAGCCCAGGTAACCATTTGTCCTGTATGCAGATGGCAGGGTGCATGCTTTGATCACTTCTCTAAAGCCAGTCCACCCTTCAGTTATCCCCACTGTTGCTGCCTGTGGTCCTCTCTGACCCACAGCTCCTTTTCTTGTGATGGCTAGGCTAGGGGCTAGGATTTAAGAATAGCAACTGAGCAGCCAAGTGACCACACCCATGGCAGGCGGGCCCCGTGACTGTCCATTCTTCAACCACAAGAGAGTCCCCTTGCATGAGTCATCAGATTAGGACGGCCTTCGGAGCCAGCACGCTGTGAGGATCTGCCAGGAGGCAAGAGGGCTCTGCTTCCCAGCTACCGGCACACTCGTTTTCAGGTGAGTCCACGCTCACGGGACTGACCCCCAGAGTGGGCACAAGAAGAGAAGGCCTGGCTGACACCCACCTTGTTCTATCAGATCACTTTGTAAGTTCCCGTGTGTCCTCAGAGCAGCTGTAATGCTGATCATTGAGAAAACACGATATGACAAAGCAGTGGTGAGTTCGCGTGCTCATTTGCATGAAGTGTGTCCCCACACGGGTTTGGGGAAGCGCGTGGATGTGGTGCATCCTCAGTTGATCAGTGTCAGGGTCCGGCCTGGGGGAACAGCTGAGGGTCACCAGGTGTCCATCCTGGAGGTCAGCACGGTCAGGGGCTGTCTTTGCATTGTCCTGGGCACAGCACATGCGCCTTGCCCCCAACCCATGCTCACAGCCCTCCACTGGAGGGGGCCTTTGCGCCCACCCAAGGAAGGGGGGCTACAGCATCTAAGGGAGAACCAAGCTCTCAGCAAGTCTGGGTTCTCCAAACTCAAGGCAGGTGTCAGTTAGAGGTGAATGGCCCTCAGCGTCCGTGTCCACCTAACCTGGGGAGGGAGAGAGACTAAATTGTTTCCCAAGCCTGAGAGCAGCCCAGGACTCTGCTTACTTCCTGCAGGTTCTCAGGCCATGCTGGTTACCTTCAAGGCTGGGTCAGGGCCAGGATCAGGGTCAGGGCCGGGGTCAGGGCCAGGTCAGGGCTGGGATCA
>NW_023270816.1:9596465-9655188 GCF_011800145.1 Mirounga leonina
TCAGGGCTGGGATCAGGGTCAGGGCTAAGGTCAGGGCCAGGTCAGGGCTGGGATCAGGGTCAGAACCAGGATCAGGGTCAGGGCCAGGTCAGGGCTGGGATCAAGGTCAGGGCTGGGGTCAGGGACAGGGCTGGGGTCAGGGACAGGACAGGGGTCAGGGCCAGGGCTAGGGTAAGTGCCATGGCTAGGGTCAGGGCAGGGTCAGGGCCAGGTCAGGGCCGGGGTGACTCGGGCCTCCCGCTGAATTGCTGACAGAGCGGGCTCTCCCAGAGTAAACATCGCCAATGGGAGGAGGAAAACTTAGCTGAATTAGTATCATCGTTCATCAGTCTCTGCTTGTCTGTTCAGAAGGTAAAGAAAGAAATGTCTTAGCTGATCGGAAACAAAAAGAACCTACTCTATGCTGTTTGTATTCCTTCATTAGAACTCCGGAAGGAAGTTAGCGCTGCTTTGTGGCCGCAGGGACTGGGTGGGTGGGACCTGGGCTCCAGGCGGGCCCACCCCTCGCCCCGCCCCTTTCCCCCACCCCCACCTGCAGCGGATTCCCCCCGGGCACCGGAGGGCTTGGGAATGCCACCCAGGGCGGACTCTGACCCACCCGAACTCCACGGGACAGCATTCCCGCGTTCCATGCTGGCCCCTTCGTCCCTCCGGGGGGACTCACACCCGTTAGTGGACAGCTCTGAAGGTTTACTCTCCGATTTGTGTTTCAGGGGTTTTCCTACAAGGTTGTAGCCATGAGGTGCCCTGAGCTGGTCCGCGGGCGCCCTAATCGGGGCCGCCGGTTTCATCGTCCTTATCTGGGACTGAGGCCCAGTCGAGGGGCCCCGTCCTCCCTCACATCCAGCCTCACGAGTGGGAAGACAGGAAGGACCCCGCAGGTAATTTGAGGAAATGTCCACTGAAGATAAAACAGGGCAAACCTTTCTCAGCCACATTAAAACGCACCCCACCCTGAATCAAATACGAACGCAGCGGCCAGTCGTGAGATCCGTGGCGTGCGCCAGGCCTCAGAACAGGCCTTCCCGCGCTCTGACATCCCGCCCTCAGCCAGACTGACCTTGACCCCTGGACTGCGGGGCCCCCCAGCCCGAGCCTCGAAGCCCTGCTTGCGGTTGTCCGGACAGGAGGCCCGTGTGGTGTCAGCTGTGTCACGCTGAGCACTGCACCATCGTCGTCCGCCCCGTGTAACCACGGGGAGCAGGGCCCAGGCGGCCCCCTCCTCCCAACCCGGCTCCCCAGGAAGAGCCAGGCCAGCGCCCCCTCCCCATCTCCCCCTGTCCTGCTCCCACAGGCTCACCCCATGGCATTCTGCAGTTCGGGTTTTGCTCTGTTTTTCAGAACAGATCTACCCTCTGAACAGATTTTATCAATAATTAAAGTTCAAGCAAAATTAACATGCTTTAAAGTTGTAGGCAGCTTTGAAAATCTCAAGCAAACAATCATATTTTTTCCTGAAGAATGTGCCCTGGGAGCCTGAGCAACAGGGTTGCCATGGCGATCCCAGATCCTTTCTGCGCTGAGCAAAGGCTTTGGTGGGCGATTCCGGTCTTACTGGGACCCAACAGCGGGGCCATGTGCACGCTCCCTGCTCCTCTCAGCTCAACCGCGTTTTCCCTCTAAGGGGTCAACAGAGATCTGCTGAGGTTGTGCAGATTTTCATCTAAGTGATATTCATGCAAAACACACGGTCTGACAAAAAGAATGACTTTTCCACTCCCCCCTTTCAGAGACATGGTGTCCACATAAAGTCAGGTCAGAGGGCCCATTAGAGAAAGTGTCATTGTCTCCAAGCACGCGTGCTCTGAGTGGGGGAGGCGGGTGACCCCCATGCCTCGTGTTCACGGCCATGTGTGTGGGTGCCCCGGTCCACGCTGCAGCTCCGCTGCCCGCCCCCCACCCTTCCTCTGCCCCACCTCTCCCCAGATGTGCAGGTGTGGCAAGGAAGTCCTTCCTGGCTCTCCTCGTACCACGGGCTAACCATCCGAGTCCTGGTTGGTGGAAATGGAGTTAACATTAGCCCTTGTGGGAAGTCACCCACATTTGTTCAAACGTGGCCGTGCCGCTCCTCAGGCCCCACAAACCGCTCCTGCTCTCCGTCAGGTTGGGATGGACCTCTGGCTTCGGATTCGGATGGCTGGCACAGTCCCAGTATGTCCCAGCTTCGGACACATACAGTGGGCAGAAAGCAGCGGGAAACTGGCAGCTAGAGCTGGTCCGACGTCCCTGTAGGATGCGGGCAGCGCCCCCGCAGCGGCTTGTCTCCCCAGGTCACGCCCGTCTGCTGGGGTCCTAGGGCAAGAGGCTGTCCCACTTTCTCTGC
This sequence comes from Mirounga leonina, assembly GCF_011800145.1. NCBI lineage: Eukaryota > Metazoa > Chordata > Mammalia > Carnivora > Phocidae > Mirounga > Mirounga leonina. Next base: position 9,598,789 of record NW_023270816.1, read on the forward strand.
TCCCCTGGAACTAAGCAGAGAACCCAGAACCAGGGTTGGCAACCACGGCCCATGGCACAGACCTGTGCCCAGGCTTGGTAGGTCCAGGCACAAGGAAAGAATGTTTTTTACCTTTCTTTTCGGTTTCTGTTTCAAATGACGAAGAGGAAGGTGCAGAGCACAGAGTGCACAGAACTCAGCGTTTGTCTTGTTCAGCCTTCTCCGCCGTGGGAAGCATGAAGCCTGGTCTTCCGTTCCCTCCATCCACGCTCTAGAGCCAAACGTGCTGATCCCACTTGATGTCCTAACACAAATGGCCTGGAGTTTTTCACACTTTTAAGAGGTTGAAAAGTCAGAAGAATATTTCTTGATACATAAAACTTGTAAAAAATTCAAATTTCAGCGTCCAGAAACAAAGCTTTATTGGAACACAGCTTCAGCCCTTTGGCATGGATGGTGTTTGTGGGGTCACTGACCAATGGCAGCTGTGGATTGCAGACAGCAGGTGGACCCCAAGGCCCCACACAGCCCAAGTGCTTGCTCGCTGCCACGACAGAAGTCTGCAGACCCCTGACCGACCGAAACACCTCCACTCGGCTGTCCTCCGAGTCTTCTGTCTTGTTACTGCTATGACCGACTTCTGCTAAATCATTTGAGTTTTTCTTTTCTTCTTTCATTTTAAAAGTAATTCATGTTTGGGGCGCCTGTGTGGCTGAGTCGGTTCCGTGTCTGACTCTTGATTTCCGCTCTGGTCATGATCTCAGGGTCATGAGATCGAGCCCCGCATCAGACTCCACGCTCAGCACGGAGTCTGCTTGAGATTCTCTCTCTCCCTCTGCCCCTCCCTCCTCTCTCTCTCTCCCAAATAAATAAATAAATAGTTCTAAAAAATAAAAAAAAACTTAAAATAAAATAAAATTCAGCAGCTGTTTAAAAAACAATAATAATAATTCCCTGTGTTTAACAGGATTCCTCAAATAAACCCCAAATGTTTAACTAGCCCGGCCTCACATTCTTGGGAAGGGCGGGAATAGTACTAGTTGTATTTATTTTCTTTTTTTTTCTAATAAAAAATAAAACTGCAAAAACCCTAAGTGATCTTGTTTCTCTTCAAAGAGCAAAACAGCTTTACAGGCGGACTCTAGGGCCAACTCTAAAAGAGGTCATAAGAAGCAGTTATTTATTCCCCAGACGCATCCCGTACCTTGGGGCCTTTGCTCCTGCTGTCACCTGCCCTGAGCGCCCTCCCGCCCCGCCAGTCGCCGTCCGCACCCGCGAGGGGCCCCGGGCTTCCCCAGACCCAACTTGGGTCCCTGCGCCCCAGCTGCTGCCACGCTCTGTCCCGTTCATTCTATAAATCTTACTGTGCTCTTGTACAAGGAATGCTAGGTCGTTAGTAAAAGGCTGCCTGGCTGAAAGTAGAATTGTCTTTCAAATTTAACTAGTTCCCCAAATTTCTGGTGAAGAAAACAAGAAGCAGTGCCGTTGAGGCTGCGCCTGGCCGCGGGGCAGAGGGACGCTCGGGGCACCAGGGCTGTCGCGGTGTGTGCCCGTGTGCCAGAGTCCGCTCGTGTGTGGACACGCGCTCGCGTGCGCTCCAGCCAGACTCCCGACGGCGGGACTGAGGGGCCGTGGGTCACTCATGGCCGGCGGCGGTGGCCAGGCTGCCCCGGGCTCGGGTTCCTGGCGCCGTGTCCTGGGAGACGGAGTCACGTGGTGGCCCACACCGAGGCAGCCACGTCTTGCCGGTACACACTCTGCCTTCCAAGCACGTCACGCGGTGGCAAGCACACCGCTAGGTGCCCCACCAAGGAGGCAGGTGCAAATCCTTTCTGCAGCCACGGAAGCAGGCAGAGGAGAATTAAGGGGAATCGTGACCTTTGCACATTAGGGACGGTCCCCACAATCCACGGGGTCTCCACGATGCACGGGAGTGGCACACAAGAGTCTGCGCTCGCGTGGACAGCTGCGCCTTCTGGGATGGGCGCTGTGGGTTTGCCTGTCCGGGGCGGGCGCGTCCGTAAGTCCCTCCTGGGGATGACGGGGCAGGTGTTCCTACACGTGAGGCACCTCCCACCTCCAAGCTATCAGAGCTTTTCAAGCCTTGTTTCAAATCCTTTGTCAAATGCGGTGAGGGATGAACTTTCCAGGTCATGAGTCCCGGAAAGAAGCATGGAGTGAGTGAGAAGGGGTTTTCCAATGTGCTTTTCACTCTTTCAGAAATTAAGGTGAATTCTAAAAAATAAAAAGCATTAAGGTCACAAATTAAGAAAAATATAACTGTATGTTGTCGACAGAAAACTGCAGACTTCGTGCCGTTTAGCCGACAGTCTTAGGACATGCATATGGTGTTTTCTGAGAAACCCCCTGGCCCCAATCCAATGTAGGAACTTGCTGTGTCTCATTTTATCTCATGGCACACACACTTTGTAGGGGCTTTTATCAGCAGATGCACTTGTGTTAAGTGTGGAGTTTGATAGGTTTGGACAAATGCTTCACCTGGGTAACCACCACAACCAGGATATTCTGGAAAGATCCTTGTTCCCCTTTGCCATCGGTCCGTGCTTCACCACTGGTCTCATTGTTCTCACCGTAGGTTAGTGTTGCCTGCTCTGGAATCATGTCGTTGGAATCACACAGAAAATGCTCTTTCATGTCTGGCTTGTTTTGTGCAATAAGACATTTCTGAAACTGATTCATCTTGTATCTGTCAGTGGTTATGGTCTCTTTATTGCTGAACACGTTTTCCTTGTGCGGGTGTACAACACGTTTGTGTGTTCATCCATTCTTGGACAGTTGGGTTGTTCCCAGTTTGGAACTATTATAAATAAAGTTGCTATTAACATTTGTTTACAAAGTTTGTATGGACATATGTTTTTGTTTCTCTGGGTCATCCAGCTGGGAGTGGGATTGCTGTATGTGTAACTTCATAAGAATCAGATAAGCCCTTTCCCAAAGTGGTTGTGATGTTTAATATGCTCAATAGGGGCATGTGAGTTCCAACTGCCTCTCCTCTTCACCAACATTAGGAATCGCCCACCTTTTTTCTTTTAGTCGTTCTAGTGGGTATGAGGTGGTATTTCACTGTGGTTTTAATTTTCATTTCCTTGATAGCTAGTGATGTCAGGTAACTTTCATGTGCTTAGGGTCCGTTATCATAGACCTTCTTGTGAAGTTTCTGCTCAGTTCTTTACTCTCTTTATTATAGAGTTATTCATCTTATTTTATTGTTGACTTTTTAGAGTTGTGATGTATTTTGGTTACAAATCCTTTTGTTGGATAGATGTATTGCCAATGTTTCCTCCAAATCCGTGACTTGACTTTTCATCTGAACAGTGCCTTTTGAAGAGTAAGTTTTTAATGTGAAGGAAGTCAAACTTACCAATTCTTTTCTTTTACATTTAGTGAATTTTGTGTCCTAAGGAAGCATCAGCCTCTTCAATCTTGCAAAAAATAAAAATTGTTTTCTTTAAACATTTTACAGTTTTATCTTTTACAGTTAGGTTTTTGACTCATTTCAAGTTGTGGAGACATGTGCATATCTGGTCGTTCCAACCAGAGTAGTTGAAGAGACTATCCCATCCCCATTGAAGTACTGGACACCTTTATTGAAAGTATGTTAACCATACACATGATGCAGGTGTATTTATTCTCTTCCAGTAATCTCTATGGCTCTCTGTATGCTATAATACACTGTTTGACTACAGATGATTTATAGTCAGTCTTGAAATCAGGTAACGCAAGTCCTCCAACTTTGTTCTTTATCAAATTTGTTTCGAATATTCTAGGTCCTTCCTGTTTGTTTGTTTGTTTTAACAATACAGAACTGGCTTATTTGGCTTAGTATAATGTCCTCCAAGTTGATCCGTGTTATAGCATGTGACAAAATTAACTTCTTTTTTAAGGCTGAATAGTATTCCATTGTGTGTGTGTCTGTGTGTGTGTGTGTATCACATTTTGTTTCCCCATTTATCGGTTGATGAATACCTGTGTTGCTTCTACCTCTTGGCTATTGTGAATAATGCCATGATAACATGGGTGTGCAAATATCTCTCCAAGATCCTGCTTTAAATTCTTTTGAATACAGACCCAGAAGTGGGATTTCCATAATAGCAATTCTATTTTTAATTTTTAAGAAACTTCACAACTTTTCCACAATGGCTACACCAGTTTCTGAGTTACAGTGCAGCAGGGCTCCAACTTCTCCACATCCTCTTCAGCACTTACTATGGTCTGTCCTTTGCTAGAAGCTAACATTGTAGGTGGGAGGTGCCATCTCACTGTGGTGTGGATTTGCATTTCCCTAGTAACTAGTGATGTTGAGCATCTTTGCATGTGCCTATTGGGTATTTGTAGCTCTTCTTTGGAGAAATGTCTACTCAAATACTTTGCTCAATTTTTGATAGGGTTATTTTGTTGTTGTTAAATGCAAATGAGATGTTTATGAATGAACCATTTGACTACAGTTATATAAATGATGAGACCAAGAATGTAGCATTCACTCTTTCTTTATTTCATTTATCACTCACTTATCCACTACATTATTTAGTGACTCTGTAATAATCATGTATTTACTGAGACCCTCCTATGAGCAGGAATTGTTGTATATACTATAGATGTTGTTGTAAACAAGACTGATGTGATCCTTCAAACACATGTTTAGAGTCAAGGAAGAAAAAAAGAAAAGAAGAAGGAAGTTGCTCTTTTCAGATCCCAGATCCCAGATCTTAATGTTGGATTCCTTCTTGCTGTAACAGCTAAGGCCAATCCCTCCATGTAGTCTTTCCTCCAAAGCTTTGCCAGGTGACCCACGTATACCTGGGGCCCCAAGTAGCCTTGTTCCTGCAGGAAGTTCCAATTTAAAAAATTCACCCTACAGCCTTGAAGACATATACGTAATTACTATACCCTATTTTCAAAGAGTCACACTGTGGCAGCCTTGAACATGTCTGACACTCTCTTTCATTTGCAGAATTCCCAAACTTTAGAGATGTTCTCCTCTTACCCTGAATTCTCCTTTGAACTCCACACCGTCTAGCCTCCTGGACACAGTAACTAGGGGGACTTCTGACCTTCCCTGTCTACTGAACCAAAACGGCTGGAGGACCATGCAGCTCAATGCACCCAAAACTCCTGAAATCCCACAAAAGTAAGCACAGTGAGGCACCTAGAATTATAGTTTTTCTCCTATTCTGACATTTTTCTCATAGAACATATTCACTGAGTATTTCTCATCACTAAAACTCTTCACTGCATTTCAAACAGATAAGAAAAAGATGTAAGGTATAGTCAGTTATATTGGAAAGATTATTTTTCCAGAGCAAACCTGAGTTCTAGCATTCCCTTGCACTATAACCTGCACGTGACTTAATTTACCTAAACCTTCGATTGAAATAGTGATACCTAGGTCTAAGTAGGCTTCGACAGTAAATGAGATGATGTACAGATCCGAGCAATTAGTAGGCACTAGTAAATATCAACTTCACTCTTTGGGCGAGAAACAATCTTTTGGGGCCTTAGGTTCCTGGCTCATAAAATGAAAAATCATAACGACTTCAGTGAAGATGAAGGGTATTTCTCAGTAGGCACCGTTATGGGCTCGCACAGGGTGGACGCATGTGAGCAGTACATTCAACAGGCACGCCTTGCAAGAAAACCAAACGGAATGCTGGCTTCAGTGTCGTGCTGTCCCTTTAGACATTTTTCAGGGGGACTGTCGCCCCTGCTCCTGATGAAAACCCAGACAACCTCTGAATTCTCTGCTCACTCTTAGGTAAGAAGACAGTCCTGAAATAGCTTTAAATCACACACTGTCTCCACCCAGAAGGGTGACTGTCTAGTCTAAGGTCTTCATCAAACTCCAGCCTTGATTTAATGTGTCCTCTCCTCCCCAGATCCGTCTGGAACCCTGCGTCCAGAGGGCATGTGTCATGGATGCATGCATACATAAATTTGGATACATACTTTTCCTTTTCTTTAAAAAAATATCAGCAAAATATTATCTTGCTGGGAATATTTAACTTTGAAAACCCAGAGGTTTAAATGGCTGACGACATTTCTGTCTGTTTTCTCAGTTTTGTGTATGGATGTTAAAACTTAGGTGAGGGCCTGAAAACTCCACAGAAACATTCATAAAGGAGGAGCTGCTTTGGGGCCACTGGAGAAACACACAGATCTGGGGCTTCTTCCCAGGCATCCCTGCCCTGTGGGGGACTCCGTCTACAGAGCAAGATTCCTGAGGCAGCAGGCTTGCGGGAGTGCACGGCCACCGAAGACTCTCTCCACGTGATCCCAACCCCAAAAGGACAGTGGCACCCGGAATCACAGTCAGTGGATTATTACAAGTGGAAGGATCCTCACAGGCCATCAAGACAACCCCTTCATTTCACAGAAAAGATGACTGAGGTGACTTCCCTGGGGCCACCGGTGAAACCCAGCGGTCTGGGGGAGGGGGGACGTCTGTGTTTAGATTACACACCAAACAGGATGATCAAAGTACCGAGTGGTCTTCAAAATCCATACTCTTTCTAAGTCAACAAAAACTAAGTGAGGTTCAGGAGTGGTTATCTGCCACAGTTTTCCATACATCCCATGACTAATACTTGCAAAGCATTCTCCCAGGAATACAGATGAATTACAGATGATCTGTGCTCTTAAGGACCCCATGATCTTGACAGGGAGAAGTGATGGGACAAATCTTAAGGGAAACTGATATCACCTTAATTCCAAGAAGCCCAATAGGAAGATAAAATTAACAGCGATGAATGTGCAAGACCGAAGGGTGTTGGTGGAACTCGAGGTCAAGGACAAGAGAAGTCATGGCCTCCTCCTTCTGATCATGAGGCACGAGGCATTTCCTGCTAGTTCTGGGCCCTGTTTAGCCCTCCGACCAGGGCAGCCCTTGAGGGGCTATGAGCAGGACCGGTAAAGGGTGGACATGTTTGACGAGGAAGGTGGAAGACGCGGGTCACTCGGCCTGCTGCATGGCTCCGTCCCCACATCTGGGGGTTACTGTGTGCAGAGGGCATGTGCTGGGGGGGGGGTGTGGACCATAAGTCCAGCTACAATGGACACACACAGATTTCAATGCAGCATTTACCCCAACGCTTTAGTGCCATGTATTTTTTGAGTGTCTTCAGGCATTTCAAAGTTCAGAAAATGCAAAGGCTACAAAACGTCCCCATCCATCCAGGACCCCAGAATGTCCCATCTCTTGTTTAACCCGGTTGGAGAGAAATGACACTTTTAACATATAGAAGTTGCCCTGATATGGAATGGGTTGATGCCAGTGGTAATGAGCAGTGTTAGGGGATCAGACAAAAACGAGTCCCTGTCCCTTGCAGACCCGAGGCTCTGTGGCTGTGGGGCCTCCACGCCGACGGCGGGCAAGTCCGGTCACATGGTGCTGTTCCCACTTCGCTCTGTAGGGATTCTCCTGTGACTCCTGCTGAAGACCCCTGACGGCAGGGGAGTGGCCCTCTGTGTCCAAACTGTGCCCCCTTCCCATTTCAGCATCTCCCGCGCTTCCCAGAGGCTCTGGAGTCACATCTGCAGACTCTGGGTCTGCCCTGTGTCAACGGCTGGCCGCTGAAGTCTGACAGGACAAGGGAGGCCAGAAGCTGTTGCGGGTCCTGACACAGCCTGTGCGCTTCAGGTCACCCCAAAGAGGCTGTGGGAAACAGCTTGGTGCCACCGCGGCTCACGTGTGTCCCTCCAACATTCCTACCAGCGGGATGGGACTAGGAGGTGCTGCTTAGCTCCAGGGTAGGCCTCTCATGGATGGACTCCCGCCCTCGTAGGCAGAGGCAACAGAGTTCTCCCTCTCCCCTCCTCCCCACCCCTCCCGCCCTTCTGGCTCTCTCCCTCCCTCCATTCCTCTCCCTCATCCCTCCTTCCTTCCTTCCCTCTCCCTCCTCCCCACCCCTTCCACCCTCTCCCTCCCTCTCTCTCCCTACCCACCCCTTCCCCACTATGGGAGGACCAGCAAGCAGATGACCATCTGGAAACCAGGAAGCGGGCCCCCGCTTGTCACCCACTCTGCCTGCACCCCGAGCTTGGGCTTCCAGGCCCCAGAACTTGGATTGGCTGAGACACGTAATGAGCTGATAACACTGTGTGCCCCCTTATTAAGAGTGCCCACAAAGATAGGAGTTCTTGGAAATAGTTTTCATAGGGCTTCGTTTGAAATTAAATTTTTCATCTCCCAAACCTTGCCCTGTGGCCAGCAATTAAATGGATCACCAAAAATAACACAGTTTCGCCTCTCTGCCAAGCTGCCCCCAGCCTCTGCTCCCTCCCACGTGATCGCCTCCTCCAAGCAGACAAAGCCACCGCAGATGTCAGGAGCCGAAGTGCCTGACGCCGGCCGGCCAAGCAGCCTTGAAGCAGGTGGCCAGGGTCTGAGCACAGGCCAAGTGTGCGCTCCGTCAGGCCTCGCTGCCTTCCAGGTGGGCGCGCCGCCCCGCCTGCTGATGTGCCCCGCGTCCCACGCATTCGGACCTAGGACATCCCACAGAGAGTTCCACGCCAGGACAAATGACTTGTATCAATGACACCAGGATTTGGGAAGAGTGAAGAGTCTGACGTCAGATTGCGTGGTTCGGTCCCGGCTGCACACTTCCTACCCTTGAGAAGTACACAAGATCCTACGCCCTTTCCGTCCTCTCGGTGCCTCTGTCCTCAGCGGAGAACGGGCTCCACGTTGCCTATGACCGCGTGCTGTGGGCGTGACACAGGGAAATGCACCTTTGCTCGGCACAGAGCAGGCAGGCCATTCTGGTGCACGACGCCAGGGGAGTGTCCCCATCATCTTTGTCTGCGGTGCATCTGGCCCAGCAACCCTTCAGTTTCTGGGTCCAAATATACACGTCAGAGAGGAATTTATTGCAACCGTCAAAATCGTGGTTAAAGAGAGGAATAAACAAGAGATACTGTGCTGTTTTCCCAGAGTCTGGAAGCAGGACGACGTAAGACAGAGCCGAACCGAATGGCAGGGGTCAGGGCCCACCAGCTGCCGCCGAGCAAAGAAGCTGCAGGCTGGATTCAACCCCGTCTTCATCTGCCTTCTTGGTGCAGTTCCGACCGGGCGAAGGCGGAAATTCGTCCATGTAAGTCCATCCTCGTACAGCATGAACAGAGTTAAGGCTCTAGATGGGGTGAAAATACAGTCCAGAAGCAGCAAAAATGCAGTCCAACCCAGAAAACCTGTGACCAGTGACCTGACAGAAAAAACCCACACCGAAGACTCAGTAGGGGCATCTGCAGAGCGTTGGGATGCAGTAAGTATTCAGTGTTTTCTGGGCACTTTTGGTGCGTGAAGGCCATACAGACCATAGCTAGGGATGGACAGCTCGCCTTCTTGGAACAGGATTGAGGCCTCCCTCCCCTCTCCTTTCTTTCATCCTCCCTCAGTCCCCGCCAGGGGTTTCAGACATCCCACTAGCAACTCCCCATTCCTCTTGGGAGCTTCGGTGTCCGACTCTGATCAAATCTAACTGCTCCCAGTCACTACAACTCCTTTGATGCTTGAAAGAAACACCAAAAAACTCAGTGAAGAAAAAGCTAGAAGGAACCATTTCCGTGTGTGGTTTGCGGGAGTGAGGTGGGTGGAATGGAAAGGAGCAGAGGAGAATTTTCTAGAAGGAGAATGATCTCTGGTTGAGGAAACACTTTAACAGACCCTCAGTCACACGAAAGAGAAGTCTCAGCCTAGTTTGGAAAACAGAGGGTTAAATAATGAATGTATGCAATTTATATATTTGTACGCCAAATATGCGCTCGCAGTGTGTTTATGAACGCGTAATGCCCGCAGATAGTGAGCGGGGGTCGAAGGAACTCCCAGGGTGAGGACAGACCGTGAGACTTCCTGCAGTGAGGGTGGCCTCTGACCTCAGTTGCCTACTCTTGTCCTCCTCCATCCGCCTCGTGCCCAGTGAAGTGTCACAGAGCTGCGCACCCTGGTTCCTGGCAGGATGGGCCCATGGGGACAGTGACCGGGCCCATAAGTCAGTGGGGGTGATGCGCGGCCGGGAAGGAGAGCCTGGCACACCTTAGGGGTCCGCAGAGATGCTGGAGAGAGGTGCCCGCAGCCTCATGAGTGGGGCCACTCTGCCAAGGTCCGGAGCGAGATGTTGGTGTCACAGGAGGGTGTGCATGGGGACAGAGGTGTGTCCTCCATGCAGCCTGCTCTGACTCAGAATGGCTCCCAGGGGGCCCTGACCACTCTGCACCATGGCCGCAGGAACGTCATGGCCCCTCTGCCCATGCAGGTGTCAGCCGGTGCCCTGAGCCCCTCTTTGGGCTGCAGACAGTGGGGACTCCACTGGGCTGGGCTTCAGATCTGCCCCAGAGAGGGGCCCGAGTCCTTGCTGGATGGATGAAAGCTTCGTGTCAAGCACGCCAGGAGGGAGATCTGGTGTTCTACCAGGATGGCGTTCCGGCAGGTGGGCGCGCACGGTCAGCCTTCCCGTCTGACCTTCGACGCCTCTGAAGAGGAAGAGGTGGGCCTGGCCAGCACCCCCTGTGCCTCCTGCTGGTAAGGCACCTCCCATGGGGCTGCCCAGCTCCTCCTGAGCCTCCGGGCCGGCAGGTGGCCAGGCCCAGCCAGCGGGCATCGACTTCCTCTGGCTCAAAATGCAGATCGGAGTCTGGAGTAGCCAGAGGGGAGCGCTGACCATCTTTGCTGGGACTGGACTTGCAAACTGGGGAGCTGTGACTGGGGCTGCCAGGAAGACCCAGTGGGTGCAGGGAACCTGTCTCTGGGAAAGCCGCAGAGAGGCAGAGGGAAGTGGGCAGTCCCCGAGGCCCAGGGCAGGCCGCGCAGGCAGCGAAGCTGCTCTCCTGGGATGCTCATACGCCGGCCTCCCTTTAGTTCCCTTGGACCAGACTGAGCTGGGTTTCCTTCCTGGGCGACCAAAGTGTCCCACCCAAGATGAGAAGCTCGGAAGGCCAGGGAAACGGAGAGCCTTTGTGTTTTCTGATAGCGGTCGTGTCAAGGCCTTAGGGAAAACACGCTGCCCACAGCGTTCAGGCCCCTGTCAGCCCTCCGAGGAGGGGCAGGGTAGCCCTGGGAGCCCCAGGTCCGCTCTGGGGACCCCGATTCACTGTCCCCCTCAGGGAACAGTGCTGACAATTACTGGGGGACGTGAGGCTCTGATGTCCCCTCGCGGCCAGACCCCGAGGGGCAGAAAAGGGTCCACGTCAGAGCAGAGGTGAGCCTGAGGGCAGACACTGCAGGAGGGAGACCAGCCCTGGGCTGGGGTGCTCCTCAGGACAGTCTCGTCTGAAGATGTTCCTTGGTGGCATTGGACCAAGGGACCAGCAGCCACCTAGGAATGCAAGCACCTCCCGCTTCGCCCGCAGATTCCATCAAGGCAGGAAGGTGGCTTCTACGGGAGGGCTCTCGTGGATGGGAGGAGCTCCGATGGTGCAGGCTGCCCGCGTTCCTTTCCACCGGGGCCTGAGGCTGCGTGCGGGCTGCTCGCTGAAGTCGGCGGGCTGCTCAGTGGGGTCGTGGGTGGATCTATGGCCGTCTAGCACCCCTAGACCTTTGTGGGAGGACGGAAGGTGCCACGCTGTGGCATGTGTGCCGTGGAGAGTCTTGGGGACAGGGTCCAAGGCTCCCACCTGACCTTCTGGAAACAGTGGTCCAGGCTGCGGTGGTTTGCCAAGGACCACGGCGGGGCCATGTCACGTGAGCCGTCACCACCAGCTCCGTGACCCCGTGGCGCCTCACGGCAACCCCGCGAGACCAGAAGGACGGCCCCATTTCACCGGTGGGGAAGCTGGTGCTTTACGAGGCCTGCGGTTCTCACTCATGAATCAGGACGATGGATTCTCACCACGTGGGAAATGGAGTCCGTGTCCCGTCCCCGTCCCCCTCGGGCCACATTGCCTTTGGTGTTGTTTGGACCGGCAGTGGCTGTGGAAAAGACGTGAGGCCAGTAGCCTTGGCCCCCACGGGATAAGCTACTAGTGCCTGGCTGGCCGGCAGGCTCTCGCTCTCTCTCCAGCCCCATCACTTCTTACAGAGCATCAGGCGGCAAAACCACGCAAATCAGGGGCTCATCCGAACGAGGCTGCAAGTGATGCCAAATAAGCACGAGGTAACGCTCAAGTTAACCCACCAACAGGCTCCCTGGCGTGTCCCCCAGCAGTGTCCTGGGGTGCCCCCACCCCGGTGCTGAGCGGCACTGTCCCCGTCGTGAACGCTGCCCCCAGCTGCCCCCGCCGAGGTGCATCGTGCACCAGGCTCCTTCCGCACCCGCTCCGCGCTCCCAGGCCGCATGAATGCACATCTCCTCCACTCATCTACGGGCACCCAAAGCTGTGCGTCTTCGTGGCATGCTTTGTGCACGGTGCCTGCTCCGTGGGGATGCACACCCGGGGGCTGCCTCCTGGGGGGGGGGTGGCGGGAACCACAGCCATGGCCCTCGGGCCAGAGCGAGGCTGCACCGGCTGTGGGATGCGATTACCTTTTGTCCCAATGCACAGAAAGATTGACTGAAAGAGCCTGAGGACTTGCTCCCAAACATGCACTCACCAGGACACCCCACGAGGCTCACGCCCCAACTAAAATGCATGCCATGGGCACATCTCGATGGCTGGATTCCCTGAGAGACCCTCAGTGAGAACCGAAAGGGCCCACGTGACGTGATACCCTCTGCACTGAAGCAGGACGGCCTTTCTCAAGGCGACGGGGAGATGGCCCTGCGGGGCTCCTGCCAGCGGGGGACCATGGAGAGATGCCGTCCGCCTCACGCATACCACGGGAGCGCCGGTCTCCTCTGCTCAGTGGGAAGGGTGGCCCTGAGGGAGAGAGAAGGAAGGGCTCAGACGCACTTGCTGTCGTGCCCTTCCCGAGAGCGGCCCCTGCGAGCCGGGCTCCAGCGGGCGCCGGGGTCATGACACGGGGCCGGCGCGACCCTGTCCATGAGGGGTCGGCCAGCTCCACACACGGACTAGGAGCCGCTGCTGATCCGTCCCTGCACGTGGGCGTCCGGTGCAGCCCAGATCACCGGCTCTCAGCGTGCAGACAGAGGCTGCGGACGAGCAGGTGAGGAAAGCACCCCCCGGGGCGGGAAGGGGCTGGGGGCACATCTCCCACGACGCTGCCGTGGCCCCAAGGGTCCCCTGGTAAAGAAGGGGAGGATTCACAGGAAGAACAAAGGGGCAGGGCGTGGAAAGTACAAGAATGTTCTGGAAACTGCATCAGTCTGGCTGGACACCGTGTGGACACCGCTGTATCTCTGAGAACCCCCACGGGACCGGCCTGAGTGACGCCGGGAGGGACCGGGGTGTTCCCAGGAGCACACGGTGGCAAAGGCCATGCAGCCAAGGGCGTCCGGGAGTCCAACACACACAAACACACACACCCGGGGGGAAATACAGGACAAATTCCCAGCAGCACTCCTTGTTTAAAGTCACATGCAAGGGGCGCCTGGGGGGCTCAGTGGGTTGAGCGTCTGCCTTCGGCTCAGGTCGTGATCCCGGGGTCCTGGGATCGAGCCCCGTTCAGACTGCCTGCTCAGCGGGGGGCCTGCTTCTCCCTCCCGCCTGTGCTCCCCCTGCTTGTGCTCGCTCTCTCTCTCAGATAAAGAAATAAAAATCTTTAAAATAAATAAAGTCACATTCAAGTTACAAAGGCTAGCTGCTGAGAAAGAAAGTTTTCAAGTGAATGAGCTGTGGATTTTTGTCTTTCTCCACCTTCCACCTTCCTCCGGCTCCCGCCAACACGAACGCACATGCCCACAGCACACGCACACACTCCCGGGCGGAAATACAGGCCAAATTCCCAGCAGCACTCCTTAAATTCTTAGTTGACATCTCTGCCACTCCCCAAAATTCCACACTCATAGCAACTGCTAAAAATCTTTATTTTTCTTCCTGCTCTTAAACCTCGTCACGGGTCATGTTGTGGCCAAGACGCCCCCACATCACGCTCTGCTTGTCCCTCTCGTGGCTGTGAGGCCTGGGGTCCCCCGGGCCCCTTCCAGCAGGCCTCCCCACGCACGCTGTCCTGTGTTCCGGGATCGGAGGGTCCTAAACCCAGCCCGGTGTGGGGGACTGTCTTCAAGAAAAAGAATAAAAGAATGGGCACAGAGAGAAGCACGACTGAAAAAAAATATTTAGAACAGAGAAGAAATCACAACACATGATAACTATTCAAAAGCTGGCACATGCAATAAGCATAATAAGAAAAGACAAAAACTCACCCTTTTTGCTAATTAAGTGCCTGATGATGACTAGCATTTTGAAGAATTTCCTGCAGAGAGATCATCAAGCCCTTCCTCCCGCACGGTTTGAATTAGCTCCTTCTCCACTGTGAGAAAGAGCGTCACTTGACCGTGTCCTGCGCGGGCGGGCTGTGGGTGCGCCCCGTGGGGTCCTGCAATGGTGCTGGCCGGGGTCCACCGGGGGTCCCTGAGCCAGGCCGTGCCCTGGGAGTCTGCAGCCCCAGCTCCAACCTTCAGCGCCTGTCAGAATGGCCTGGAGGGTTTTCGACGTCCAAACCTGACCCAGCCTGGGGAGGCAGTCTCCAGGACTTCAACATCCACAGTTTAAACGTCGAACCTTGGGAGCCAAGGACCCACTGAGGCAGACTTGCTCCCCAGGAGCCAAGAGGAAGGTATTTTCACCAGGTTCAATGTATGAGCGTGAGAATCACATCAGCTCTTGTCAGTATTCGTTCGCCCTTCCGCGTCCAGGCTGCCCAGCGGTTTCTCTCTCCTGGCACTGTGCGCCTCCGGGCAGGGTCCACAAACTCACGGCCGTGGCTTTCCCTGTGGCCGTGGCCCCTCGTGGCCATGGCTCCCCGTGGCCATGGCTCCAGCGCCTCTACCCCAAAGGGCTGAGGCTGGGGGGCAGCCCTTTGACAGGAAGACAGGCAAAGGGGCTTGTTTTAAAACTGAGTTTGCACAGCAAATATGTGTTCATTTAGATTAGACAATAAACATTAATTTAGGTGACATTGTTCCTAAATATGCTTTTATTCACACTTTCCCTACTACAGACGCCCACGGTTTCAGAACAGCTCGCCTTGACGATGTTTGGACTTCACAGCCGTACAAAATCAATACATTTCACTGCAAATTGTACTTGGAGTTTTGAATTTGGATCTTGTCTCAGGCTAGAGACACACAGTCAGATCCTCACTCGGGATGCTGGGCAGTGGCCCTGAGCGGCAGCTCCGTTCCGGCCACGTGACCACGGGGGTCCACGCCGACACAGGCTTATCAGAGGTCACCCCCTTGTCAGTCGAGGAAGATCTACACGCTCGTCTCCCAGGGCCACCGCGACGCTTTGCACAGACCGGGGGCCTAAACCCATAGGACGGTGTTCCTGGTCCTGGCGGCCACATCTGAGGTCTGGGAGTTGGCAGGGACGAGGGCACCTGCTTTGCAGGGGCCCACGGCGGGGCTAGAGGAAACGGGGGTATGCAGGTTTTGCTGTGTTTCCTCTAAAACTGAAAAGTGAAGCCGTGCACACACACCCCTAGACCTCGTCTCTGGGGAGCACGGGAAGGGCGGACAGGAAGGTCACAGTCACCTTGCCCTTTCCCACACCTCCCCCCGCCCCCCGCAGGCCCAGCCCCGTGTCCAGGCCCCTGGAGGCGCTGGGCCTCCGCGAGCGGGAAAGCATCACGTGAAGACTGGGTTGCGGCTTCTCGGTGGCTGAGAAGTGAGATCTACGGAAAAGCTATGAAGCAGGTAAATATGCTTTTTCTCAGATGGGTTGAGGCTCGCCGCAGGGATGAGGGTGATAGAGACCCACTGGCCTGACCTCTGTTGCAGAGACCGGCCATCACAGGTGTTCTGGGATCGGCAGGCCTGCAGGCATCAAAGAGCAGGGACACTCTGCAGACAGGTTTTGCCAGCAACGCGGAGCCACACGTAATGTGGGCTGGGAATGCCTTCCAACGGGCCCACCCCCTTCGACCCTGCACCGGCCACAGCACGATCACCTCTCCCCTGCTCCGCTTGTCTCTGTCTCTCCACGTTCCCTGGTTAGGCCCTCACTCCTGCAGGAAGCTAGTCTTACCACCTGCCACACTGTATGTCCCTTTCTGAATCTGTCCTTTCATCTATTAAATGCTGGCAATAAAAACCTATCTGATAGAACTTTAGAGAATATAAATGATAAAATGGAAGAAAAGTGGTTAGCACCGTGTTGGCGAGCAGTAAGTACGCAATACAAGTGTCTGGTACTTTAGAAGGGCATGAGTTAATGTCAGATCTGGAGAAATTTCCCCAGGGTGGGAGTGGCTATTTAAAAACAAGTATTTTTTTTTCTTTTCAAATTCTAGTTTCACAGTGCCTTTCAAGTGAAAAACGAGCAGAAAGGCAAACCTTTTTGTGTCCTTGGTATCTGGTTACAGACCAGGGGTGGGTAAAGGCCAAGAGAAACCCAGTCTTAGCAGAGGACGGTTTTGGACATACGCCCCGGCCATCAACAGCTGACATTCCCCCAGACCTTTAACAAAGGGGATCAGGTTCCCACCCTGTCCCCAGGCCCAGAACGCGGGCACACAGAGCGGGCATTCATCCCACAGCCCTGTGGGGCGCACAGCTCAGGAGGCGTGGGCCTGGCACTGGGCTGACATCAGCGTCCGCCTGGAAACGCAGGACACACCTGCTTCGAGGTAGCGTATGCGTAGACCTTTTATCTAAGCCCCAGCCCTGCAAGTGTGGGAACAGGAGGCTGGCATCAAATCACCCAAGTTGGCGTTAGTGGGTGGGGCCTGCCGGAGATAGGCCTCGGGAAGGTCAGGGCTGAGCGTCTGGGGACAGGCTGACTCCCTGCCTCTCCCGGGGGAGTCAGCATGTCGGAAAGGAGGCTGGCCAGAATGAACCCTGGAGGGGCCACGCTAGTCGTCGAACGGCTCTTCAGCCAAGACGGTCTGATTCTTTTTTTTTTTTTTTAAGATTTTATTTATTTATTTGAGAGAGAGAATGAGAGAGAGAGAGCAGGAGAGGGGGGAGGGTCAGAGGGAGAAGCAGACTCCCTGCCTAGCAGGGAGCCCGATGCGGGACTTGATCCCTGGACTCCAGGATCATGACCTGAGCTGAAGGCAGTCGCTTAACCAACTGAGCCACCCAGGCGCCCAAGACGGTCTGATTCTAAAGCAGGGAAGGCACGAAGGGGTAACACACACAGTGTTCTGCCAAAAACCTACGAAGGCAGTGGGATCAACACCTAAACCCCTTCAGGGGACCGCCAGGCACGGGAATGGTCCACAGCATCGTTCTGGGAAGGTCTGGGGACACAGCGCCTGCCACCCGCCGGTGCCCCCATTGCTGGCGAGGCATCGGTTAATGAGAGTCTGCTGAGAACAAAGGAGTTAATTCTATAGACTCTGATTTTCAAACTGGGATATCAGCAGGAAGCCCCAAACAAAACAGATTTTAATTCTCTTTAATATTACTTGCACAGGGGCCATGTTATGCCCTTTTGTGTTCTCTCTAACATTTCCAAAGCTGCTGATGAAAAGCTTCTAAAGCTGAGTCACCCCACGCCAGCCACAAGTTCGGGTTCATTTCAGTCCAGGATTTCACCGGCTGGAGGGCCTGGGTTGTCGTCCTGGTGCTGCCAACAAAGGATGCAGCCTGAGCGGCTTAGAACAGCAGAGACCCATCCCCTCCCAGTTCTGAAGGCCACAGGTCTGGGTGTGGGCAGGGCCGCGCTCTCTGGGAGGGGCCGCGGGGAGGGTTTGCTCCCAGCTCCTGCCCTTCCATCGCTGGCCTCCTTCTCCCAGCTGCTCCACCCCTGAGCCTGCCCGGGTCACCCCCTGGGTGCTCACCTGGCATTTCCCCTTCTTGTAAGGACTCAGTCACATCGGACGAGGGTCCTGCCTAATGGCCTCATCCGAACTTGGTTATGTCCACAAAGACCCCACAAATGAGGTCACTTCCCAGGTACAGGGCTCAGAACTTGGGGGGAACACAGTTCTACCCCTAGCAATTACAAACTTAAAGTTTGAGGTATTTCTAAAAATAGACATGCCCTGCGCCTCTTCCTCGGAGGACCGGCATCTACTTGAACTTGTCTTTCTTTTTATCTCACACCCGTTTAATTTAAGTCCCTGGAGGGCACAGAGCAAGCATTTCACAAATAACAATGGATCACCTTCTGCTTCCCACTGAAACCACCCCAGCCCCGAGCTTGGTGTGTAGTTCCTTAGCTTGTTACGGAGACCACTTCCTGGAGGGCCAGCCCAGAGTCCCAAGTTCCACGTTCAGAGTCTTTCTCTGGCTCGTTCTTTCCCGGAGGAAGCTCTTAGCGCAGTCAGTGTGAGCACCCGTGGTTCTGGGTTGAGCTGCCCCCCAGGAGTGGTGGGGGGGGTGAGGGCCGGGGGGCTGCATGGGGTCGGACAGCTGGATGGGTGGGGGCTGTGGTTGGAGGAACAGAGGGTGTGAGGACTAGTAGTCTGCTCTGTGGGGGTAGGAAGATCCCACCTCTGACCACCCCTGTGTCAGATCCCGCCACAAAAGGGCTGGCACCAGCCTCCCTGCAGGCTGAGAATTAACGGGAGGCAGGAAGCCTGGCTGCTCTTGGCCCAGTGCCAAGCAGGAGGAGAAGCCAATAAATATTCATGTTTCCTATGACTGACACAGCCTTCATTTGCATGTCACTCCTTAGAAATGCTGGTAAAAAACCACTCACAATGTAAAAAAAAAAAAGAAAGGAAAGGAAAGATCGCTTTAGTTGAAAATAAAGGGGTTTGTCTCAGTGGGAGATGAAATATTCCCATTAATTTCCAGGGTTTTCCTGTGATCCTGATGGAGTCGCAAATGCTTGAGGCAGCACGATGCACACATTGCCATTTCAAACAAAGTCAGTGTCAAAAATGACACTCTGCAATTTTTTTTTTTTCTGGAAAGCAAGAGATACAAGAGGAATTAATTCACAAAGCCATTGAATGCTTAAAAAAATGCAAGCAGTCAATAGATGAAGACTAGAGAATTAAAGACTCATTTTCTCAGGTTGATATGAAACAAGCAGGGGAACCCACAGACTGAACGCAGCAGGAGTGACTGTGTCTCCCCGAGCGAGAGGCGTGAACAGCCAGGTAAGTAATCTCATGGAAAAACTATAAAGAAGAACCCCCCCCCCCCGCCTCTGAGATTGCTGAATATATTCTTCTATTCAAAATAGTCATACAGAAATAGCCAATCAGATAAAGCTGAGAAAATACCCATTTTTCACAGATGGACGCATATGGAGGGCAGCATACATGCAGACGACCTTCCCTGTGGGGCTGTCCTCTGCAGAGGTCCCACCTGGAGGTGCCTATCCTGAGGCTGGGTGCCCATCAAACCCGCTCCTTTAGGATCTCTGTTGGAGTGCAATGATCTGTGCGTGTAATCATACCTCTCCCTAATTTATGAACTGGGAGTAGTCTGCTCACAGGTTTCTACTGAAGAGGTGAATGTTTGGACATTGCCCAGAATGCTAGGGGACAGGATAACAGAGACAAGGACAAAGCGGGAAGAGAGGTCATTACAGATCCAAACACTGATGACGCAGAACCTCAGCTTAAAGCAAGTAAGTAGCACCATCCACACGCTCTCCACATGGTAAAGTCTAGATGGGACCCAAGAAGAAGCAAGTTGTATTGTTTAGGAATTTTCATCATGTAGGAAAGAACTTAAAAAAAAAAAAACAAAAAAAACTCTGGAAGATTATTTTTTCAATAAAGTGTATGTGTTTAGAATTTGAAAGGGTTCGAGGTTGGTTTTTAAATGAAGTAAGTTTTAAAGGTTATTTGTAGATTTAAAACTTTGTTTGCATTTAGCATCGACTGTGATTTTATCTACTTTTGACACTGGGTTTTGACAGTATATAATATATTCTCTGTTCAAAGATACGCCTTGGCAGAATTTGATGAGTGAGGCATTGGTGCTTGTCTGAAAGGGGGAAAAATGTGATTTTGTACATTTGCGTGTTCGGTTTTTGAAGAATAGTTTTCTCAAACCCTGTCACAAGTCTTGGCTTCATAAGCAAAGACGATGGGACTAGATTCTTTGAGCTGATCTTAGATTTCATTTCTGATTCCCCAGGCTCTGCCGACAGGTGGGAGCTGGCTCAGGGCCACAGTAACCGGGCCAGCATGGCCTCTGGCTCCGACCACAACTGGAACAAGATGGAGCCCACAGTTCAGCCCTCCCCTCAGCTCCCTGGGGCGGGAGCGTGTCACTCACCCATGCTTTGAAACTCGGTCTTCTGCGCATTGCTCGGGGTTTCTTTCTCCAGATCCCAGGACACTCCGCGCTGTGATGGGAGAGGGCACAAAGAGCCCCAAGCAGCACTCACAATGCCTGTTTCTCTCTGGAATCTGATTTGAGACAAATAGTCTGAAAGCATTAATGTCTCATTCATCAACTTCTGTCAATGTGTGTCTTGGAGTGGAGAATGTATTACATGCTGTCAAAAAACCAGTGTTGGAAGCAGATAAAAATCATACATGTGCTAATTGCAAAGAAGGTTTTAAATCTACAAAGGGCCCAGCCATGGTCTTGGGATTCCCTCCCTCCCTAAGGCTGGTGCCTTCCGGAAGCACCATTGCCCTCCTGCAAAGTTGCCCAGGAGAGGCCCCACTGCCCAGGGGTCTGTGAGTGTCCACATCCCCAGGTGAGTCCAGAGTTGGTGTTTCTGCCACGTTTCCAGCCCTTCTACCTAGCACAGCTTGAGTTTCTCGAGAGTTTTCACATGAAATCAAAATTCTCTGTCACAAGTAGAACAATGGTCCCGTGTTACATGTGATGCCAAACTGAAGTCACCAGAGTCAGAAACAGTCAAGGCCTCCCCCTGCCAACATGAGGCCATGCTCCTGCAGGGGGCTGGCAGCCTCCGGCTGGGACCATGACCTGGGACCCTGTGGAACCCACTGTAGCCAGGACAAGAGGCCAGTGATATGCGGTCCCAGGGGTCTGACACTATGACCTGTGAATGGGGATGGGGTCTCAGTCCAGGGGTTCGCATGCCCAGTGGCTGAGAGGTTGTCCAACTGCCTACCCAGGAAGGGATGGCTGAATCTGAACAAGTGCACCACCATCAGAGTCTCCTTAGACCCTCTCCTTCACAGTTACTCAAAGTTCTTTCACATTTTCCTTAAAAATCAAGATCTCTTAAAACATTAATTCATAATTTAGGATCAGTTAGCCAACTCAGCATTTCCATCCGGAGGCATATGACCACGGATGCCAGGCACCCACAAGGTGATGGAATTTAGAGCTCCTGAGACCCAATCCCATGATGAGTTTCTAATGGGTCACAGAGCTGGGAGCCTGGGAAGGGTGCAACATTAGACTGCTCCTGCCTCTGATACCATGAAGGGAGTGTTCCATTGAAATTTCGACGATTATCCTCTCTTCCTCTAGTGTGTAATCATCTGACACTTTCAAAGAGTGTGATTACAGGCAATCACTTCCCATTAGTTATTGTTCCCCAATGTCCCTGCAGGACAGCACTACTGGCAGCCCACTTGCACAGCTCAGCAAGCCAGTGCAAGAAAAGACTCACTGACTTTCAAGAACAAACTAACAGAAATTGGAGTAAAAGAAAAAAAATTCTCTTTCCATGTTCCCAAGCTGAACAGAACCCAGGAGTCTAAAACTAGTCATCTTTCCTGTGTGCTGGGGCAGGGGTGCCATGTGCTGCCAGCAAAGCACACAGTACCCTCCCTCATGATGTCTCCCAGAAGACCTCCATGGCATATGCACACACCCATACACACGCAAACACCATACCACTACCATCACCTCCCTACTCATAGAACACACACGTATATACTACCACCACCACTACCACCAATACCATCACCATCACCACCACCATCACCATCATCACCACCATCACCACCACCATCATCACCATCACCACATTGCCATCATCATCACCATCATCACCATCACCATCATCACTATCACCACCATCACCATCATCATCACCGATCACCATCATCACCATCATCACCACCATCACCACCATCATCACCATCATCACCACCATCATCACCATCATCACCACCATCATCACCACCATCACCACCATCACCATCATCACCATCATCACCACCATCACCACCACCATCATCACCATCACCACATCGCCATCATCATCATCACCACCACCATCATCACCAGCATCATCACCATCATCATCATCACCATCATCACCATCACCATCATCACTATCACCACCATCACCATCATCATCATCACCGATCACCATCATCACCATCATCACCACCATCACCATCATCACCAGCATCATCACCAGCATCATCACCATCATCACCACCATCATCACCACCATCATCACCAACATCACCACCATCACCACCATCACCATCATCATCATCATCACCACTACCTTGGGTTGTTTTTTCATTCATTCATTCATTCAGCACTGATTAAATATTTCCTTACACACACCAGCCTTCTCCATTCATTCATTCAGCATTAACTAAGTGCTTCCTATATGTATTCATTGCTTTACTAGGCCTTGGAAAGACAGAAATAAATAATCCATAATCCCTGTTCTTAGGATCTCATAGACTATAAGGGACACAGAAAAATAAACTTTGCCTTATTGTATAAACATCATCTCTTAATCAAGTTAGACTAAAAAGCAGGGTACATAACAGAGGTCTAAAAGAGAGCTTCAGTGTTTAGATAAGGAGTGGTACTGCCTGGCTGAGGGAACCAAACCCAGCAAGCTGAGAAACATCCCTCATCACCACCCACCCTCCTACATGGATTTCAATGCCTCCACAGAACACTTGTAGGGGGTGAGGTCTTATCACAGGGAAGGTCCTCACACTGGGATCAGGGCTGGCCTACACATGTTCCTCAGGAAGAGGGGTTTGTGAAGGTGCTGCTCTTCACCAGGACTGGTCACCAGGTCCCAGAAGGCTTACAGAATCTCCAAGAACAAACAGAATGTAGCTAATGACACATTCCCCCAGGAGTTAATGAAATACCCTTAGTCAAACCATATCGTCATGAAATACCAGCCTCCCAACCACACTTGGCCTCCCTGCAGGAAAGGGAGCTCTGTGAGTTCATTCATCAGACTGTCACAGAGGCAGATTAGAAATTGATCTGCAGGTCAGTCTCCAGAGTCATGAACTTACATGCAGAGTATGTGTTAGTCAAGTGAACTTTTTCAAAAGAGTGTCTCCTTTTTGGTAGTTGGTCAATAATGCTTCACCATTCATAGAAACCACGGTATACCCTAAGCTCGGCTGTCCTCTTTTTTTTTTTTGGCTGTCCTCCTTCAATTGCATGGGGTCACTGTAAACCAAAAAGCATGGCAAAACCTTTAGAACTGACAAAGAACAGTTTCAAAATGCTGTGATGCGCCCGAGTAATGGTCATGACACAGCAGGTGCCAGGAAGTTAGAGCTCATCTCTCTAGGTGATTAAACCAAACTCCTGAAATGTTTCCACTAAACCCTCGATACTACGTCACAAAACTGACATGTTTAGATCTCCATGATACGTGGTTGAGTGGTAAAACCGGTTGTTGAATGGCATGAATTGTCTGAACCTACCTATATAGAACTGAGTGCGTGTGTGTGTGTGTGTGTGTGTATACAGAGGAAGAAACTGGAAGGAAGTCCTATAAAACGTTGACGACAGCTCTCTTGGTGGATGAAACTGGGTGTAGGGAGGGAGAATTCTTGCTCTATGGCAGTGTAAGATTTCTTTTTAAAGATTTATTTATTTATTTTAGAGAGAGAGCATGGGTGGGGGAAGGGGCAGAGGGAGAGTATCTTCAAGTGGAATTCCTGCTGAGTGCGGAGTCCAACTTGGGGTTCCATCTCACTACCCTGAGATCATAACCTGAGCCGATATCAAGAGTCGGACGCTTAGCCGATGGAGCCACCCAAGTGCCCCTAGAGTATAGGATTTGGAGTCACAACAACCAGAGTTCAAATCCTGGTTCTGACACCACTAGATTTGCTGTTTGACAGTCATGCTTTGAACTTTGATCTTCCCAACTGTAAATTGTAAATAACAATAGCACCTTCCATGTAAACTTACGCTAGGATTAAATGAGAAGACCGTTACCTTGTCATAAATGCTCCATGATGATTGGTAGGACTTCAATTTTTTCTATTTTGAAATAGGTACATCCATATATCTAGAAAAGTATTTGTTTTTTTTTTTTTTAAATCCACGCCACTTAATGCTGGAGCTTGCTTCTTGTCCTTTTCTCTTAAAGACAGTATGATCTAACACAGTATTTGGGACACTGTAGATCAAACAGAATGACATGGTTCCCAGAGCCTAGCACCACAGATTTTGTTTGTGACGTCAACATCAGAATGCAGGAAGCAGAGTTAGTCTCTTCTGCACTAGGATACCACAGTATCTCTCCCACCCTCTATATTCATGGAGATGCTGCTTGGACTTGCCACGTGTGAGTAGCTGGGTGGGGCGTGGGTTTCAGAAGACGGCCCCGGCCCTGCAGAAAGCACCGCAGTAGCTGCACCTAACAAGGACTATTGGCTCTATGGGATGTGGATTACCCCGTAAGGAATAAAGAAGCTAAAATGCTATGTGGTGGCTGGTTTGTAAGGTCTGGTGATAAGGGGTTCTTCACTCTTCAGCCTCTCCTATCAGCAAACTCATATCTCTAGTCTGGGGATGTAGGATGCTCTCCTACTCTTCACAAAACGTAGATGCTTCCACATGGCTGAAAAGACGGATCAAAATCACCACGGCACCTGTCAAATCACCCAGGGAACATTTTCACCGAGGGGTCTTCCAAATTATAAAGCTGGTCTCTCACTTCAGCTCACAAATTTGCAATAAATATTGAAAATCTCAGCACCTGTGCTGAGCTATGAGTTTTACTTCTTGGTGTGAGGTTCCCCCTAAAATAAACAGGAAGCTTCCAAGTCCGGGGGCATCTGCATCCCGGCCCAACTCGGGAACTCTGAGCCGGAGACTTCCCTTGGCACAGGATGGCCCCCTCCCGCCCTGTCTTAGGAAACCCCGGGAGAGTTTGTTGGAATTCACCTCCCCTTATCACACCTTATCTTTACTAGTGAGCTCCCAGTACAAGGCTCTTATTAGGAATCAAAAAATAACATGCTTCAACCTTAGCCTGCTTTGATAAGCCCGGTAACCAATTTAGGTCCCTCTTAAGCAACTTTAGCCAGAAAATAAGAATCAGACCTTCCTTGTGGAGTGGACAGCTCTCTCCAAGGGCCAGCCTCCAGCTGCTGTTTTGTATTACATGTATGCACACATATGCATATTTGTATCATAGGTGTGTATTGAATACATAGCATGTGTTTATATTAAAATATCATTTGTATATATTACTTTAAAATATATAATAGAGGGGCACCCGGGTGGCTAGGTCATTAAGCGTCTGCCTTCGGCTCAGGTTATGATTCCAGGGTCCTGGGATCGATTCCCGCATCGGGCTCCCTGCTCTGCGGGAAGCCTGCTTCTCCCTCTCCCGCTCCCCCTGCTTGTGTTCCCTCTCTCACTGTGTCTCTCTCTGTCAAATAAATAAATAAAATCTTTAAAATATATATATATTTAATAGATACCTAATATAATTTATATTGTATGCATTTACTTTGTAGATGTTAGATACACACATTTTAAAATCCATGTTGGAGTACCGAAGGCTTTGGAGCTATTTGCCATCCAGACCTCAGGGGCTAGGAGGTGTGCATGCCTGGTCTCTCCTGGGCTAGCAGACTGGGTCACTTTGGTAGACTCTCATAACGGCTCTTGACTCTGTTACAAAGGAAGAGGCCCCTCCCAGAGAGTGGGTAGGGGTCTGTGCACCGTTACAGAAATGGAACTGGGGAGGGAGCTTCTCTGGTCTCTGCTAAGACCCGGGTTATGAGCAGGGGGCAGTCAGGACAGAGGGTCAAACACGAGAAAGCCTTCGGTCTCTAGAGGGAAGAGAGGAAAGGGGGTTGGGGGTGGACATGTCCAGGGGCTGGGGTGGGGTCCGAGGGCCTGCTGGGCTCGCGGCCAAGGCCCCTCAGCCGCCCTGCTGCCCAGCCGCCCCTCCTCCCCAGGCCAGGGTGTCCCGCCCCAGTGCCGGCTGTGTGGTGCCCCCCAGGCTATCCCCGGGGGTCAGGTCCCTGCTGGCAGCACTCTGGCCGCCACCCTAGGGAGCAGGGCCCGCGACTCGGGCCCACCTCAGCCAGCCCTCTTTTCCTGCCTCCTTCTCAGACCGCAAAACGGGTCCTTAGCATCACCTGCGCTGGGACTGGGCACCACATGGCTTACAAACCTCACACTTCAGGTTATTTATAGCTTTTCATCACAGCCCTAAATAACACAGAAAATTACCACACATCACAGTTATCTGAAGCCATGAAAATGTTCTCTCAGCACTTCTTATTTGCAGCCAGGCCTTCAGACTCGGCAGCCCACGTCCTGTGTGGGGGTGTCCCTGGGGGAGGGCCCTGGCTTCCTCAGGGGGTCTGTTCTCTCACCCCCTTGGCCCCGGGGGGACCCCAGCATCCCCCGGGCCCCTCTCCTGGGGCAGCCTCACGGGTCCCCGAACAAAGAAAATCCCACGTGCTCAAATCAGAATCACCTCTGGTCATGTAGTAGGATTCTATTTCTCCCCAGGTAAACTGCGGAATTCTTTTTCTGATTATAAAGACACCCCATGCTAACCGTGCCTAAAGCACGAGCCCTGTTCATGTGATGACAATTTTTTTATTTGAATTGTTTTTCTTTAAGGAATATTAGTATATGTTTCAAAATTCAGAGCTACAAAGGGGTCCCAGTGCGAAGTCTCCCTCCCACCGCCATCCCCAGCCACCCAGTTTCCTTCCCTGGGCGAAACCAGTGGAACCAGCTTCTTCTGTATTTTTCAAGAGATATTTTGGCTTAAACAGATATACTCACGTAATTTAAGGAACTGGGAACTGCCCACAGCCTCGTGGTCTGGGGAGGACGACATTCATGTGGCGTGATTGCCACGGGGCTTCCCTGCCCCTAGCGTGGCAACATGTGGACAGGCCACTCCGCTCTGACTCCTCTCTGCGTCTCTGTCGAGTCTGGAGCCCAGGGCCAGTCAGCAGCCCAGACCCGGTCCAACCCAGCTCACCCAAGTCTCTGTTGACTTGGCTCAAGTACGAGAGCACATGAAGTTTCATTTTTCCACTCGTTTTGAGATGCCCTGTTGAACATTATTAACAGTCTGTTCAACCTACAGACCTCCCTCCACATTTACTAGAAATCACCATGTTTTCTTTTCTGTCCTTTTTTCTGCTCCAGTTCAAGCTTCCTGGGGTTGGTTCCAACGTGTGCAGGTCCATACGACCCTCTAAAGGCAGCATCATTTAGCTCCAAGCAGCTAAAACCAAAAGGGAATTTAAACTCTACTCAAGAGAATGCTAACGGACACATACGCTATGGGAAAAAGATACATGTGCGCCAATGTACATGAACCAGTCGCATCCGTAAGCAGAAAAGAGATGAATCTCAGAAGCGTAGTGCTGAGCCAAAGAAGCACGCCCCCAGAGCGCACACGGCCGTCTCCTTTCACAGATGGGACCAGATGGGGCGGGATGCACAGCATATGCACGACGCGCTAAAGAAAAGCAAGAAATAACTATCCCGAGGACGAGGTCAGCGCTTCCCCGCAGGAGGGGCTGGGGTGCAGGTCCCCACCACCCACCGGGGCCAGCAACCTGTGGTTTGTTGAGTTGGGTGATAACAACAGAGCTGTTCACCTATTTTTTTAATTTTTTTTTATTATTACGTTCAGTTAGCCAGCAGACAGTACATCATTAGTTTCTGATGTAGTGTTCAACGGTTCATTATTTGCGTAGAACACCCAGTGCTCATCACAGCACATGCCCTCCTTAATACCCATCACCCGGCTACCCCATCCTCCCACCCCCCTCCCTTCTGAAACCCTCAGTTTGTTTCCCGGGGTCCAGAGTCTCTCATGGTTCGTCTCCCTCTCTGATTTCTTCCCAGTTTTCCCTTCCTTCCCCTATGGTCCTCTGCACTATTCCTTACGTTCCACATATTTTAAAGTAATATACCAACATGGACGGAACATCTGGCACCAGAGAGAGAACCCATAAAATCCAAGAGAAAAGTTGGCAAAGGGGCAAGACAGACAATTACAAGAATTTCTTAAAATTGTTATCAAGTTTTGCAGCATTTCACTTTCTAGGTGTTTGAATCACCGTTCTGTTGTTATCACAAAAAACTTTAATATATATATTTTTAAAGATTTTATTTATTTTTTGACAGAGAGAAAGACAGCGAGAGAGGGAACACAAGCAGGGGGAGTGGGAGAGGGAGAAGCAGGCTTCCCGCCGAGCAAGGAGCCCGATGCGGGGCTCGATCCCAGGACCCTGGGATCATGACCCGAGCCGAAGGCAGACGCTTAACGACTGAGCCACCCGGGTGCCCCCCCCCTTTTTTTTTTAAAGATTTTATTTATTTTTTGACAGAGAGAGAACAAAAAACTTTAATATTAAGCCATACTCTCTTCGGGGCTGTTTGATCAATAAATCTCAATGCTGTATCATTGCCTCAGAATCTCATACATGTAACTGCCCCTTAAACCAACTAAGGATGTTCCAGAATTCCACCGAGTGAATAGTAAAAATCATCCACACAGGTATTTAAATCGTTCCCCCGGACTTCAAGTCGAACGTTTCTTTGGGTCATAAAATGTCCACAACCTTGTTGAGATGCCAGGGGAAGACGCTGGCGAAGGCGCCCACACCGCGGGGCCGCCAGCCTGGGTCACGGGGGTCCCCCGGGCCCACGACATGCCCACCCCCGAGCCCCTGCAGCGACTGCCAGGCATTTCTGGTCCATGCTCCGAAGTTTACGTGTCCTCATAAAACCGATACTGGTCTTTCCTAAACGAGAGCTGCGGAAACGTTTAGAGGAAAAATGCTCATGTCGACAGAGTTTGTTACCGGAAGCACAACCACTTCTCCACGACCACTTTTGCGAGTTGTGATCACGTCACAGTGAGGGTGGAGGAAACGGTCACTTCCTTCGGGGTGACGGGGAACAGAGGGCAGTCCCACAGCAGGATGTGGTTTAGCCAGCATTGGACAGGGTAATCATCATGGCTCTTCACTGGCCCGAACTGGGACTAGCCAAGGACACGGAGCTGACAGCTTCCACCACCCGGCCGTTCTGCACACACAACCTGCTGCAGGGTCACTGTCTTACTGGAGCTACGCAGACTTGTCCTTTGGCTTATTTTTCATTTAGCTACGGAACTCGTGTGGGAGAAGTGCCACTGCAGATGATGACCTCCGTGAAGGTCGCTTGTCTTCAGGGCAAGGACGCAGACGCCATAGCCACCAGCACTCTGGGCAGGGTCCCATCCGCACCGAGTCCCCACGTCCCTCTCTTGTGACTGCAGAGTTCAGCTGGTTCTTGGGGCGGAGGGAGGAAGGTTAGAGCACAGGGACTCGGCTGCTTTGGAGACACGTTGGCAAATTTGAATAACTTATTTGGACAAGGAGCTGTGCCTTGGGTGTTCATCTCATGATGGAGAGCAGGGGCACATGGGCCCAAGCAAACACACCCTCATTTAACGATGCGACCACTCCCATTCCAATGGCCAGAACAAGTCACATGACCAAACCCAAAGTCGGTAGGGGGGCTTCTATGCTGCCCCAAGGAGGGGTGGGTGTGTGCTGAGCACCACTCCATCTGTCTCAGGAGGGCCGTCACAGAAGCTCTTCCCCATCGTGGAAGGCTGACCATTTCAACACAATGCAAAATGAGTACACAATAAAATTACAGATTTTGCAGGCGGCATTATCCCATGGAATCAATGAAAATAATCATTCTCTCACACAAACACGCAAGTATGTGAAGATCATCTTCAGTTGACAGTTGAAAAGAAAAGCACAAGGGCGCCTGGGAGGCTCAGTCGGTGAAGCATCTGCCTTGGGCTTGGGTCATGATCTCAGGGTCCTGGAATTGAGCCCCACGTTGGCTCCCTGCTCAGTGGGGAGCCTGCTTCTCCCTCTGTCTCTCCCCTCCCCACTTGACTCAGGTTCTCTCTCACTCATCCTGCTCTCTCTCCTTCTCTCTCAAATAAATAAATAAATAATCCTTTAAAAAAAAGAAAAAGAAAACAAAAGCACATAGATCATGGAACAAGCGTAAATTCCAAAGGAAAGTTTTGGATATCAGCGAGGCCTTGGGAAACCCATCTACACACTTGCAGAACTTACCTTCTCTGTGATCATGCTCCCAGATGTGGAAGGAGAGGTGATGCTACATCACATTCCACTGAGAGAAATTACACCAGAAAACCCCACATGACCTTTGATTCTCTCCTATAAGGATTAGACACAAATGCAGTGAAAACCTAAATTTTGCTAAATATGTGAGAAAATAAATGTCTTCGTCTATCTCCTGGCTTTATCTTTCAAGATAATGTCCCAAATCAAAACTGCTTATACTATTTATTTTGAACTTTTGGGGCCCATGTTAAGCAAATCCACTTTAAGTAGATAACGAGGACCTTCTGCATGGGGGCTCGGGGTTTAGGCTCTGAGACCAGGAGATTTCGGCTGGAAGGTCAGTGTGTCTGTGACAGCTCCGTGACGCTTGTGAGTTGGGCGTGTTAGCTGAGTTCCCTCACCCACCCCCACTGACACTAATATATCCAGAGCAAACATGATACCTAGGGTGCAGTGGCTCTCAGTAAGTAACAGGTATCGCTATCAAGCTTTCCAGGCCACCCTATGTCTGCGTTTAAATTCTACTTAGTCTCTCTATAATTTTATGTATTATTTTAGGTTTTCTAATTATAGTAAAGTTCATATAAGTAAATTAAGCAAATGTGCTGAACTACAACAGCCTACATGTTTCAGATAATATTTCCACCTGTTCTGGAATCTATTATATGTTACATAAGAAAAGGAGGATAAAACTCAGGGGAATATAATATTTATGCAAAAAATTAACATGCACTGAAGGGATATAATTAACTGTACTCAAATAGTTCCTGTGCAGCAGGGCATAAGCTACCGTGCTCGGTGATACTTTAAGAAGCATCAAGCGCTGTAGAGACAAAAGGACATGTTGGAACTCACACCTATACACACGTTGTAAAGTGTCTCTCCCAGCCCTCTCTGCACTCCACTCACCTCCCTTGTCACCTCTGCGTGTGCACAGTGAAGGAGCAGTTGTGGGTGAACAGAGGCTGTTGTAAAAACAGAACAAAATAAGAGAGGAAAAAGGAGGGAAGGAAGAAGGGAGAGAAGAAAGGGAAGGAGGGACGGAGAGAAGGAAGAAGGAGCTCACGGCTTCTTTTTTTTTTAAGATTTTATTTATTTATTTGACAGAGAGAGACACAGCGAGAGAGGGAACACAAACGGGGGATGGGAGGGGAGAAGCAGGCTCCCCTCTGAGCAGGGAGCCTGATGTGGGGCTCAATCCCAGGACCCTGGGATCATGACCTGAGCTGAAGGCAGACACTTAACAACTGAGCCACCCAGGTGCCCCAGGAGCTCACTGCTTCTTAAAATTTATATTGCAAAAACATTATGATATATTTGGTATTTTTCGTTATTTGAAATCAAATAAATTAGTCAAAACATGAAGGCTACTTATTACAGCAGGTGACTGTCAACCCTTTTCAGGGAGAGAAAATGTGTTTATAAGTCATGCCGGCATGTAGAGCCAGGAAGGCATTGAGAAGATGTTCTGTATCTGAATTGAGAAATCAGCACGGGCAGTACACTACATAGAAAATCCCTGTGTCAAGAGAGAGGACCAGGGCGCCTGGGTGGCTCAGATGGTTGAGCGTCTGCCTTCGGCTCAGGTCATGATCCCAGGGTCCTGGGATCGAGTCCCGCATCGGGCTCCTGGCTCAGCGGGGAGCCTGCTTCTCCCTCTGACCCTCTCCCCTCTCATGCTGTTTCTCTCTCGCTTGCTCTCTAAAAAATAAATAAAATCTTTAAAAAAAAAAAAAAAAGAGAGAGGACCAATTCTGGGTGGAGGAAGTAGTCTGAACAAAACCACCAAGACATGAGGGAGTGCAGTGTGTGAGTGTGCACTCACTTGTGCGTGCGCGTGCATGTGTGTAGGTGGAGTTGCAGGAGATGAAGTGGAAAGAGGGCAAACGTCAAGCACAGGAACTTTGCACATCATTCTAATGGATTGCAATGACACTGTCAAAGTCAGTGTTAAAATTTGGGGTGAGGACTGGCCCTCTCTGAATTGGATGAGAGCGATGCACCTCCCCTGGAAAGTGCCCATGTGCCTGCTCACACAGACTCATGATGCCCAGCATATAAACGTAGATATTCATATATCCACAAGTCAACAAATCGCTGGAAGGCTGTGGGGAAACAGCTCATCAAACCTCTCACTCCAGGGGAAGAGCAGAAGTGCAATTGGGATGGGAAAATTGGGAGAAGGCCCTCATGATGGCCAAGAAGCACCCCCCCAACACACACACACACAACCACCACCAGGATCCGCCCTTCTTCCGCTGCCACCACACACTCCAGGACTTGAGACCACATGAAAGAGGAAAAACAGGAAACCCCAGTGCTTATGCCGTAGCTCAGAGGAAATTCGAACCATCTTAAGGAGAATGGAAATAAAAGAAGTACCATCTACTCTGTGTCCGAACAACCTGAAGGCCCGGACAGAGCAGATCAGAAATAATGTGGAGACTGGGAACACCAGACCCACAAGTGGGAGAGAAGGAAGCACAGCACGGAAAGCCAGATTAAGACCCAGTCTGGGAAGAAGCAAGTCTCCAAGACCAGATGGAAATCCCCCACCAGGATTTCTAATTTAAGAGGATTGGTTGCCCTGACCAGGAGAGAGCCGTGAGGCAGGGCTATGGCCGGCAGCGGGAAGGGAAGGAGAGTCATAGTGACAGACGACACAGAAGACAATGGTGTTGCTGTGGTGGGAGCCAGGGTAAGCAGGGATGGGCTATGGTCCTGCAGAGAGGCAGCCTGTCCAGCCAGTGACTCTGAGCAAAGATGCACATATGGAATATGACACGGATACCTGCTGGACACGGGACAAAGACCCATCATCCCTCCTCACTCTCTCCCTTTGACCTCAGACACATCTCTGGCCACCTACTGTTTGCTTCCTTCCTGATTCATCTTCCTCTGCATGTCTCTTCAATGCTAGAATCCCTAAATCTCGTTCCCACTAATCCTTCTCTTCTCATCCTGTACTCCCTCCCCGAGAAATCTCACCTATGACCATGCCTCAGTTAGCCTTTAAATGAAGATGACTTTCAAATTCTTATCCCTAGCCATATAATACCTCCTCCATGTGCTCAGGATCTATATATGCACCTGCTGCTCAGCATTTCCACTTGGACATCATAACTCAAATTCAATATACTCAAGATAAAAGTAATAAACTTCACCCCCGCTGTGGTCATCTTCTGGGTTCTCCATGCTGATCCATGGCACCACCATCAGTGCAGTTCTGCTAACCAAACCAGGCCAACTCCAGCAGCCTCATATCCAATCTGTGCTCAGCACGTGTTAGTTATGCCCAAGTGCACCTGGAATTCACCCATTTTTCTCCATCTGCACTGCCTCCCCTCTTGTCCAAGCTCCCAATGCCCATCAGCCCTCCTCAAGGACACTGACCACCCTCCCGACTCCACATGGCTCTGCTCCCTTCTGACCCATGCAGGGTGCTGCAACCAGAGTGACGATGGGGAGGGACTCCCTTCCTAACTTCAACCCAGATGCCCAGCCATGTTCTTAGGGTGCGATGGCCCCATAGACTAACTGGCAGAACCCACAGGGATTTTTTCAAGGTAGGAACACATTCCAAGACAATCCAATCAAGATTACTTAAACTAAATTCTAAGACTTTTAAAAAAACCTCTCAAGGAAGAAGAATTTTCTTCCCCACTGGCCAAGAAAACAGAGCTTGTACCCAGATGGCCATTTTGGAACAAGCCTCCCTGCCTCCTGTCTCCATCAGGAAGGGGAGAGCCTGCCTGATAACAGAAACCATTCCAAGAACCGAAGACCAAAGTTAGAGACACAAAGCAGGTCACAGTGTTTCAGCCTGGATTGAGCCTCCCTGAAATGTATTTAGTGACCTGGGCCAATAATCTCAGGAACTTCGTTTTCCCAAACCAATTCAATCAGATTTTCTGTAAAATAAAGCAAAAACATTCTGTTATAGTTAACATGTGGGTGATCATAGATCATTACCCTCTTGGCAAAAATTCTTCAGGAGTGTCCTGTTACTCATTGTTCATAAGATAAAACCCAAAAATTTTTAATAGGGTCTCCATGGCCTTGATCTCACCCGTTTGCCTTTCAAGTCATATCTCAAACTGCTCTGCCCCTTGCTCTCTGCGCTCCAAGTGCACAAAATTTACTTCAGGTCCCTTGCCACAGTCCTTCATACTGTAACATCTGTGTGCTTAATGTTTTGTCTGGAACACTGTCACTTACCCATCACCCCCCATGTGACTCATTTTTTCCTCCAGGGAGCTGGGCAAAGTTAGATTCCTATTACATGCTTTATAGAGTTGTGGTCCTTCCCCCCAAAATACCTTCCACAGCTGGTAATTAAATATTGCTTAGTGTGACTATTTCATTGTCTGCCTCCTGCACTAGATGGCAAGCTGTGTGAGTCATCAGGGATATCTGCTGCTCCCAGCTGCACCCCTAACACCCACCACAGCAGCACATAGTAGGTGCTGAAAAGTGCCTGTTGGTGGATAGATGCATGGATGAATGAGCAGATAGATGAACAGGTGGATGAATGGATGGATGGACAGACAGGTGGATGGATGGACAGGTGGATGGATGGACGGATGGATGGATGGATGGATGGATGGATGGATGGATGGATGGATGGATAGATTGTCAATTAACTCTGGAGGTAGGAGTCAGAGACAAAGAGTGAGGTTTCTGGCTTGAATTACTAGGCGGAGATGATATCTTTAACTGAGCTAGAGGAGGAGAACCTGGGCAAGGATGTAGTGTGTGCATGTTACTATTTAAATAGTGGGAGGGAGGAACAAGTGAAATTAAGTTTGAAGATATAGCCCATGTTCCCCACAACCACCGAGGGAAATGTGTTGTGTCAGTCACAGTCAAGTAAGAAACATTCAGACAATTTCAACCAGCCACTGCCTTTGTTCCACAAACTGTAGATACCCTCGACACGCATATCTTAATCCGTTTCCTACACCTGCCTTGTCCCACATGCACAGCCTGGTTCCTGTCACTGTGTCCTCCTTCCTGGACACTCACTCGGCTTCATTCAGTCCTGACTGTCATGGATGACACTTTTCTGCACTCAGAACAATCACTCTGTGTAATAAAGATGGTGTGGAAATCTAGCATGTTTGCCAACACGTCGCTAAAAAGAGTGTTTTTGCTCAAAACTGAAAAGGACAAATTATAAATCTTTCGCACTCTTGAAGTTGAGTGGGATCCCACGGAACTTGAGATGGTATATATTGCCAAGCGAAGGTGTAGTTCAAAAATAAAATACCAAGGCCTAATTATAGTCAGTGGTGTTTACACTGTAGCCTTAATTCAGATGATTTAATTTCCCTTAGCAATATCTTTGCCACCCATTGTTTCTGATTATTTAGAAATAAGTGATTACAAAGAAAGATTATTTCAAGTATTTTATACAATAAGAAAAATGTTTATTTTATGTGAATTTTTCCATTTTGGGGATTATTTTTCCTGGTGAGATTTTCATCTTGGTTATGGTTGTTTTTTTTTTTTTTTCATTTTTTTAAGATTTATTTATTTATTTTGAGAGAGAGAGTGTGTGTGTGAGCACGCACGCAAGTGGGGGAAGGGCAGAGGGAGAGACAGAATCCTCCAGTCGACTCCCCACCGACCACGGAGCCCAATGAGGGGCTTGATCTCACGACCCTGAGATCATGACCTGAGCCAAAACCAAGAGGTGGACGCTTAACCGGCTCTGCCACCCAGGTGCCCTGGTTATGGTTGTTTTTAAATATGAAATACAAAATATTATGTGATGCACCATTATTCTTAAATACAGTTCACACAACACAGACATAGAAAGTAGGAGTCTTTGACACATTAAAAAAGTGGATAAAGGAAAACAGAAAAATAATTCTTCCAAATAATTCAGTCACCTGTAATTGATTGCAATGGGCATAGTGCATCAGGGTCTCAGATACTGAACCTCCAATCCGTCTCAGTAAGTTCCCCGTAGGAGCCACACATTTGAACCAAGGGGGAAACCTTCAGTGAGTGAAAATATATATGGGAAAGTATTTTGCACTCTTACTTTTGGTTGGAGCACAAGGAATAGGAAGCGGTCGAATAAGTGCATAGACTAGCAAGCTTCTGCGTTCGGCCGCAGAAGGGCAGGGAAATGGGGACCATGCACAGAGGCCATGGTGCAAGGCAGACTGAGAAGCGAGCACAGCAGTGGACAAAGAGCAAGGATGACGGCCAGGACTGTAGGTCTGAGTGGGGCCCCGCAGGAGCCCCCACGCTCCCTTCTGGCTCAGTAACAGGACTATCCAGTGACGGTACTTCCGCTGAGCACACGGCGTCCTGGAGGGGAAGACCACTTTCCCAGCCTCCCTTGCAGCTCAGGGGGGTGGTGCAGAACGTAGAACAGTGGGAAACAACCATGGGGGCCTCCTTACAGGGGGGCGCGGCCCCTCCCCCCTTCTTCTTTCCATCCTTCCGGCTGGAATGCTGGGTTGTTGGCTCAGCTTGAGCAGTCCCATAGCGCGAGAGATAGAAGCTACGCACTGCGACGATCTGAGCAGTGGGAGGTGGGGAACCTGTGCCCTCGAGATCCTACAGCCAGCATGGCAGCCCTGGCTGCTTGCCCGTGACTGTGTCACTGGTGTGTGTGTGTGTGGGGGGGTGAGTTGTAGCCACGCCCAGCGCTAACTAGTACGTGACCTAAGCACCAGTGCACACCTGATTCCTGACCAGCTCAGCCCTCTGGGGTTTATCTGGGAAAGGGGCCCAGGACTGCATGCAGGGGGGCCCTCTCCTTGCTCCCAAGCGTTGGGATTTCCAGGATGACAGAGTGACTTGGCAAATGGGCTGAGATATATACATGCATGTGAACACAGACACGTGAACACGCGATACACATGTGAACATAAGTGCATGTGTATGAACACACATGCAGACACAGGCACATGTGTGAACACACACGGACATATACAGATGCCTGTGAATGCACGTACGTGTGAACCTACATGTGTGCATACACACATTGTTCCTTACACCAAGTCATTGTGAGTCTCAAGCACAAACGTGACAAATGTCTACTCATTCCATGGGGCCAGATTTCATAACTAATAAATTCTCACTAAGAGTCAAAAGCAAGTTGTGGTAACCTGAGATTTCCCAATTATAACCAGGATGATGTGTTTACAGAGGAAGAAAGGCAGAAGCTTAAAATAACTGTATGCGCTCAGTGTATATTCTAAACTCATGGAACAGTCTGCTAGTCAGACGAATTTGGGTTGTGTGGAAAGAGAAATATTTAAATTCCTTTCTTATTCTGAGTGCTGTAGATTTTACTTTAATACAGAAAGATTAAAGCAAATGGGAGAGGCGCTGGTTCTAATAAGAATATTTATTAAGCAGGAGAACCGCTTGTGCTTGTTTCCAGGGCCCCAAAGAGATCTCTCTTCTCTGTAAACTGCAAGAACACCCCTCTTCCAGTGAATTGTTGAGAATTAAACAGGACAGAGAATGACAAGGTAAATCTCTTTCTGATCGTCCCAAATTTGTCCGTGCATTTTGCAGGCCACCCACACGTGCATCCCTCACCTCCCTAAACTAGGGGCAGGGATGCACTGAACGTCCTTGATGCAGACGGAAGTTTACATGAGCCCCGAAAATTCTGACGTCAGTAATGTTGGAGCAGAGGGAGGTTTCATTTGTGCAAGACGAAGGTGAGAAACAATATAAGAGTAGATCGTGTGTCAGATATAATAGTGATGCATCCACTGAGGAAAGTGGGCACAGGGAGGCTGCTTCCTTTGTCACATCCTGGGGGAGCCGCGCCCACAGGATACCTGCAGATCTAGGAGCTGGGCGGGAGTCATGGAAGCATCGCGGGGGATCACGGGCACACGGAAAGGAGTACTCGGTATTTACCGTTCTTTGTAATTGTGTGCTTCACACCTCTTCTGCCAGAAAGATTTATCATATACACACACACACACACACATAGACACACACACCCCGGCATTCATTTGAGAGCTGTTGTTAATCATTTGCCAGCACCGCGCGGCCCACCCACCTGCCCTCCCTCCGCTTCTCCCACACACTCTTTTCCCTGATCTAAAAATAAATTTCCTGGTATCAGAGCAGGGAGTAATCCTATCCAAGTTTCGAGGATCTCGGGTGAAGGAGCCATTGTTTTGCCTTGGAAAGCTTCCAGAGACAGAAACGTACCTGTTCACTCCTTCCAGCACCTGCCCGGGGCCCCGGGGGCTGGCCTGCTGCTGGAGGCGGTGCTTTATTAAAATTTCAGAGACAGTGTTATTTCCACAGCGTGTGCTTGGCTGTGTGAACGCCGACGGCGGCAGCAGCTGCCGTGTCCCGCATCAGCTCTTGGATTCTGCCTGCCTTTCAAAGACTTGCTCAGGAAGTGGCTTGTGGACGCTGCCGAAGCTTGGAATATTTCTGGAAGCCCCCCGCCCCGTTTGGATCTGCTCTCAGGGCGGCTCATATGGCACCTGAGTGAGCCGGTCTTCCTTCTGGATGTCCCCCCAGATCGTATTATCCAGCAGCATCATTCACTCGATTTACCCAAAACGTTCCCAACACGTTCTGCCTGTTTGTAGAAGGAAAATCCACTTTCAGCGTTAGAATGTGCCACCACGGCCAAGGGCGGCATGGAATAGGACCGACACCTGGTCTCTAGGATGCAGCGCCCTGGCCACACAGCAGAAATGGAACAAATTCTGGAGGAAATTGCAAAAGAACTTGCAAACGCTGTTGAGCCGAGTCCTGGTCGTCCGGAGGAGTGTGACCTCACACGCTGACAGGCGGTTCGGGGGCGGTGCCGTGCTGACACCACAAAGGGTCCTAAACCCGCGGCCACTTTACTCCTCACCAGCGCTTCCCAGTCCGGGGCTGGACGGGGCCGCGGCCTCCTGAACGCAGGCCCCTGGGACTCCCTCCGGCTCCACCCTGCGCAGGCAGGCCCTGTCCAGCAGCTTCACACGGCCGGGCCCTGATCTCCCCAGCTCGATGGCCTCGCCACTGTGACAGCACCTCCCACACGGCTCCAGGTGCCCCTGTGTTTCCCGAGCAAAGGGCCGACTCTCACCACGCCCTCTGCACGGGGCTCGGCATGGGCTGCCTGGGGCTGCGGTGCCCACGGCGGCAGGTGGGTGGTGCCAGGTGCCGGGAGGACCAGCAGGCACGGACGGGAAAGGGTGACCCTTGGCCTGGCCGTGCCCTTCCTCCTTCTCTCCGCAGGCCCCGCCCCGGGAGCACCTGGCCGCCCTCTGACAGGTGCAGAGGCATGCGGCGAAGTGCCGTCTTCCCAGAGGCCAGGAGCGCTCACTGTGCCCTCTGACCCCGCCGCTGACTCAGCTGAGGGGACGGAGACGGGTCGCTCCAACCCCCACAGCTGGGCCTTCCAGGGGGCCTTCCAGGGGGCAGGCCCGTGGACCCTCGGGGCCTGGAGGTCCTCACGGACGTCATGCAAGCCCACGTCCTCCTCCCGCTCCTGGAGTCCCTCTCCAGAACCTTTCTCCAGAGAAAGTGAAGAACACAGCTGTGGGGTGTGGCGGGTGTTGGCCCACCCACCCACGGCCACAGGTGCGCACCGGGCGGCCAACCACGATCTTGTGTCTTCCCTTCACCTTCACGATGGGTTGCTGCTCGAAGATGTTACCTGTGGGGGAACCACATTTCAGGGACCTGTCGTGAGATTTCCTTGCCAGAGCATCCTCTCCCTTGCTCGGCAAAGGTGTTCTGACCACATACTGCTGGGCTCATCCAGGGTGGGTGAACGGGGCACTCACCCCTCCCAGCTTCTCTAACCTCGGAGGCAGATGGCAGAGCATCGGCCGTGTCCTTCCCGGCCCCCCGCCTCTGCGCCCCCGCTCCACGGTGGGCAAGGGGAAGCACCAAACTCGCCATTGCACTCGGTTGTCTTTGCTCAGTGCGGTGGAAGGAACGGAAATTCAATGATGTCAAACCCAAAAGTCATTTTGAATTCAAAAGTAGGTCACAGCGGTTCTACCCTGGCTTGTTTTCTCCATCTGCCCGTCTCTCGCTTGCCAGCCCCAACCAAGCTCAGGGCGGGTCTGAGGCCGTCCTCTGATGCTTCTCAATTAGCCCCTTGAGCTCTGACACACAGGGAGGGGGCACTTCTGCGTACAGGGTTTGGCTTTTCTGTACCCTGCTTCCTTGCTTTAGTGTGTCCCAGGAGCGAGCACAAGCCCTGGGACGGTTGGCCGTGCTGGGGGACGGAGACGGGTCGCTCCAACCCCCACAGCTGGAGAAAGGCTTGTGCACCTTGAACACATGAGCCGACCGCCCGCACCAGCTCAGCCCGAGTTAACAGGGACTCTGAATAACCTGCCCGGAAGGGGAAAGAGACTTCAAAGTACCTTCCTGGAAAAAACACCCAAATGAAATGCAGAGCTGGAATGAAGTTTAGAGAAAGACACCATCTGTGCTATAGCGGAAAATTCATAAAATGAATGCGGTTCTTCAAATTATTATCTGGTTGTGGATGGTCTGATGGGAATTTATAATTTAATTCTGCAATGCCAACCTTGAAGTGAGGACGACAGAGCATCTGTGGTTTCCAAAGAAAACCACGTTAGAAGCAATTCATAAAATGGAGCAGGGACCTGAAAGTCAGCCTCTGGTAGCACCTGCTGTGAGTCAGGAGCGCGGGAAATCCTACGGAGTCAAGAGGGGAGAACAGCCTGGCTGGAAACCGGGTGCAGCAGTCCCAGTAACACGGACTGCGTCCTCTCTGGGACGCCGTGGGAGGGATGGTGGCCGCACTTCGCCCGTGCATGGCCCTGCGCTGGCTCGGCGGCCCGGGACGCCGTGCGCTGTCCTCGCCTGGTCACTGGGAGTTCGTCCGTGGTCCTCCATCTCTGCAGAACGGCCTCATGTCGACCCGGATTTTCAAACTGGGGTTTTCCTTCTCTTTCTGTGACTTAACTGTTTATAGAATGCTTGTTGTATTCGTCAGCTTGGGCCGCCACCACAGAATACCACAGGCTGGGCACCGAGAGGGCAGCGGTCACCCCCACGGGTCCCCGATCGATCGAGGCTCCGGCTGCTTCGGTTCCTGGCCAGGCGTGCAGACGGCCGCCCCCTTCCTGACGTGCTCGGGGTCCCGGGGACAGAGCCGCTCCTTGGGGTCTCCCTCTGTAAGGACAGAAGCGCTGCTGCATCGGGGCCCACCCAGAGGCCGCATGTGACCTTCCTTTCTTTGCCCCACCCCCAAATCTGGCCACCACGGGGGGTTAGGGCTTCAGCATATGAATCTGGGGGGACGTGAAGCTTT
This sequence comes from Mirounga leonina, assembly GCF_011800145.1. Taxonomy (NCBI): domain Eukaryota; kingdom Metazoa; phylum Chordata; class Mammalia; order Carnivora; family Phocidae; genus Mirounga; species Mirounga leonina. Next base: position 9,640,287 of record NW_023270816.1, read on the forward strand.
CGCCCATTAGACTGTGCAGAGTGAGCCGCTCTGTTAAAGTTGTGAGTTAACGCATCCTTCCTAAGGCTCTGGAGTGGGGGGCCAGGCCTTCATTTATTGTCATCTGGGTGTAGCACGTGTTACAGTAAAAGTTGTACGATGGTTTACGGTTTTACAAAGGGAGATGTTTATAGATTTGGGCTCACTTAAAGCTTGGCACAATCCTGTGTTCTTCCTTCCTGCCTTTTCGCAAGGGGGAAACTGAGGTGGGAAGTGTCTTTCCAAGGAAGTACAGTCTTCGGCAGTGGGGGCCGGCACCTGAATCCAGGGCTCCGAACCCATGTTTGCTCCACTGGGCGGCTTGGCCACATTTATCGGAAGTCTCAGCCGGGCCGCAGGGGTGGAGGCTGAGAGTCTGCATGAGGGTGCACGCCGGTCCTGCTCCGAGGACTCTCAGTCTCAGGACAGAACGACCTCGTGCTCTGGGAGCGGCCCGTGAGCGCTGATCCGAGAGGATCCGAGAGCCGTCTGGAGTCCCGGAGGCGTCCAGCCTTCACCCCCTCCCCGCTCCTCCTTCTCCCACCTGCATGGCCGGTGCCGCCTGCTGGCCGCCTCACTAGGGGCTGGAAGGGTGCCCGCTTCCCAATTCACAAAGGGCCTTTTCTTTGACGGTGGCTTGAAGACTGCAAATTCCTGCCACATTCCCGAAGGATGAGACAACACCGCTCCAAGAACAGGCGGGAAAGGCTGAAGTAAGAACGGCTCCCTTGGCATCCGCCAGAGCCCGGGTCCTGGGGTTCACGTGAGGCGGCGCCAGCCCGGCCGGCGGGAGCTGGTCCGTGGGTCCACCAGGCGGCTGGGGGTCCTCTGCTGCGTCAACGTCCTACTGCTTCTTCAAGCAGCCTGGTCACAGACCCAGCCTCCCACGTCCCACGTCCTCCACCTCCACGGTCGTCATGGGGCCCCATCCATGTTGTGGCGTCCATACCGTCTTCAGGCTGGAACTGCAAGCCACACCTGCAGCCCACCTGCCCCGTCCTCTTTCTCAGCTCGAGAGCCTGGAGGCACCTGAGCTCCACTCCCGGGCACCCGCTGCCCACAGCCCTGTCCCCCGCACCCCGAGTTGCAGTACCTCCTGCTCACCGACCACACGGGCCTGCCACTGCTCTCCGCACAGCATGTCCGCCCTTCGGTGGCCTGAGCTGGGAAGCACAGTCAGATGCTGCCACTCCCCTGCTTGTCAGCCAGGACTTCCCACCTCCCTTGGGATAAGCCCCCCTCGCTGCCGGCTCCCCAGCCCAGCGCACAGGCCTGCCCCATGCAGCGCGTCCACACCAGCTGTCCGCGGTTGAGCTCGACAGGCTGGTCCGGCCTCCTGCGGCTGCACCTGCGGTTCCCTCCCGAGAGCCTCGTCCCCCAGACTCTCACAGCCCGCGCCTTGCCACCACACAGGTCTCGGCTCAAGGGCTCCTCCTCGCTCTACTACCCTGTCCCCATCGTGCTCTGCTCCTAGATCTCACCAGACAGTGAGAAAGCAGAGCCGGAGAGAGAGGAGGACCCAGGCTGGAATCAAAATGCCATCCCACGGGCATCCACACCCTGCAGGATTGTTCAGCCTTAAAGGGGAGGAGATTCTGCCGCAGGCTACTGCGTGGGTGAACCTTGAGGACGCTGTCCCAAGAGCAATAAGCCAGACCCAAAAGGACAGATACTGAATGATTCCACCCCCACGAAGCACGTCGGGAGTCAGGTCTGGACACATGGAAAGGAGACCAGCGTGGCCAGGGGCCAGGGAAGAAGGGGAGGTGGTGGTCAGTGGTGACAGTTTCAGTCTGGGGGCTGACGGAGTTCTGGAGATGAGCAGTTGGGGATGACTGCACAGCAACGTGAATGCGCTTAGTACCCCTGAACTGCGCGCGTGAGAACGGTCACGTGGCAGACTTGGTGTAAAAGGCACGCACGCATGTACACACACACACACACACACTCTGGGTGGCCACGGGCTCGGCCCACTCCCGTTGCCCAGTCCAGCACGGTCCCTGCTGTCCCTGGCGTGTTGGGGTCCCCGCACAGCAGGACCCCATTGCTTCACCCCCAGGCCGCCCCTGACGATTGAGTGAAGCCTGTGCTGAGCTGGTTTGCTTTCAGCGGGGCTCTGTCTGCAGGTGACCAGCCGCCCCCCCGATCAGGGCTCCTTCCTCTGCGTGTCCTAGAGCAGACTTGGGGCCAGCATCTGGTCAGGAGCACAAACTCACGCTCCTGTTTCCATGGCATCCTGGCTCTGGCACGATTTACGATTTTCGTGAGTCGGCCACAGCACAAGAGACATAGAGAGTGCAGACCCCATTGTCCCCTCCCGGCCCCCACGCCCTCCGCAGACCTCCCAGTGGGTGGCGGTGACGGGGAGGCTGGAGTTTGCTGCTCAAGGACTAGATTTGCAGGCAAACATCTGCTCACTGGCTGCAAAGGGCGCTTGTGGGTGCTGTTTTCGCCGAAGGAGACCTAACTGTATCTGCTTGTTTGTTTTGGAAACAACTGTTTATCGCATCCACGGAGGGTGAAATTGTTATTTTTGCCTCCGCAGATTTTGTCAGAGAGCAGCGTTCCCTGAACCGGGCACGGAGTTGCTCTGGATGGTGTTTTCTCTCATGAATTTCCCGGCCGCGCTTGCTCTGTGGCTCGTGTGGAGAACCAGACGGCAGCTGCCACAGCCTTTGGGGACAGGGTCTCTTTTGTCTTTCTCACTTGTACTTGGCCTTTCTTGCTCTTTCCAGAGATGCAGCTTTTCCCAGAAGACTGTATTCCTATGTGCGGCTTCTTGGGTGGCCCTTCCCCACCCCTCACCCCTTGTCCTCGAAAAAGCTGGAATGGGAAAAAGAAAGACACACCCAATCGGACGAGTTCCCTGCCTTTCCAGCCTGCCTGTGCGTGTGCTCAGCCCTGCTGTCCCGCATGGCTGCCTGCCCAGCGCCGTGGCGGCCGCAGATCTGCAGGAAGGCAGGGTCCTGGCCGCCGGGTTCGCTGGAACCGGGGATGGCTGGGACCCGGGAGACCCAGGAGCAACCGCAAGTCAGGGGCACCAGGGACGCTGGTCGGAGGCCCTGGAAGACACGCGGCCCCTGGGGAAACGCAGATGTGCAGTCTGTCGCGGAGAAGCTGAGCGCCTGTCCGGGGGATGCAGGTGTCAAGTCCAATTTCCAAACACAAGCGGACGACTGTCCGACTGACCGGAAGTGCAGACACATATCCCTGCCGCCCCCCGGGCCACAGCCCCCCCTGTCCAGAGCCCCCTTGCGGGGCCGGATTGGGAGGGACAGAAGCCGAGTCACACAAGAAGTTGCTCTCCTGGCCACATTTTTCAAAAACGACATGTTTTCCAGAAAACATTTTCACAGGCATGTGTTGTCATGACAACTGTGAAGGCCACAAGCGGATGGGCTGAGGGAGGCTGAGCGAGGGCCACATGCAGGCCATGGACACTACAGAGGCTCCCCCTCCATCCTGTGGGACAGCTCACGGGTTGCTCCCCCACAGCGGGGCCCTCCAGGGTCCTGGGCCCAGTGGGAAGGGGACAGCACAGAGGACGGTCGGCTTCCTCCTGTCCGCCCCCAGTGAGCTGGGCTGCGACTCCCCTGTCCGCAGAGAGAAGGCACGCAGGGACGGGCAGGACTAAGGACTCACCTGCATTGGGCTCAGGCCTGCGGGTTCAGTAAACCCCGGGAGGCCAGGAGGCCCCCACCCGCCTCTGAAGGAGCCAGGACCCGGACTGCTGTGAGAGCATGCTGAGCCCCCTTGCAGGTGTTGGCGGGGAGTCCAGAACCTTCTGGCCCCACAGGGTCTAGCGAGCGGTCTGGGTCCCCTCAACCTAGGACATATGCACAGCAGGGACTGACCCGGGAGGGCTGCCTGGCTGGGAAGTCCCAAGCGTTCTCCTCTCCATCTCGCTGCCCGTGGACGTGGCCCTCTCCTGTGGACATGGCAAGAAGGAGATGCAGTGACCATAGCCCCAGGTGCAGGAAACTGACCTCCACCCTCTCCCAAGGGATGGGGTGAAGAGCACCAGCCTTGGGTGCTTAAGGTCCACAGGTCCTGGGCCTGCCTCTGGGATGCCCGAACACCCAGACCCTCTCCATGGGGCCGTGGCCACGCATGTCTTATTCCCCAGGATGAGCAGCTGGTCCCCCTGCACCGATGAACTTCCACAACACAACTAAGAGGCATAGACGAGGAGCCCGGTTCTAGAGGCCGCACTCCTAGTGTGTCCACGCTCACACCCCAGCTTAAGACAGACGAGCCACCCGGCCTTGCGGCACCGTCTAACCTCGCCGCTTCAGGAACACGCTGGGCAGCGTGTAGCCAGTAAGGGGCTATGGCTTTCACCCCGCTGAAACACGGCTCCCCTCTCTGGGGCCTCCAGCCCTGTGGGATGTCCTATCGCCCTGCTCACTGTCCCTGGGGCAGAAATCCACGAGCACAGTGGCCTGCAGCCATGACCTTTCACCCCAGCCCTGGCCGGGCTGCAGGCCAAAATGTGAGCCCAAGGACTGCAGAGGCCAGGAAGGGTCCCCAGGGGGCCTCGGGGTGAGTCGTTCTCTACTTCAAAAAAAAACCAGAAGAAAAACAAGCCTTAGCAGATCTAGTGTACTGAGTCTCACTTCTGAGGCTCAAAGCACTCGGTGTCTAAACGGAAGCCTATTCAACAGCTGATACTGAACACAGACCATTTTTCTGACACGACCCTATCTCTGGGGGCTGGCGTCCAATGTAACACAGAGAAGCTAATATAAAACCATTCAGTAAGGGAATAACCCATTCTTGGAAATTGACCGTGACCTTGAGACCAGGTCTGTTTGTACATTTCTCGGGGGTCTGTGACATGATGGCGTGTTCTGACACCACAGGCCTAGATCCCAAGGGTAGAGTTACACCACAGTGAATGTTCCATCTAGCCTACACTACAGGTAGGAGAATAAAACTAACGATGAAAATAAGTGAATCTGTCTCCAATTTTCAGGGAGAAGAAAATGAAAGAATCCCAGGCACTGAGGTTCCAACTGGATTGGAAAAGAACTTGGAAAACAGCAAGGCAGTTCCTCTTCTTTTCAGCTGTCCATCCATCACTAATGCATGTGCAACACCATCCATGCACCGGGACCATGGAAACGAGGAATAGGACAGAGGGCTTGCTCTCCCGAGGGGGACAGTCTGAGAGCCAGGGAGGGAGGGATGAGCACATAGACATTAGCAATACTAAACAAAATCGTAGCGGATGCTCATTGAGCTGTAGGGTTTGCTCCCAGCTCTATCCTAAGGACTTCACTTAGAATATCTAATTTCATCCTCATAAGGTGGGAAGTATTACTAGACCCCAGAGTACAGTGAGGAACAAGGCACAGCAAGATGCAGTGACTGGACCTACACGGCATCTCCAGGAGTCCGAGGGGCTGAATTCAATCCCAGGTTCCTGGATCCAGCACCCATGTTCTGCCCCTACCCCATCCTGCCCACGTAACAGGTGTTTCTCAATTTGATCATCTTCGGGTGATTTCTTGAGCTCTGGGTATATAAGGATGCATAAAAGAGCCATGGTCTCCTGTCCTCATTTTGCTTACAATTGTGATCTCAAGAGGGCCCCCAGAGATCAGGGCACACACCCTGAAGAGGACCCAGGTCTGCTGCCTTCACCAGAATCCCCTGTAACACTCCTGAGTCTTGCACCAAGCCTCCAATTGATGCTGCTCTGATTTAGAAGACTCGGGGTTTAGGAGAGGCTCCTATCACTCATAATTAGAGTTATCCATTTGGAGGCAAATGTGATTGGGGAAAAATTTGTCTTGGTGAAAGTGCAATTTCCCTGTAATTTCTCCTTTTGGTTCTTGCTACAGCTCTGCCCCCAAGCCACCATAGACTCTGTCTGGTCCTTCTTTCATAGGATAACCGTGGAAATCTTTGGAAAAAGTTCTGTATTTATTACCCACCCTTTCTCTTTCCTCTCCATGATAAGCATCAGAAATGCCCTCCCCTTTCTTCTAAGAACTGGTGTCAGGATTTTATCAGCCGGGCCAGCCCCTGAGGATGAGCTTGAAGTCAGTGATGTTCCCGTAAAATGCAGTTATGAACTTGGTCCATGGCTACTTTGGGGAGGCAGGGAACCGCAGGTCAAATATTGCGTGCATTTGCTTATGGACATTTTCCGGGGGAGCCTTACTTAACGGGGTCCATGGCCTTTGAGAATCACTTCTCGAAAAGGAGGTAAGGATTCCATATAATACTCCAGATGTTGCCTGATTACTATACAGGGTTTGACCTTACACTTCCCTTAAAGAAAGCTAAGCATTAGCATTAAGCAACATTTTTAATGAGTCCAGGGCAGGCTGTGGAGTCAGATGGCCTGAGTTCAAAGCCCAGTGTGTGATTTTCAGCAGATTACTTCATCTCTCCAAGCCTGAGCCTCCTCCTTCAGAAGAATTCAATGAATTATGTGTGTGTGTTCGATGTATATATATTTTTATTGCACACACACACGCACGCACGCTCGTACGTAACACTTGCAAAGATGCATCATTGGCAGTAAACGTTCCTCAGACATTGGCTGTTGTTATTATAGCACAAAGTCGTTCTGAATTTTGGTCCGTTAAGGCCCCAGATCTCACTGCTTCACTGTGTTGTGTTCTGTGCATTTTCTTTTCTGACTCCACTACTCATGTCCGCACTGAATTTCACCTTGTTGGTATCATCGTGGTTTCAGTCTTTCACATTATGCTCGATCATGATTCGTCATTCAAGAATTGACTCTGCCCGTGAAAAGTATGTATTATTCATCTTTATCTAAATATCCTGTTTCCCTGATGCTTACACGTACTTTTTCAGATTGCAGTGTTTTGGGGAAAGGATGCATCTCATGTACAACGTGGGTAGTGTTTTTCTCCTGAAAAAGGCGTATTAAGTCAGTGCTAGGTTTTACATCTAACGACATCTTATCGATGAGAAACGCAGCAAGTTATATAGCACTGAACAGGACAGTTGAAGGCTCTGTCCGACGACATCTCTCCAGAGCCTTGGTTCTCAAACTTGGCCCCACACTGGAACCACCTGGTGATTATCCATGAAAGGGCACGGGAGCTCAGGACCCACTCGGAGGAGATTCTGATTCATGGGGACTGATGTTCGCGGAGCTCCCTGGGGGCTGCTGACCAGCAGCCAGAGCTGACCCTCTACTGCAGACTGAGCGGGCGCCTACCCCGCCCCCGGCCCCACTCGCTTCCCCCAGCGTCTACAGCCCCCACAGACACCTGCTGCCGGGGTTTGCTGAGAGCTGGCTTCCCTTGTCCATCGCGGACAGAGACGTGTGGCCCGCACCGTGCTTTTCTCGTCCGTGGAAAGCCCTCGGTGTGTGCTCCTGGGTGGACCCATGTTGATTGAACCCACTGAGCAGCGTTCTCGGTTTGCTCGCATGGATCCGCATCCCCAGTGTCCCAGCCGTCGCGATGGCTGTAGGACTGCAGGCTCTGCTCGATTTTCACTGTATTTTGGCAGAAATGAGCAGAGGTGGCAGCGGGGGGCACTGGGAGGGGACTCAGAGCCCGGGGTCTCACCCTGGACCTGCAGCCAACCGAGGACCTTTAGGATGTCACCTGCCCTGGAGACCTCATTTGCAAGTGGGTGGGGTTCTATTACCGACAATAGTTAAAGACCCACCAGTTCCCCGTCTTTTCAGTACACGCACTCTGAGCCATGGACTGATCATCCCCTCACAGCCTTGCAGTATGCGTAAGTCCTGCTGCTCTGTGGCAACAACAGACGAAGGCAGTGCTTCCGAATGTGGGACCGTGCCCTTGGCGGAGCCCACCGTCGTTTCCCCCAGAGCAGGCAAGGCCCCGGGCAAACCCCGGGCACGCCATCCCTTCAGGGAGGCCAGTCCGGTGGGAACAAAAGGCAGGCGGCCTGGGTCCCCGTTGACCCCGGCTCCCCGTTGACCCCGGCTCCCCGTTGACCCTGGCTCCCCGCCCCGCCAGGGCTGACGCAGGGCCACACACACCCGCTGCTTCAGAGAGGCGCCGGCAACAGGCTCCCCAGGGCCGAGACACAGAGGCCGGCCCGCCCGTGCCCGCAGAAGCCCCAGCTTGGCCCAGAACAGCATGCAAATGAGTTCGCGGCGCCCGTGCCGCGTGGGGTCCCGCTGGGCCGCACCTGCTGTCTCCGCCCCCCAGCGGCCTGAACGTCCCCAGCAGGTGTTCAGGCGCCCGCACCGTAAGGCGTGTCGCTGTATTCCTGCCAACTCTGGGTCCGGGAACCTGCTCTAGTCTAGCCCCGATTTATGTGAAACACGCGTCCGGCGTGTCAGGTTCTGGGACTAGGAATAGAAAGGGGCAGCCAGGACCAGCGACGGTGGAGCCTCCCCTGACCAGGTGTGACCAGAAGGTAAAGTCACAGACCCACCACATCCTCTGCTAATGGGGATCGATGCATTTAGATGCCATCTGTTACATTGGTAAGAATGTGGCTCAACACACAAAGAGGGTTTTTCCGAGAATTTCAGCTGTGTAACTGTGCAAACAGACCAAAGCAAGGCCCACGGCCAGCAAGGAAGCCGTGCACCTGCTCCAGGCCCCACCGAGCTCCACCTGCGGGCACCACCTGCCCCTCTTAGGACAGTTTCACTAATTCCCCCTTCGTGAACTCCTCCTCCAAGGGTGACTTTTTTGCTACAGTATTCAGACTTTTCCTCAGAGCAAAGATTGCAGAGAAATGATAATCTGAGTCAGAAAGATTGCTTATTACAGGTTTGATAAACCAGACTATGTTTATGAACATAATTTCTATTCCTCAGACTTACACAGAGAGGAAGCATAGCCGTCCATCCCTGTCGGGACAGGGCCTCCCAGCGCCCATGGTCCCCTCACTTTCCACCGATAAAGAAAGTCAATTAACCTCACCCAGCTTGAACTGGAAGCCGGGTAAAGGGCCTCCCGCGCCCTCCTTTGGTAGCTCCAGGAGAGAAGTGGCAAGTTACCCTAAGTTACCCTAAGGCCTGCTTCCTCCCTCTTCCCCCTGCACGTTCGAATTCCCTGTGCCGAGCCCCAGCTCCAGAGAGCCTGCAAGAGCCCAGGAGTGGCAAGCCAGGGAGGAGCAGCTTCCCCCTGCACGTTCAAACTCCCTGTGCCGAGCCCCAGCTCCAGAGAGCCTGCAAGAGCCCAGGAAGGGCAAGCCAGGGAGGAGCAGCTTCCCACCCGCCCCACCTTTCAGGTCCCATCCGAGTCCCGGATGGGCTTTCCTCCGTCTCCTTCTCCCTAGAAAGAGCCCACACGTGGTCATAACAGGTGCTGGCCGTTGAGCACCCTCCGCCAGCTGCATGGAAGGCCATCACACGGGTATCCACTCACTCTCGTGAGTGACAGGACTGGAGCTGTCTTATTCCCGTTGCCCAGAGTGGGACACCGAGGCTCTCCTGGGCGGCAGGTTTGGGAGTCAGGATTCTGCCTGGGCCAGCGAACACCCGAGATCTGTGTTCACCCTGTGACCCTGCACTCTTCACCCCTGCAGCTCTCCACCGGCCTCTGCGCCCCTGCGGACTGCTCCTCCCAGGTCCCTAGCACAGCATTCTCCTGTGGGCATTAGCCCAGTTATTCATGCTTGGCTCTCCGCAGCCTTGGTCTCCTCTCCACCAACTCAAGCCTGAGTGTATGTCCTTAGCGTATGAATCAAGGCTCCCGTCAGAATAGTTACTTACAGTCTGGCTTCAACAGCCCTTCTGAGCGCCCCTGGACCCCCCTCGCCCCGAGAGCCCTGGGGTCAGGCAGCAGGGACTGCCTCTTGCCGGCTGGCCTGGGGATGGTGCCCTCCGTCCAGCATCCTGGGTCCCAGGAGGTGGGGCTGTGGCCAGGAGGCTCTGCAGGCCTGACCTTCCCATGGGTCAGGGCCCACAGAGGCTTGCAACCCTGCATGATCCCAAAGAGGCTCAGGATCCACACCAACCCAGAGAAGGACGCTTTTGATGGAATTTCCAAAACCTGCAGGGGCTTGCCCCAGCCCTGGCACCCTCAGATCCAAAACTAAAGAGGATGTGGGGAAGGATTTGCAGATTCACGTGGGTCTTGAGGCTGGAGAAACTTTCCTATTGAACGCAGTGCCCCTGGGGTTTCCCTTTCCTGCAAAAAATCTCATGGCTGATGCTTCTTCCTATCATTACCTGGGGAGAATAAGAAACACTCGTCTTTTGCTGTTGCCCCGTGAATACATATGCTGTGGATTATTTTTAATAAAACGCCTGAATGTGCTCTGAAGTGAAGCAAAGAAGTGCCTGCGGGGTGAGAAAGCCTCTCACTCCTTGGCATGGAGCCTGGGCCTTCCTGAGAGTCGGTCAGCGTGAGAGGGTGTACGTTAGAAGCCATGCAAAGGCTGGCTGCGTGTCCTACGAGGTTATATTTCCTCCCACGGTCCTTAATTACTCCCCTTTTAAGAAGCAGAGAGCAGAAAGGATGGAGGGTCTTTGTGGCCGGAGGTGGGCACTTTCTGAGGGATGCCTTCTCCGGGGTGGGGACCGCTCCGCTCAAGGCTGCTAGCCATCCCGCCCCTGCTGCATCCTACATGGACCCACAACGCACTTCAAACACCCCAGCCGGCATTTCCAGATGCATCCGCAGAACCTGAAGATGCCCAGGTAGATCAGCGAGGCCACCGCCGTGAGCCCTGCAAGCACCAGATCAGCTCCGGACGCTGTGTCTGCTACAGAAGCAGAAAGGCCCCAGGCAGCAGCAGAGAAATCAGAATTCATGGGCCGGGGACCCCATCTGAACAATTTGGGCAAGAGAAGCCGTGCGGTGAAGAGTCACCAGCGTTCCACGCCCTGCGGAATCAGAAGCCGCGTTCCACCAGCGAGGGACAGAGCCAACACTTGCAGACACACTGTGACTTTAGCTCCTTTTCCCTACCTCCTTGCATGCTGGCACCAGTTAATAACCTTGTAAGGAACGGATGGGCTTCTCGGACCCCAGCCGTAAAGTCCTAGTGTAACAGGGGCGCCTGGGTGCAGTCGGTTAAGTGTCCAACTCTTGGTTTCTTTCAGTTCAGGTCATGATCTCAGGGTTGTGAGATCCAGCCCTGCACTGGGCTCTGTGCTCAGCGTGGGGTCTGCTTGAGATTCTCGGCCTCTCTCTCTCTCTCTCCTCCTCTCTCTCATAAATAAATAAATCATAAAAAACAAAAAAAAAGTCCCAGTGTGATACAGCGGTTAGGAATGAGACTGCCGAGCTTGGCGGCCAGACCAAGCTGCACAGGAGGGTAACTGGGCAGGTGCCTAGGGGGCCCACGGGGAGTGAGCTATCATGGGCAAGGTCGGGGTCATGGTCTCGGGCGGGAGAGGGGCCCTGCCTGTTGGTTTGAGGCCACAACCACTGAAGGCTGTGTAATAGGAATGGCAGGAGAGAGAGGATCGTTCGCTGCGGGCGTGCTCCGAAGCACCGTAGGGAGAGAGCCTCAGGAAGAGAGCTCTGAAGGAGAGCTGTGATGCCAGCGTTTGGCCGTCTTCATGCTTCTGGTGGTGCAGCTCACGGAATGGGACCCCTTCACCTGGGATGCAGCTCTGGGTCTTGCAAACGGACAGGTAGGCCAGTCTGGGAAAAGCATCCTTGAGAGAAGCAAACTCGCCTGCTCGTGCAAGAATGCAGGACCGAGTTCCCCAGCGGCTGCAGGGGACACTAAGTCAGCAGCCCACACCGAGGACCAGGAGGTGAGCAAAGGCGTGGAGAGAGGGGGTGAGCTCCAGGGAGAAGGGCAGGGACCCCAGAGGCAGAAATGGGGAGAGTAACGGTAAATTTACGCCGATAACATGAAGTGGTTCTGGTGTCCTCACAGCCTCCCTGAGCACCTGCTGCGGTCCAGTCCCACTTTAGGGGTGCTCTGGGGGGAGAAGGGAAAGGAGCAATGTCCACCTGTGATGCAGACGCACGTGGAGCCCCAGGCCCAGGTTGCTAGGACCGGGAGAAGCTGGAGGTCGGATCCCGAAGCATCTAGAAGAACATAAGTCTCCTACTGCTGCCCCCGCCACCCCCTTAAAACACATAAATCCTCAGAAGTATTTGGAAGGGCACTAGTGAGCCCACAGTACTGAAGACAGGGCTCAGGCCCAAGGACCGGTTCTCCAGGACAGAGTGAGCCTGCAGGCCTGGAGATGCAGGGATGCATCCCGCGGCCTGTGCTGTACAGATTGGCTCAGCAAGACGTCCCTCAGGGTGGCTCCATCACCCCATGTCCTCGCGGTGCAGGAGGCTTTCTCTCCAGGTGCTCCCGGGAAGCCTCGGGAGGGAGCTCCCACACCGCAGCTGAGCCGTCCCGTTCAGCCCATGGGGATCCCGGAGGCTGGGGAGCAGCTGCAGGGGTGCATCCACAGCTCCAGCTCAGAGAAAGCAAACTGGCTCCCTCCATGCACGGCTCAGTCAGCGCCCAGAGGGAAGACGGAACACCTGACCATTTCCCAGCATCATGTTGTTTCTAGATGATGATGTGATCCACACCCTTAAGATGCTCTGTGATCATTCTCATTCAATGACAAATGTAGCCCAATCTGCCAAGTGCCTCCAAAGTTGTTTGGACAAAGAAAATTCTTAATAGTTTCGTTTTATTAGATACATGGGAAATATGGACTTGATTCACATCATTCAAAAAAGTGCTTCTGACGGGTACCGAATTCAGCACCCTTGGGAGCTGCTGTCTGAGGCGTTGCCCCAGGTCAAGAGGGACTCGGGGGTGCGGTCGGTGCGCTGGGGGCGCCGCTCGCGGTCCATCAACCCCACATACAGTGGCCACAGCCGAGGGTCCTGTCTTCTGCTGTGGCAGCCTGGAGCCAGCAGGGATTTGCGTTGGTCGGCAGCAAACTTACAATTGGGGTGTGTTCGCTCGGCTGCGGCTCGGAGAGTGAGGACAAGAGAGCCTTGTTTCTTGTTGGGCCGGGAGGTCAAGGTCCGCCACAGCGGCGTGTGGGTTTTCCCTCCTAGGACAACTCTCCCATGCAAGTTTCTTCAGCGCGCCCTCCTTCTGGGCATCGCCGTGGGCCGGGACCACGCACACGCCGTGCATCCCAGCCGCGGGAGGAGGCGCTCTGGCGCTCAGCCCGCCCACCCGGGCTTGAGGAGCAAGTCCTGCGGCCGGCCCTGCTCTCAGCCCCGCGCGCGAGTGTCTCCTGCCCCAGGACGCCTCCGAGCACGGGAAACCGGGAGTGGCACGTTGCTGTGCTAAGGGGACGCCACCGGCCACTCTAGTCCGAAACGGAACCCACCGAGTACACGTCGGTCACTCTGTCCTGAGAGGGCGTCCGCTCACACCAGCTGCCTGGAGGTGGACATATAACTTTGGACCCCAGTCCTTGATGCAGTTTGAAGCATTCATGGTCGGCAAGAGAGAATCCATGGGAGAAGCGGGGACGGTCACCTCTCTGCTGCACATGTGGAAAAACCAGGAGTCAGAGAGAGCCAGGGGCCACCGACCCAAGTCCCACCACCCGGGCACCTGCTTTTCTGAGAAAAGACCAGTTCTCACGGCAGGTAAAAGACAGCCTGGGTTCTGAAGTGTGTTCGAGCAAGTGTGGCTACACCCAAACTGCTCCTGAACCACACTCGGACAGTCAGCAAAACTCATGTTTATGCTTTGGAAATAAGTGAGTCTCACTGGGTCCTCAGAATGCACCTGCCGACGTTCCGAAGTTCTGATGGAAATTAACCCCACACCTGAAACAGTAGAAACACCTGAAAAATAGTCACTGAGTATCTTACAGGGGAGCCTGGGTGGCTCGGTTGGTTGCGCGTCTGCCTTCGGCTCCGGTCGTGATCCTGGAATCTCTGGATCGAGTCCCGCATCGGGCTCCCTGCTCAGCGGGGAGTCTGCTTCGCCCTCTGACCCTCCCCCCTCTCACGCTCGCTCTCACTCTTTCTCTCTCAAATAAATAAATAAAATCTTTAAAAAAAAGAAAAGAAAAAAGAAAATCTACAAAGAAACACCAACCCTTCACCGCACCGCGGACGGGGTAAGCCGGGGCGTGGGGTGGGGGCGCGGTGTTTGTTCTCACCGAGGGTGGGCGCTTGCCACACAGCAAGGGTAGCTGTGATGACCGTGAATGGTGGACTGCTTGCCTCCATCAGACCTCGAGGGGCCACGCGGGCACCGTGAGCCCACCGTGACTGGGCTCCACCGGCAGGGGGTGTCCCCAGGCCTTCTCCCCTCCCCCCGCCCCCGCCCCGTTCAGATCCGCGCTTGACACGCAGCACAGGATCTGTCTCCAGGAGGACAGGAAGGCCGTGAGCTGGGGGTGAGCGCCTGGGCTCCCAGAGCATCACCGTCCCGCCGACCGTCTGCGGGTCCCTCCCTCGCGGCCTGCGTGCCACTGTGCTCACGCCACGGCTCTGACAAACTGCCTCTTTTGTCACTGGACCTCGCGTCACGACTCTGTGCGCCTCCCCCTCGTGCCAGGCTTACCCGGCAACTTGCTATGATTCTCTGGCTTCGTGTATTCCTGAAGGTCACACATCCCTGGCACTCCTGATCCTCACGCGTAGATCCTGTCTCATGTCCCTGCCTGACCAGTCTTTCCTTCCTTCCTCTTCAACAGGACGAGGTGGGAAAGAAGGGCCCCAGGCTTCATGGGTGCTCCAGGAGCCCCAGGAAACACGTTTCCCTGGAAGTCTATTCAGCAGCAGAAGCAACCCACTCCCCTCTGACTTCCAGAGAGAGGCTCCAGCAAGCACCACCCAGTACTTCGTTCTGGTCTCTCCGGAAGAATCTGCCTTCTTGAGGGCAGAACCATAGCTCGCAGGCGGCGGCCAGTGCTGGGTACGTAATGTGCATTGTTTCGGTTGACCAGCCCCCAACGCCCACCCTTTGCCCCAGAGTCAGGTGCCCAGGAGGCCAGCGGGGCCTCCCTGCCTCGGTCCAC
>NW_023270816.1:9655198-9655661 GCF_011800145.1 Mirounga leonina
CAGCGCCGCACCCCTCCCCTGCATCGGTCCCTCGTGACCTTGACAGCAGGACAACCAGAAAGGATGCAGAGAAGGGAGGCCCTCTCCACACAGCTTCACCTCACTTACTTCTGAGAGCAGGAAAGATTTCAGTCAGTGATCTGGGAAATAACTTATGGAGTCGTGAGTGTGTGTGCATTCGAGTGTGTACATGTGAATGTGTTTGTGTGCAAATATGTGAGTTTCACGTGTGCATGTACGTATTCACACGTGTGCACACTGGTGTGTGCACTCATGCCTCTACGTGCAAGTGTGTGTTCGTGTGCTCACATGCGTGTGGGTGTCAGAGGGCACATGTGAGCTCTGCCATGGCTGTACGTGCAACCGTGTGTGTGCACATACGTGTGGGTGTTAGAGGACACACGTGAGTCTGGCATGGGTGTGCGTGCAAGCGTGTGTGTGCACATACGTGTGGGGGTCAGAG
>NW_023270816.1:9655671-9673144 GCF_011800145.1 Mirounga leonina
GTGTGCACATACGTGTGGGGGTCAGAGGGCACACGTGAGCTCTGGCAGCACCGCTGCCCGGTTCCCCAGGACGAGAGTGGACAGTGGCCGCCAGTCTCCATCGTAACCATTGGGCTCGCTGACCGCCAGAGGAAGAGAAATTAAAGCTACACCATGTCCTGCCTTGTTGTTCAAGTTTTGCTCCAGTTTGCTGGACTTTTATTGAGATCGCTGCTTTCCTTAGTGGAGTGAGATCTGGGTCTTGTGATCACGTGTGAAGCACGTCCTCGGTGAGCAGGACGGATGCTGGCGGGTCACAGGACCAACGCGGCCCACAGGCTCCTGGTGGGGAGGCCACCTTGAACGCCGCCCGCACAGCCGGGGACCCCACAGGGGTGAGGGGGAGAGGCAGACTTTGCAGGCTGCCTCCCCGGAGAGAGCTCCGTCTCCAGGAGAAGAGAGGGGAGCCAGGAGAAAGCAGCCAGTGCTGCTTTGCACTCGAAGAATCAGGAAGACGTTCAGAAAATCCGATCAGCAGTCTGGAGAGCCAGCCCAGAATGAAACACAGGGTCATGTGTGCTGACGTGTCCTGGAGACCCCACTGCTCCTGAATTTCCACTCCCAGCTCTGAGCCACCGCTAGGTAGATGCACATGTGCAGAGACCCCAGGGAGCCCTCTGATCAGGACGCGGGACCTTCCAGAAGGAAGGGCCAGAGGAAGCACCAGTCTGCCGCGTGGGGAGCCCCAACCCCCATGAGTGTGTCTACGTAGAGACCATGTCTGCACATCCGAGTGGGACAGTCTGTGTGGCTCGAGGGCACATCCACATGGCACACCCACATTGTAAGGGGGCCGCTGGTCCCTCGCTCGGTGATGCCGGCGGATCAGAGCCTTTGCTGTCAGAGGAGGTTGGGTCTCCTCTCCCGGCTTCTGCAACCCCTGGGTGGAAGGACTGGTCCCACATCTGGAGTTTGGCTGCTGTGAAACACGCCTCTCCTACAGAGGAGGGGGAATGTGCCTGGCCAGAGCTCCATGCCACCCCTGGACCTTCTGTGAGGGACACCGTGCACAGTGGAGGCTGACCTTGGAAACGGATATCCCCTGCACGCAATCAAGTGCGGATGCTCGGGACACGCCACCGTTGTTGGGACGGAACCCTCCAAAAAACAAAGTGGCTTTGGGCCTGGAGTTGCTGTGATCAGGAAGCATGGAGGCTCCACCGTTGTTGGGACGGAACCCTCCAAAAAGCAAAGTGGCTTTGGGCCTGGAGTTGCTGTGATCAGAAAGCACGGAGGCTCCAGGTGAGTGGGCAGCGGGCGTCCCGGCAGGTCACTCAGGACCATCGGGCGCCGGGAGGACGAGGAGCGTGTCAGGTCCATCCGCACCTCCTCTCTCCGACATCCCTGCACCTTGTAGGATACCGTGAGTTGCTGGTCACGAGGCTGCCTAAAGGCACGACGGAAGGCAAACGGGATTTATAGAAGAAAAGTTAGGCTGTTGGTCACCTTCCTGTTGGGCACGAGGGTCTAGCCAACGTGTCTCTGGTCAGTTAACGGGCACCACAGGCTACTTACTGGCCCACATCTAACCATCCTAACATTTGGTTGAGTTTCCTCGAAGGCTTCATTTTCCCTTCATTCGGGCTCTGATCCTGAGACCTTCTCCTAATCAGAAATCAGAATCACGGAGAAACCTCCTGTTCTGGAAGAACATTTCCTCATTGGCCTGGCAGCTCCGAGAGGGTGGCTCCAGCCCAAGGAAGCCCTCCAGTGGCAGCAGAGGCGGGTCCATCCTCATGGGGCACCGCCTGCATCTCCATGGCAACGGGGTCCGCGTGGGCAAGTCCACGCGGGAGGACCACAGCCATCGCTCTAGACTCACGGGTGCGCGTGAAGATCTTACAGGTAAGGAGGCCAGGCCTCTGCATCCTGCTTCCGCCAGGCTCCGGGGAGACGGGGCTGTGACCAGGCCCCAGCCGACCCGACACGCCACAGCGGGGTGGGACAGCAAGTCCAGGCAAAACCCCACAGGCTCAGGCCAACAGTCCAGGAGCAAGGGGCCACTGCTCCCGCGATGTCTAAGCGTGGAGGGTCCCGTCAGTCGTGAAAGGCAGGTGGTGCTGCCCTCTGAGTCTCTGGACGATGTGCGTAGAAATTAAGTCAGTTTCCCTGGCCTCACTCCCCTGGAAGACGCGCAAGACTGCAGAGGCCCCGAGGGTGGGGGCAGAGCCCTCTTGCCCCACAGCACTCAGCCACGTGCACTCCCGTGCAGCCCCAGCTCCCGACCCCACAGGCCAGAAAACAGGAAAAGTCATTATCAGGCACCAGAAGGATTTTCCCTGTTAGTGGGATCGCTTCACACACGCATCTCAAGGGTGTAGCTACAGGCTCTTTGGGATTATCTACGGACATCATTGCTGCTTCACCAGATGGGGACGTTTTTGCAAACCTGACTTTCACCGACCACTAAGCCACCCACCGGATGTCCCCGGTCAATGGCGACTAAGAGGCCTCATGTGGAAAATCGCTTGCTGTGACTTTTGAGGATATTTTGTGCAGCCGAGAGGAGGCAGAGGTGGGCGCCGCTTGGAGCGCTGCTTCCTGGCCCCCACCCCGACCCTTCTTGATGTGTCTTGTGAGGTGGCGAATGGTTCGTCTGCTGTGAGTCAGCCTTGCTTCCCAGCCGCTGTGCGTGCGTCTCACCCCAGCGCACTCTGGGGCCTTCCACTGTGCACTGTGCACGACTGATGGGACACCCCACACTTCCCACTGTGCACGGCGGTCTGCACCGTCCAGGAAGACAGTTTACGGCCCGAACTAGCCTCTCTGCCGTTTACAGGGTCATGATGTGCTCTTGAGACAGCCGTGGGCACCAAGCCGGGCGTCATCCGGGTGACGTGTCAGATGGGAGCAGCTCTGTTTTCTGACACTGAGCTTACTGCCCGTTTCTCTAAAGGCCAAAGGTCAAGTTTAAGATATCACGCTGTACACTTGGTCTGAGATCACCTTAACAAAATTAATTCATCTTATTGTCCTTATAAAGACACTAAGGCTCAACTATTCTAAATAAATATTCTAAATACAAGTCTCAGATACAGAGAGAGGACCTCGTTCCTATATATCAGATGTCTCCCCCACGTCTGAGCTTGCGTGTTTGTTCTCAAAGCTGTGATATCTTTGGAATGGCCTTCCAACATCAGGCCAGCAAACTGTCTATCTTCAGTCAATAAAACCTTTCCCGAAGCATTAGGGCCCTAGTCCTTGGAGGCAGTGAGAACGAGCGACCACAAGTCCACTCGCAGAAACCGACACGAGTGACCCCTGGGCAGAGACACTAAATACAAATTCCCGCAGAAAGAACCGTGAGCCGTGGGGGCTCGAGGAACCCAGACTTCCAGCACGGAGGGAGACGTCAACCTGGGGAGGGCCCCTGACAGAGGACTGAGGGGATCCCACAGAAAGCCCTGGGAGAAGGACCACACGACCCAGCTCCCCACCGCAAGGAACCCCCACAGAGAGCTGACAGAAAGCACAGCTTACAAATTAGGAATATGAAGACTTCGGGCCGCGATTTAAGGGGACAATTCGAATAAAGTCCAGGTAGATAGAAGCAGGAAAGGAGACACAACCATGACAGCCTTGGTGGGAGAACAGGCTGGAATAGAAGCTCCCCATTCGAAGGGAATGAAGGGAGAGGACAATCCAGCCAGGATCCTATAAAATGTCCTGGGGAGAAAGCAGGGGTAGGGAAGGAAGCAGCCTGAGGAGGGAGCAGGGGGAGGGAAGGGAGAGGCCTGGGGAGGGAACAGGGGGAGGGAAGGGAGAGGCCTGGGGAGGGAGCAGGGGGAGGGGAGGGAGAGGCCTGGGGAGGGAGCAGGGGGAGGGGAGGGAGGGCCTCCTGCCCCAGTAGCAGGGCCGTAGGGGAACCACAGGGCCAGGCTTGCACCCGCATACCTCGCTGCTTCAGGAGCGCACGAGGCCCGTGACCCAGTTCTCACGGCGACGCGGGACTGGTGGGTCCTGAGAGGAAAGCTCTGCCCTGGGCCTGCGCTGGGGCCCTCCCCACTGGAGGTCACGTGTTGAAGGAGGCAGCCCCCCCACCCCCCACCCCGGCTTCGCTTGACGACTTCATGGAGCAGAGTTACTGCAGTTCTGGAACATTCACCCGGGACTGCTAATTGAGGTGTGCACATGCTTGTTGCTGTTGCTCTTAAAGTCCTGATAGTGTTGGCTACTTGGGAGATGGCAACTTAGACTTTACCCTGCACAGATGGAAAAGTCAATGCCATGAGCTACCCGTGACTTCCCTGTAATCCAAGGGAAATGCAGCCGGGAGCTTAACATGTCCCTGGGTGGGAGAGGAGCCCTCAAGGTCACCCCAAGCCAACCAGTTTCTCTATCCCCACCCACACTCTCATTCTTCCCTGAGAAAACCTCCTCCAGCCAACTCGGCAGCCTTCGCCCCCATCCGGAAGAGTTGGCTCCCGAGTCAGAAGCACCCACAGCAAAACCCCACCACCAAAGACAATGTCTACAGAGTCGAGAAAAGGAGAATATAGGGAAGGAAAACAAAAACCCAATGACTGTATGAAACGAGAGATCAGATATAAGTGAATTAGAGAAAATCACCGAGAATGGAGCACGGAGGAACATAAGAGACGAAGAGACGTGGTAGATACGGTGGTGACCCCATCTGCGTGGAGACAGCGCAGACCCCACAGGTTAGGGGCTCAGTCCCACAGGCACTGCCCCCCCCCCCCCAGTGCTGCCACCTCTGCTTCCAACCAGCTGGCTGAGGACCGGGGGTTCCCACGGCCCCGGCTTGAGTTTGACTAATCTCATTCACCAGCTACAGCAGCTCACAGAACCCAGACGACACTGCACTTGCCCGATTACTGCTTTGCTGTGAAAGGAGGCAACCAGGAGCAGCCTGATGGAAGAGATGCCCAGACCAGGAGCGTTCATGGTCTCTGAGCCCATCACTCCCCCAACATCTCCGTGTCCACCAACCACAGTCACCGTCAACCATTAACTCCATCCCCAGCCCCCTCCCCTCTCTGGAGGTTGGGGCTGGGGCTGAAAACCCCAAGCTTCTGAACACGGCGGCTCTTTCTGGTGACCACGCCTCATCCAGGAGCCATCCAGAGTCGCCTCAATGGGACGAGAGATGCTTCCAGTGCTCCTGCCCCTTAGGGACTCACAAGGGTTTCAGGAGCTCTGGGCCACACACCAAGGTCAAAGGCCAAATATTAGAACAACAGAAAAGACATACTACCACCAAAAATTCCAATAATTTAACTGACAGTGGGATTGACACCAAATTTCTCAGGAAACTGTGCTGAGCTGCACTGTTGCTCAACAGCGAGAGATAGAAAGTCATTTCCAGACAGAGACTGAGAGCTGACCACTCGTAACCCCCACCGAAACGGCCAGAGACGCTCACCCGGTGAGCGGAGAATTAGAACCGGAAGGAAAAATAGGGTCTGGTAGGAATGATGAGCCATGAGATGTATGCAAATAGTGAATAACCGTTGATGGTGAAGATCGAGAACCATAGCAACCATACGGAGTTAGACCAGTGACAAGGAGGAGGGGCCGTGGAGGCAAACGCGCAAGCGCGCCCCATTCTCGCATCCTCCAGAGGGGTTGATACTATTTCAGGTCTTGTTGGGTGGGTCGGATTGGCCAAGATGCTCAGCGTAAGCACTACAAGAGCAGATACAGAACTGTAACTTGTAGCCTCGGGAGGGAAAGGCGGACAAGGAAAAACAGACCATTTCAATAAAAGAACACTAAATCTGGAGAAAGCAGGAAACACCATGGCAAATAGAAATACCAGAGCAGGACGGCTGCAGCGAGTCCAAACAGATGAGGAGCCCCGAAATATACAGAGTACACCCACCTGTGACACCAGACAGCAGAGTCAGAGCCCGTGTTCTCACACGGTACCCGGAGGAATCCTCGGCTTCCAGAGCCTCGCCACAGACCACTGGCGGCAGATCAGACTTGAAACCTGGGAATCGGTGCCCCAGAGCTTCTAATTCAGATGGCGGTCAGAGCTTCTAATTCACGGCACCTTCAGAGATGCCCAAAACACGGAAGAAGAGGACATCTCGGGTCTTGCATTTGCAGGGTCTCGTGCAGGGGAGCTCATGCTCCAGGTACATATTCAGAAGAACGCTCCTTTCACAGGGTATTCTCCCCTGTCTTGGGAGGGTGGGCCATGGGGAGTAAGAATCTCCCCGATGGGGTCTGCCCAGGTGAAGCGAAGCCTTTGCTTCCTAGGAGGACCCGGAACGCTGCCCACCCCTGCATCCTCCCGTGGTGGGGGCGAGGGGGGTTTGTGGAGCCCACGGCCATGTGGACAGTGTCTAAGATGTATTACTAAGCAAAAAAGGTAACATGTATAACAGGATCCGATTCTTTTTTTAAGATTTTATTTATTTGTCAGAGAGAGAGAGGGGGAACACAAGCAGGGGGAGTGGGAGAGGGAGAAGCAGGCTTCCCGCGGAGCAGGAAGCCCAATGCAAGACTCGATCTCAGGACCCCAGGACCATGACCTGAGCCAAAGGCAGATGCTTAACGACTGAGCCACCCAGGCGTCCCTAACACAATCCAATTTTCATGAGAATTCATACATGGGCTTTGTTTCGAGTTAGGCGCGGAGAAGGAGAAGCAAAACAAGAAGGTTGTTCGCCAGGCGCTGACTGTGGTTCTTGGAACGGACGTGGGCAGGGCCGTGGATATTATGGAAATGTGTATCTTCCCATCTTTTCCCACTATTGTTTCATTTTTTTTGACTAGCTTGTATGTTTTGTACAGAGAGAAAAAAGCAAAACAGTGAGGGTGTTTTTTTAATGTAAAGTTTTCTTTATATGAATTTTAAAATTGCTCTTGTTCTTTTTAATAAGAGAGGATTTACCCTGACACCTCAGGCGTTGACTGGTATGTTTACCCACCCAGAGTCTTCAGGATTACCTCCACTGCTACCCAGCGGAATAACGCCAAGTTCTTGCTTCCTTTTTTATTTTGTTCTTTTGGTCTTTCTTGGGGGGAAGAGGGAGTGTGGGCTGTGCAAGGCACTTGGCAAAGATTTCTCTTTGTGTTGGGAAAGAATTAGCTTTGAATATACACTACAGGGTATTTTTATTCATATAATAGCACTCAGAAATCCAAAACTGATTGGAATTTTCATAATATTTATGTACAAGTTGTTTTTACTACAATAGGGAAAACTAATGAGATCATTTTTTAACTTCTCCGTGCCCATCACAGTCTTGTGGGACATCCACCGTGGCCCTGGGGATGTGTGTGTATCGAGTGGACAACAGAGGACACCCACGTGGTCATCAGCCGTTGGTACGAGGGTTCGTGCCCTTGGGCGGCCATCCTACAGTCCCAGACCACCATCTGTTTTTCTGTGATGCCATCTGGCTGATGGATGAGCCTCCGTTCTGGGCTGTCATCCTGAGTGTGGATGGCCTTACTCCCGCTCTAGAGATGCTCTGTCTTTTTTCTCTCTTTCTTTTTTTAGGATTTAGGATTAATAGCCATTCATTTCCCACAGGCCCCGGCAATGGGCACCGAGGAGCATCCCGTGCCCGTGGCCCTCTCTGCGGGATTCCGATGCAGGCCCTCCGTCTGGAGAAGGAAGAACGGCCCTGTGTGGGGGTCGTGGAAGGTCTCGAGCACATCACAGTCACCATCGAAATCAGTGCCTACTGTGGGACTTTAAGATAATGAGTCTTTTCCAGGCCACAAAACTGAGACAGCAAGCTTCCCAAGGCCCCAGGGCCAGTCTGCGCCGGGCTGGGCTGAGCTGGGAACGAAGCTGTTTCTGGAGGTTGGCAGCGTGGGGGACAGGGTTGTGAGTGTGAGCAGTCTGGAGGGGACTAGTTCACACACACCTCCTGCAGGACAGGCTCTAACTGCCTGGCCAGATCCCTGCAGGCGTCTGGTGTAAGACGCGCCAGGACGTGCCAGGCGGCGACCAAGAAGGACGTGATTGGCAGGGGCCACAGCTGGGAGAAAGGGACCGAGTCCAAGAGAGCCGGTGAGGCAGAGCAGGAAGCTGGGGTACGGTGACGAAGGACGCCCCACTCCAGGGACTTGCCGGGGCCATCCTGGGGAAATGCCACGCAGCAGGGTCCGGCGGTGTGGAGGCAGACGTCCCCTTCCTGTCTCCGCCGCCAGAAGCTTCCCCTGCGAAGGCCACCAGCAGGTGCGAGAGAGTCCCCTGGTTGCTGGGCACCCACGTCACCCGGCCCCCTTCGCTGCCAGGGGCAGGTCCCCCTCAAGCTCAGGAGCCCACGCTGCCTGCACCCCTGCCTCCCTGCTTCCCTGGTGTGCCAAGGGGCTGCATCATGGGAGGCGGACCCACTGGGCCCTGCTTTGCAGGACGCAGGCTTTCACAAGCAGCCCTGAGGCTGGATGGGACGGGGGGAGGCCGCAGGAGACCCCCGCCCCGTGACCTCTGGACTCCCAGAGCCTGCCTTCAGGAGCGCCTGTCCCTTGGCCGTGAGGTGCCAGCCTTCAGGGAGCCGGCTCTCTGGTCTCCACCACTGAGAGCACAGAGGAGCCATGCGAGCCCTCCGCCCCCCTCTCCATCATGCCTGCCTCCCCCCTGCTGACACAACTGAGGGTCTGTTCCCATTCTGTCCCCTCCTTGTCATCATAACCTTGCCCTGCTGGGGCTTCCTTTCCCGGGGCAGGAGGTAGGCTGGGCAGCCTGGGCTCGGGTCTCCACCCTGCTGTGCATCACACCCCGCCAGGGGCTTTGGGGGGCTGGGACTTGGGGCTTCGCCCTGGGCTTGGGACTCAGGACCTCCTCCGGGCCCCTGCAGGCGCCTCCTCTGGGCACAGCCCGGCTCGCCGCAGAGGATCAGCGGCCCTCGGCGTCTGACAACAGGGCAGACCAGCCCCAGGAGAAAGAGCGGAGCCCAGTTAAACCACTGATTCATGGCATCCACGTCCACGCCCACCCTGCACTTCCTGTTTCCTGGTGTGTGAGCTAATACATTTCCTTTTCTCTTTTAAAGCCGTTTGAGTCAGAGTTTCTGTTTCTTGTAGCTGAAAGTACCACCTATTTCCTTTCATGGCTAAAATCCATTTACCCGTCATCCTGGAACCATAAAATCAAGTACACAAGAGCCAGACAAGGCCTTGGGGATGAACCGCCCCACCTCGCCCTGACCTTCACTGTGGCAGGAACCCAGACCAGGGCGCCTGTCCCCACTCTGCGTCACCCATGGACAGAAAACCCACGGACATCTGCTTAGACTCAGTGTCTCTGTTTTAAAATACCTTTCTTGAGAACAATTAGCACAACGAAGCGTTATTTCTTAGGCCTGTTACAATATCCTGTCCACGATTTCTGTCTCCACGGTGTGGAGATTAGGATTGGTACAAATACAGCCCACCTCACCTTATCGAACCCCCAGCTGGGGTAAGGTTACAGTCAAACCGCGGCAAGTACTTAGAAGGAGAAAAAATATGTGCAAGGATAGGCAAGTTAAGATCAGCTTAGTCTCTAGGGCACGGCACTGTATGCCCGAATACAGCGAAGCCGTCCATAAAGAGTTTCAATTTAAGGAGAAAACTGTGATCCTCAAACCTCAAAGGCAGTCGAATTTTGATTCCTGTGTAAAGACAGGCTTGTATATTTAAAGCTTAGCCTTGTCCTTTGAATTCTTTTTAAAAATTATATTCTTGTACTTAGAATTCTTTTTTTAAAAAAGAATTTAGTTGGGGGCGCCTGCGTGGCTCAGTCGGTTAAGCGGCTGACTTTGGCTCAGGTCATGATCTCGGGGTCCTGGGATCGAGTCCTGCTCAGCTGGGGGCCTGCTTCTCCGTCCCCCTCTGCCACTCCCCCGACTTGTGCGCTCTCCCCCCGCCCCCTATCAAATAAGCAAATAAAAATCTTAAAAATAAATAAATAAATAAAGAATTTAGCTAAAAGCAACAGGAATCATGTCAAATCCGTATGTGGGCCTGGGACACCCCGGGACACCCCACAGCACGTCCCCAGTCAGTGAGGGCGTGGTCACCCGCCAGGACAGGACACCAGGGCGGAGGGGACCCCAGGCCGGGCCCGGGGGCGGAGCCAGGCTGGGACACGCTTGGCGTGTGGAGGCTGACACGGCACCACGTGGCCCCTTGTTGCACCTCTGGAGACCGCCCGCGGGGGCTGGGACCCCTGAGAACCCACCCCAGAAAGGCCCTCCCAGCCCCTCCCCAGACCGTGAGGTGGGGGTGGTAGCAGCAGGTCCCTCCCGGAAGTCACCCCACAAACACGACGATGATGCAGAGGGTTCAGAGAGGGCCCTGAGGAGGGGACATTTGACCCACAAAGTGAGGAGGAATGTTCTTGCTCTTGGAGGAGCTTCTGGAAGTTTCCTGAGGTCTTCCTTCAGGAGCAGGAAGAGAGTGAGGCTGTGTCCGTGGGGGAGCCAGCGGTCCCACGAGGGATCCTGACGGCGGGGGTCGTGTGTCCCACGCAGCCGGCCGCCAAGTCACCTTCCAGCAGAGGTGCCCTCAGCAGCTCGGGGCCTCGTCCTGGAGCCCTGCAGCGCCCAGGGGACGAGGACACTGTCTTCAGATGCTTCCCCACACTGGGGGAGAATCCCCGCACAGCCCCGCCAACAGCGCCTCGCGTTTCTGTGGCTGCAATCGGCCCAGAGGCCCTGGGACTCCTAGAACATCCGGACAGTCACCAGTGATGCATTTGGGGAATGCGGGCCCCGGGAATCCCCTGGAGATCTTCCCACCTTCCGAGACGACACCTGAATGGCTGTGGCAATACCCCAGAGTCGACCCAGGCCTCTGCCCCCCTCCACCCCAGCCCCAGCTGCTGGCCTTCACTCCCAGGGAGCACAGCACACAGCCCCCGACGCCCAGAGCACCGGCATTTCGTCCAGGGGGCACCCTTCCCGGCTAACTGCTTGGGAGCACCTGCTGGGCTTCAGTTTGATGTTTCTTTCCTTCCAGGATGACAATGTCCGCAACTTCTCCTGGACATTCCTTTTGTGGCTCGGCTCCAGGAACAGACCGAGAGAGAGAACACTTGGTATCTGCACAGTGGCCAAGAACAGTGTCTACTTTTCCTGCTGCCCCACAGGGCCAGGAAGTGGAGGGCAGGGCCTTCGCCCAGGTCAGTCTTGACTTTGTGTGAAGACTTGGGGAGGAAAGCAGGTCTCGGAGAAGTCGAGAAATTTGGCCAGAAGTATAGGCGCTGGGACTTAAACCAGGTCATTCTGACCCCAAAGACAGGGCTCTTCACATCAGTGAGAGAAGTAAGTAAGAGGTTGGGGCGATTTGCATCAGTAACTCTGATTTTGCAGACTCTGACCTGGAGAAAATTGTGCAAATAATACCTAGGGTATCCCCCGGAATTCACTCACTCACGTTCACAGAGCACTGCTCCGTACTTGGCGCCAAAGGGGTGTGATTGGGTGCATGAGATCATGCAGCCCCTGGTTTTAAAAGCTTGGGAGCTCATTGAGAACCTAAAACAGGCATCTATTAAAACCCCAGTAACATAAAAGCGAAACAAATGGCAGGTGCCCAACCAGGTGGTACAGATGTGGTGAAAATGTTAGCTCATTACAAATTGGGGCACAGGGCCTCACCGAGAGCCCCTTTCCTGATGTGAGACTTTATTCATATGAAACCTCCTTCAAAGACATACACGCTCCAGGACTGGCCTTCATCCACAACAATGAGGTATGAGGGGGAGGGCCCGGGGGCACGGGGAGGTGATCTAGAACCCACAGGAGTAGAGCAGAGCATGGTGGGGAGGCCGGGCGTGAGGGCTCATAGGTTCTGGAAGGGAGGGACCAGAAGAGAGGACTGTGTCCCATTTTGCCCCATATTCCAAGTGGCTCATAGGCCCCGGGCCCCCGGAGACCGCCTTATGTGTTTCTTAGAGAAACGCATTAACCGCGTGGGGTGAGGCAGAGCATGGCAGTCCTGGGACCAGGAAACACAAGGACATAGGCAGCAGACTTAAAGCCCACTGGGTCTGTGCAGTCCTTTTGTCCATTTGTCCTGAAGGCATGCTCTGGGGACAAAGTCTTGAAATACCCCAGTAGGCTAACTCGGAACTAGTTAATGACTACCTTTTTATATATAACAAGCTTTCTTTTCTTTTTAAAAAAATTTTATCTATTTATTTATTTAGAGAGAGAGCACGCGTAAGTGGGGTGAGGGGCAGAGGGAGAAGAAGAGAGAATCTCAAGCAGACTCCACACTGAGCACGGAGCCCAATGCGGGGCTCAGTCCCACAACCCTGAGATCATGACCTGAGCTGAAACCAAGAGTTGGACGCTTAACTGACTGAGCCACCCAGGTACCCCATCACAAGCTTTATTTTCAAAAAGAGTGTGTCGTTTGGATTAAAGGGGAGAGAAACCTGGAATCAGCCCATGGGTTACGTGACAACTTGGCCGGGAGGCCATTAGAACTGAGCTGGACGGCCACTTCCCCAGCATGTGGGAGGCCATTCCCAGGGAACATGGAGGTCAGGAAGCCATTCCCAGGCCTGGAAGTCTGTTCCTGAAGGAACAGGTGAGTTGGAAGGCCATTCCTGGGGAAACGGGTGGGTCAGGAGGCCATTCCCAGGGGAACAGGTGGGTCAGGAGGCCATTCCCAG
This sequence comes from Mirounga leonina, assembly GCF_011800145.1. NCBI lineage: Eukaryota > Metazoa > Chordata > Mammalia > Carnivora > Phocidae > Mirounga > Mirounga leonina. The sequence goes on from NW_023270816.1 coordinate 9,668,300, forward strand.
TGTTGAAGGCCATTCCTGAGGGAACAGGTGGGTGGGAGGGCCCTTCCTGGGGAGCAGGTGGCCCACAGCAAACCTGCCCAGCCTGCAGTTCTGGCCCGTCAGGTGAGGCTTGAGGTATCCCGGTCGGCCTCCCGCTGGAGAGGCTTATGCTCAAGAGTGCGTGCCTCCCTGTGGCTCAGGCCCATCCCATTCTCTGTCCAGCTGGAATGATGGAAGCATTCACTGGAGACTCCTCCCAACACAAGCGCTTCACAAACCCACAAGCGAGGACCGCTGAAAGGCCTGCGCTCCAAAGCTGATACATTAGCACCCTTCACCTGCCCCCCCGCAGGGGCGCTTCCCCAGGGCCTTTGCACCCACATGCTGCTAAGCTGGGGCTTCCTCACAGACTTTGTCACCTCCTTGCACCACACTGGCGGCACGCAGCCAGCTGGCATGGAGGACGAGGAGTCTCCTTCTCCACGTTTCGAGGAAAAGCTATTAAAGGCACATGTCGAGCTCACGGAGTGCTCACCATTTGGAATTTGGGAAGAAAGAGGGACTTCTAGAGAGCTGGTTGTAAATTTAAGTATGATGACAGGTTTCAGGGGATTTGGGTGTTGTTCTCAACTTCCATTATCATCAGTATGACAGCATGATTTTATCCTGGAAAAAATCCACATGACACAACTGAAATTAAACAGAAAAGTCAGTTTTCAATGTGCAAACTGCATGTTGTGCACCGAGTCATGATCATTGAGATTCCCAATGAAGATGGAATATTAAATCTAATCAATACCTTCCAAAATCCAATCATTTCAATGGAGCCTGTTGCAAGAGCGGCGCCCCTGGGCTGCCCAACACAGTCTTTGCACATGAGTTCAGAAAGAGACGAGCGAGAAGAGTAGCTGACGTCACGAGACAGTCAGCTGCGTAGGTCACGATCACTCTTTGCATGCGGGGCACCGCGGCACAGGACAGATGGGCATTCGTGAAGAGCGTGGGCCCCGGCTTGGGGCCACCAGGGACTGGGCGCCCACGGGCTCCCCGCTGTTGGGAGCCCCAGCTGACAGGGGTGGGCTCGTGGTCTCCCCTCCCTGGGGGGGTTGAGGGTGCAGACACTTCTCCTGTAACCTGCTATGCATGGATCTCCCTACTTTCTGCTTATTTTCCCGGCCTGGTGGCCTTACTGCACACAGGGGCTCAGAAAGCACATGTGACCTCAGCCGCAGAGTATCGTCCTTGGGGAATGGCGGCAGGCCACTGCGGTCAGAGGAGGTCAGAGGCTCGAGTCACAGAGCTGTCACATAAACAGGAGACTTTGGGTTGGAATCCAGGCTTTTTTCTCTAACTCTGGAGCTTATTGCCATCATGACTTACCACCTGTGTTTGTAAGTGTCTGTTCATTCAGTGCCTACTTACGGTCTACCATGTGCCGGGCACAACGCCGAACAAAATAGAACAAGCCCCCCCCCCCCCCCCCCCCCCGGGGGGATACCCGTGAGAGAGACAGACACGGATGGTGACACAGCACAAGGTCTCGGTGCAGATGTGACAGTCGGTAAAGCTGGGGGTGTGGGGGGCTCAGGAGGGCTGCAAGCTTACGAGTCACTGGGGGGTTGGAAGACCATGGCCTGGAATGAACCAGAAATCCTACAGACACCTGCAAGCCGTCCCAGGAGAGACGCGGAGGAGTGGGAAGCCCCCCCAGGATAGAGTGGAGGGGCATCAGCATCTAGAGGGGTTCGAAGCCCCCTCTGAAGGGAGGGAGGAGTGTCCAGGTGGGCGGCCACACGGAGAGGGACTCAGGGAGGGAGCCGTCCAGTGTTCCAGATGCCCCAAAGAGGAGGCCTAGGGGTTGACCGTTACAGAAATTATCTTAAATTTTAAATTATTTAAGTGCATTAAGGCCCCCCCCCAAATAACCCCAGGCCACAGAACCATCAGACTGTAAAACCTCAACGATAAACAATAAGGAAAAACCAGTCCAAATACACAATAATACAATTGAAAGAAGGTAAGACTATAACTACATGCCATTATCTTTTTTTTAAAAGATTTATTTTGGTGGGGGCACAACCAGGAGGGGCAGAAGGAGGAGAGAGAATCCCAAGCAGACTCCACACTGAGTGCAGAGCCAGACGTGGGGCTCGATCCCAGGACCCTGAGATCATTACCTGAGCCAAAACCAAGAGTCAGATGCTCAATGGACGGCACCCCCAGGTGCCCCTCGGGCCATTATCTTTTTTTTTTTTTTTAAAGATTTTATTTATTTATTTGACAGAGAGAGACACAGCGAGAGAGGGAACACAAGCAGGGGGTGTGGGAGAGGGAGAAGCAGGCTTCCCGCCGAGCAGGGAGCCGGATGCGGGGCTTGATCCCAGGACCCTGGGATCACGACCTGAGCCGAAGGCAGATGCTTAACGCCTGAGCCACCCAGGCGCCCCTCGGGCCATTATCTTTTAAAAAGTGAAGTACCACGGTGGGAGAGAGCATAGAAGCTGACAAACAGCTCTGACCCCTAAGAAACAAAATTTAAGAGAACAAAGTAAGTGGACAAAATTCTGAAATTTTTCACTAATAAACCTCAATTTGAAAAGAAACTCCCAATGAACAATGCACCCCGCGCTCCAAAGTCGCATCCCACCACCACCCACTGTGCAGAGAGCAGCCTGAGACAGAGCTGACGGGGACGGGGACGCAGGGAGAGAGACCAGAGTTGGAACAAGATGACCTGCAAGAGCGGAGCCCAGGAGAAGAGGTGAGGCTCTGCCTGGGAGGGAGGCCCCGTCCTAACAGAACCTGAGGGAACCCCCTGGGGGAAGAGGCTGCGCTGGGAACTTGCTGGAATATGCCATGACCCCCAGCTCCTGACACAATGCACCCACAAGAGCAGGTTTAGCTCCACACGCCACCTGTACTACCAGGGACGCCTTCAACAAACACGAGAGCAACACCAAGAGAGAGGGTTCGGCTGGACCCGAGAAAACATGGTGTTTGCAAGTCTAAAAATGGTCAAATACGGCAATTTCATGTGATTCAACCTGATACGGAGAGAAGCCAGACAGAAGGGCGATTGGTGTGTTAGAAACAAGAATGAGCAGACAAGAAATACGTATATGGATTTGAAATGGTTTTCCTGAAGAAAAAGCCATGTCTACAGATTAAAGGGATACTCTCTCTTGTTCCAGAAAAGCTGTCACAAGCATTGGTCCCTGAGACCCACGCCAGTGATGTAACGGATTCCCAGGACTCATGCTGCCTCGTCTGAGTGTCCAGGCAGGAGGGCGGATGTCTGCGTCGGCTACCCAGGGGAAATGGGCCGGCCTCAGTCTGTCCCAGCAGCACTGGGTGCCAGAAGGTTCTGGAATAGTACCCTCGGGTCGGGCTACCCAAGAATCACGCGGCATCTCAACCACAGAAGACTTCAGCCAGCAGAGCACCCCCAAGCCTTCTCGAAGAAAATACTTGACGTCAAAAATTCAGCCATCCAGCAATTGAATCAGAAGTGTTTTAAAACTTAGGAGTGAAAGAGCTGGAATGAAAAGTCGCTGAACCTCCTTGAATGTAGAAAGGACCAGAACTGCATGCTGGGGCCACGGCGGGTGCAGAACACGCAAGCCTGGCATCACCCATGAAAGCTGGGGTGGCACGGTGGGGGATGGTGGTGCACGTGTGCAAAGGGGCATCAGTCAGCCTTCTTAAGGTTATGATGTCCAAGTTGTTAATTTTAAAAGAGAAACTTGACCTTAACCCCAATTTCTTAGCTTCATTCTTTTGATCCTTTAGGTTTTTAAGAACTAATATCACTTATTAAGAAAAACATGTATCAACATATATTTCCTTTCTTTTAATTTTCTTTGGTTCGTTACAAGCAATATGGAATCTATTAAGTGACATATTTTAAAAATCGCTGATCTTCTTTCTGTAAAATGATTTCCACCTACTCTCCGACGAGAACAGCTGCCTTGAGAAATCTCTGAAGCGTTGACCCAGCATGAGCAGCGGTCAGTATGAGGCGACGAGATTTGCCATGAATTTTTGCTTTGTCATCCTTAACGGCGACCTCATAAACGCAGTAGTTACTCTGGGAAGAGAAGGCCAGGGTACGGTAATGCCGGGGCCCTGGCCTGACCGCCTTGCTTACCCGGGCCTCTCCTGCAGGTACCATCCTGCTCCTTACCGTCTTGGCCGCTGAGGGCCGTAGTCCCTACTGCACCTGAGTTTAAACACAGCCTTGTCATCTCCGTCCAATTAAAATCATCGCAGAAGACACCTCGTAGTCAAAAATATCCTTCTGTTAAGCAAAAGATGGTCATTACCCCAGTGGGATAGTGATCAGTAGAGAGGTAGCCTGGCTAAATTAGAGCGTTTAGAACAAAACAAACCAAACCAAAAAAGGGCCTCTGGTAAAGTCATCATGATCCACCCCCAGCAGCCTGGCCCAGGAGCTTCCTGGGCCCCGTCCTCCCCTCTGCCTTCGCCCAGGTAACAGGTGAAGGTAGGCCTCCCACGGCGCTTGCGTGGAGGGCACTGCTTAGAGTGGGTGATGCGGGCGTGAGTACAGGGTGTGCAGCCCCGGAGGCCTGCAGAGCCCGGGTTCATGCAGGCTCTGCGTCCAGCGCTGGGCGCACCCAAGGAGCCGGGCAGGTGGCCAGACGGCGCAGATAGGCCACCATGTGCAACTCACACGCGGGCACCAGGTTTTCCTGCGGGGGCGGCCCAAGAGGGGTCCGGTGGGACGGGGGCGGTCCAAGAGGGGTCCAGTGGGACGGGGGCGGTCCAAGAGGGGTCCGGTGGGATGGGGGTTGGACGGGGCCGGTCCAGGAGGGGTCCGGTGGGGACGGGGCCGGTCCAGGAGGGGTC
>NW_023270816.1:9673154-9718774 GCF_011800145.1 Mirounga leonina
CCGGTGGGGACGGGGCCGGTCCAGGAGGGGTCCGGTGGGGACGGGGGTGGTCCAGGAGGGGTCCGGTGGGACGGGGGCGGACGGGGGTGGTCCAAGAGGGGTCCGGTGGGACGGGGGCGGTCCAAGAGGGGTCCGGTGGGACGGGGGGAGGGGGGAGGCGCAGAAAAAGGGGAGACGGCAGGGAAGAGGAGGAGGGGAGAGGCTTCGTACCTCACGCAAGTCAGGAGCTCACTCCACGTGCCCACTACCATGAATCAAATAGCCATTCTTGTCTTCCTTGGAGTCACAGGAAGCAGAAAGGTGCCTTGTGTGAAATCGTACTCGCAGCCCCCGCAGTAAGGATCGGAGCTGTGAGAAGCTGTCTGGCGGGGCTTCCAGGAAAGCTGCCTGAAGAGGGCTGATTCAGCTGGCTGGAATGGAGACGTGATGGCCCCAGCTGCAGCTGCCATCTTGCAATCATGAGGAAATTTGCAGCAGCCGGGAAAAGCCTGCGTCCCTAGTAACAGGGAAACCAACTCTAGACAGCCTACCTCCAGATTTATATTATGTAATTCATGTATTTCATTTTAGATATTTTATGTGAAAGAAAAGTAAACTTTTGTCTCTCTGACATGGGTTTTCTGCTACATGCAATCTGAATCTAATCCTAAGTGATACAGCAAAAATGCTCTTATTAAAAAGTTGGCTGTTTTTTACAGTCAACTAATGTTTGACAAGGAAGTCTACAATACTCAATGGAGAGAGGACAGTCTTGTCAATAAATGGTGCTGGGATAATTGGATATTCACTTGTAAGAGAATGAAACTGGACCCATATTTTCCCCCACTCACAAAAACATTAACTCAAAGTGGATTCAAGACTGGAAACCTCAAAACTCCTAGAGGAAAACAGGAATAAATCTCCTCGACGTGAGTCTTGGCGGTGATGTCTGGAGGTGACGCCAAGCAACAAAATCGAAAATGAAGAAGCGGGACCACGCCACCCGAGAAAGCTTCTGCACAGCTACAGCAATCCTCAGTTAAGGAAAGACAACCTATGGAACAGGAAAAAATATTTGCAAGCCACATATCTGAACGGGATTAATATCCAAAATACAAAGAGTGCATACAACTCAATAGCAAAAATAACAATAATAATAATGATGATACCCAATCCAATTACAAAATGGGCAAAAGACCCAAATAGACACTTCTCCAAAGAAGACATCCAGATGGCCAACAGGTACATGAAAAGATGCTCAACGTCACTCATCATCAGGGAAACACAAATCAAAACCATGATGAGATACCACCTCACACCTGTCAGAATGGCTAAAATCAACAACCCAAGGAACAACAGGTGTTGGTGAGGAAGCAGAGAAAGGGGAACCCAAATGCACTGTTCGTGGAAATGCAGACTGGGTGCAGCCACTGTGGGGAGAACAGTGAGGAGGTTCCTCAAAAAGTTAAAAATAGAACTACCCTATGATCCAGTAATTGAGATACTGGGTATTTACCCAAAGGAACCACTACTTCAAAAAATTATCTGCACCCCCATGTTCACTGCAGCATTATTCACAGTAGCCAGGATGTGGAAACAACCTGTGTCCATGGATGGATGTATGGATGAAGAAGGGTGGGGGTGAGTACAGGGGAATATTACTCAGCCATAAAAACCAAAGAAATCTTACCATTTGTGACAGCCTGGATGGGCCCGGAGGGCGTGACACCCAGAGTAAGTCAGGCTGAGAAAGACAAATACTGCGTGCTCTCTCCTGTATATGGAATCTAAAACAAAAGTCAGGAGACAAACTTCCAGGTAACAGATAAATAATTACTAGGACATCACGTTTAATATGCTGAGCGTAGGTAAGGCTGCTGTAGTTCATAAGGGAAATGTGTTAAGGGAGTAAATCCTGAATTCTTACTACAAGGGAATTTTTTCCCTTTTTTCGTTTCTTTTTTGTTTTTGTCTTTGTATTGTTCTGTAGGAGGAGAAGGGCGTTCGCTGGACCTGCGGTGGTGATCGGGGGAATGGGGAGGAAGTCCTCCTCCTGTCTAATCGTCCTGGGGATCCTAGCCTGCTCTGTAAGAAAGCAACCGTGAGGATTGTGAGGGTAAGAGTAACTAACTCCAGATATTTGCAGACGACGTAACTTTCTAGTCAGGAAATAGGAAAGGAGCAGATCTAACACAGTATGTGTAAGAAGTCTACAAAGAAAACATCAAAATGGTGTGAAGGTAAAGAGATCTAAAGATCTGAAGGTATTGGCGGGAGCCTTGCTTCCCGGACCACGGGACGGAGTCCCAGGAAGACCCGCGTGCTCTGCACGGCCGTGGGAAAACGGGTCCTTCTGCTGTGTTGCTGCACAACCAAGCACCCCAAAACTCAGGGCTTAAAACAAGAGAGTATTAGTCTCCTTTCCTGGAGATGGCTCCGTGGGCCGGGCTTGGCCGTGCTGGGAGAGGGGGGCGGGAGGGAGACGGGGCTGCCGGCTGTGCGCTCCCTCCATCCTCCTCCCCGCTGCCGAGGATCGAGAGCGAACGAGAGCCCTCCACGGTGGACAGCAGCTCCGTCTCAGGTGCACCTCACACCACGTGCTGTCCCTGAGCCCCGTCCTGCTGGCCGCAGCCACCCACAGGGCCGTGCACGCTGCTGCGTGTATTTAACGCTTCGCCGCAATCCTAGTGGAAATAATGTAAGCAACAAAAGATTGTTTTAAGATTTTTTATTTATTTGAGAGAGAGCGAGCACGAGCAGGGGGAGCAGCAGAGGGAGAGGGAGAAGCAGACTCCCCACTGAGCAGGGAGCCCGATGCGGGGCTCGATCCCAGGACCCTGGGATCATGACCTGAGCCGAAGGCAGACGCTTCACTGACTGAGCCACCCAGGCGCCCCCTGCAACAAAATTTGTTGTGGTCATTTATCAATCTTTTATTTCTTTGTCTTTGAGGTCTTGCTTAAGAAGGACTTTCTTTTATTTTATTTTATTATGTTATGTTAATCACCATACATTACATCATTAGTTTTAGATGTAGTGTTCCATGATTCATTGTTTGTGCACAACACCCAGTGCTCCATGCAGAACATGCCCTCAACCATTGAAAATCTGTCTTTCTTGATAGGAAATGCAAAGAGAAAATCCAGGATGATTGGTGGAGCAAACTGAAGCCCTGCTTGCCAATTCTCTTCTCATTTGCAAATATATTAGTGAGAAACCTGAGACAGGCTGGGCCAGTTTCGTGAATCCAGCCTTCCAAAGAGAGACCCTCATCCTAGAACAGAAATGGGAGATTCCAGATCTCACAGCTGTTTGTTTGGCTAGAATTTACCGTGAGTTCAAAAAAAAAAAAGTCACTCCTGGCTTAGGAAAGGCGAATTAACAGGACAACACCTTTCCACTTACGAAGATACAGGACATTAGTCGCCTCATCATATCAAACACCCAGATATTATTTGAGGTGAACACAGAATTTGGCCTGGGGCAGGCCCTGGTTAGGGTGGCCGGGCATGAAAACTACCCTCTGATCTTTTCTAAGTCTGTAGTGTTTAGATCTTTCAGATATAGATAGTAACTCCCAGAACATATGTTTAAATGGGGCCTGACTCTAAATCAGCGCAGAACCGAGGTCGGTGGCCAGGCGGGGACCGACATTCAGAAATTCCAGCAGGCCCGGTTCCGGAGCTGGTGGCAGGATGTGGGGAGGCCCAGAGAGGCCGACACGGACGCAGAAAGGAGCCCTCCCTTTCCTATTTCTTCCTCACTGTCCTCTTTTAAAGAAACAATGACGCAGAAAACATTGAAGGATGTTGCTCATAAAGTTCATGTACGTAGTAAAGAGCCATGAGCTCCTAGTCGCTGTGGCTCCTCGGACCCTCGAGAGCCCCAGCCCTGCCGTCCCTGCCTCATGGGCCTTGGGCCACACCCCGTGCCCCTCACTGCCGCCTTTGGCCTGCCCTCTGAGGAACTGCCCTCTGAGGGCTGCGGGATCTCAGGTGGGTCACTAGCCCGGTCTCTGCACGGGCCTCGCCCCACAGACACACTTCCTAGCTGACCCGTCCTCACCCGCCCCAGGTCATCTCCGATCCCACAGAGCAGGGTCGTGCGTCACCCTCCCTGACCCCACCATGCTCCCCTCCCACACCCACTGCTGGAACCAGAAGCCTGGGACTCACCCTCCCCCTGTCCAACCCGATCAGCATTGATTCCTTCACTGTACATCCTAATACGAACCCCGCTCACTCCCCCCCCCTTCTTCCCATAGCCACTGCCTGGGGACAATCCACCATCTCCATTGTGCCACCTGGACCACCTCTCACCCGCGAGGCCAGCCTCCCGGAAGCGCCCCCGCCGTGGACCCAGTGCACACAGCGCGTCCACGGGGGAGGCGGCTCACTGGACACTCCCCTGGGCATGAGCTGCAGGTGCGCTGCTGGCTGGGCCGGAGGGCAGCGTGTGCTCGAGAGACCCCCTCGGCCTTCGGAGCCCCCTCGGCCTTCGGAGGGCCTGCTGTTGATTAAGGAGGTTTCGCAGGCCTGGAGGCTCTGCCCCTCCTCTTGCTGATTCCCTCTGCGGGCCCCGCCCCCTCCCAGTGTTTGGACTGACCAAACAGTTGGTTTAAACAATGGCCTAAATTCATTCCTGGGAGACGGTTTTCCGCCTTTCTGAACTCGGCTGTGCACTGGGATCGGGTTGGACACTGTACAACTTCCATAGGAACACACCATACCCCTGGACAGAGAGGGGGAAAACAGCCACCGCAAACCCGACCTGTCGGTGCCCGGCCCGCGACTCCCCATGCCCCTGCTCCATCTGGGTTTAATGACAGCCTTTTCAAAGACTGCTTCCCAGCCAGCCTCTGACTGCGAGGCCTGCCCTCCCCTCCTCCGGCAGGGCTGCACGTCGGATCCCGGGGAGCATAAACCAAGTGGGTGCCCTGAGCGGGCGGTAGTCTGGGGGCCGGCGCTCCGCGTGCAGCTGGGATAGGATGAAGGCAGCCCTCCTGGGGCCTGAGCTACAGGGAGCCCTGCCCACGCCCTGGCTCCTGGGCTGGGACCGTGCCAGCGCCGAGGATCCCACCCACCCACCTTCCGAGGGAGGCTGGGGGTCTCCCATGAAGCAGCGCCTGACCTGGGTCCCTGGGAGAGGGGCAGGACCAGACCCTTCCCACCGGCAGCGGCTCTGTGTGCATGCCAACAGTCCCGAAGTCGGTCCTTCTGTGGTCAAGTCATTTACTCCTGGGCCTTTAATAAGCGCCTACTGTATACCAGTCACTGTGCTAACTACCAGGCAGACTCTGATGGGTAAGAGAAAGTTCTTCCTGGGGGAGTTTATTTAGCAGGAGCTAAGAGTGAGTTTCAGGTCGGTGCAGGGGGTGACATGCAGTCCCCAGGCACAGACGCCTACTTGGGGATGCATTTCATGCGCTTCCCCTCTGTGATCACGCACACTCCTTGAATCCGTGTCTGTTCGCTAAGACACTGGGGACACATTTTCCTTGAGCCTGAAAGTTTCCCCCACGATGAAGGCGCTCTGTGACCCTGCCGTGGGGACGGAGGGACGGGCCGCAGGGACTCGGATCTTGACGTGCTGGCTCTGAGGCCTGGATGACAAGGCTAAGCGCTCGGTTTACGCTAATGATCGTTCATCTACCGGAGGGGACGGCCAGGCTTTGAGGGTGATCCCTTTGGCCTGGTCCTCCTCACACTCTTCAGAAAATCGAGCTCTGTAATTTTAAGAGCCATTTCTATTTTATGGTGCTGCTCAATGTGCTTCATAGAAAGGCCCAAACCCCCATCTTCTCAGCAAAAGAACAGGCATTTTCAGAAGAGCTTGTTGATGACAAGAAAACCCTCAGTAAGATTTCTCTTCATGGGGAAAATGACCTTTTAACTTTCACGGCGCATTAAAAAAAAAAAAGGGAAAAAACCACCGTGTGGATAGCGTCTTCACTTACAGCCCAGGACGACCCCAGCGGAGCGTGAGCCCCTGGACACCACGGTCTCTGCGGAGCCCCTGCACAGTCAGCAAGGGAGAAAACAGAAAGCGCCTACCACGTTCCAGACACTCAGTAGTTCCTGTGCATCTTTGCAGCAGTTAGGTGATGCAAATACGACTTCTCTCTTCCGAGGGAAAGCAGCTGAGCCACAGAGGGATGAACTCTCCGCCCAAGGTTAACACAGTCGACCCGAGTGCGAGATCCCAGCACAACCCAGGGGTTCCCAGAAGCTGGGCTCCGACCGGAGCCTGTGTCTCGCCCTGCTCAGGCCTTCCCTGGGATGCTCGAGGACCAGCCGTGGATCTGATGAGCAAGCTCCCGGGGAGGGGAGCTAGTGCATGCTGTGACAGCCACGAAGAGACACAGAGGCAGGCGGTCGTTCCCCAGGCAGGGGCTGCTGCAGGCTGGCCGTCCTCCCTGACTCCACGTGCACACTCCCTGGAATGGACCCGAGGACTGTCTGGAGACAGGGAGGCTCAGAGTGTCGGGAGGGCCTCGCCATCCTCCCAGCAGCCCCGCTACTGACCCTGGCCTGCAGCCCTGGCCAGCCCCCAGGATCCCTCCCGCCGCCACCACCACGGCCTTCTGCGCCCAGGGCTGTCTCATGAATTCTCTGCAGAGAGCGGCGCTTCCGTCCTGGGCGGGGGCACCATGCTCCACACACAGTGGAAACAGGGAGAGGCCCGCCAGGCCGCCCGCCAGGCCGGGACACTGAGCAGCAAGACTGGCGGTGCAGAAACACAGTCAGAGCTGTCTCCACCCGTGGCTGGAGGGCCTCCGCAGGGACCTCCTGCCCTTCCCACGGCCTGGGGCCGGTCACCTGCCCTGTGCCGGTCCCCGCACACACAACCTCAGAGCAGGACAGAGCAGGGTTGGTGTCTGCTTCCATGGCCCCCGGCAGCGCTGCCCGCGGGCACGGAGCCTGCCCAGCACCCTCAGTCTCAGCAGCCTCCCCTGCCTGAGCCCCCACCCTGCTCCCTCCTGCCGTCCTCAGGGAGCCACACCCCCCCGCTGGCTGGCGAGGGCTGAAAACCGCCCCGGCGGGGGGACCCGGGCTCCCTCCCACCTGCCTTTCTATGAAGGACACCAAGCCGCAGTTAAAATCTGTGTTGCAAACTTGTAATCGGTCGCACGGGGATTTTTTTTCGCTGTGTTAAATGGGAGAGCGCCAATATGGCGAGTACGACATACTCAGAATTTTTAGGGGAAAATATATGCCTTGAAAAGGGGCCTGAAACTCCTGCAGCAGCAGCTGTAGCTGCCGCAGAGCTCAGGGACCGCTGCAGGGGCTCGCTCTCCTCTGTGTGTTTCTGTCGACGGTGGTTCTGTGCCCGTCAAAGCCTGGACACTGTCCATGAAACAAGAGGGCGACTTGACTGCGTGGCCTTCCGTCAGGACGTGCTTCGGGATGTGGACCACACCTCCAGAGCCTGGGGTCTGAGGGCCCAAGGTGAGCTGCCCCAGGACAGCTTCCAAATGTGTCCGCGAGATACGAAGAGGGGGTCTCGCCGCAGTTAACACTGGAGGAAAGTCTGGGTCTCTGGGTTCTGGCCCAGGGGCTCCCTGACGGGACGGCTGAGCCGCTCAGGCCTGGGGCGGGGGGGTCAGCGCAAGGAGCGTCAGAAGCTAAAGCACTAATGCATTCTCCCTCTCCTTTTTCACATCAATGAAACTGATCTTCTGTGTTCGGTGTGTGTTCCCCCTTGTATGCGCCCACACAACACCACAAAATGCACGATCCGGACCACACTCTCCGTCCCCTTGGAGAGTTCCCTTCCGCGCCTTTCCGACAAAATCCCTGGTTCTGTCCCCATAGACCAGTGTTGCCTCTTCCGGGTTGGCGGACGTGGAACCCTCCGCGGTTGGCTTCTTTACCGCCGTGTTGGAGACGGGCCGGTGCTCTGGCCGGTGTTGTGACTATGAACAGGTTGCGGCGTGTGAACACGGGGCGACGCGCATCTCCGTTGCTCAGTTACAGGACCTTCAGTTCCAGTTTGAGCTGTTCTGCTCATCCAGCAGTCTTTAGATAGACACATATTCTCATTCACTTGGGTAAATACCCAGATCTTAGGAAAGGCTGACCCACCTGACGCGCCACGATACACCGTTCATACCGGTGGGTGTGAAATGCATTCCGCTGCATTTGATTTGACTCTCTGCGAGGATTCACGATGTTAAGCACCTTTCCATGCTCACTACTCATGTGCACTGTTAAGTCTTGGCGTTCATTTTACATTGGCTTGTTCATCTTTTACTGTGGATTCATGGGAGGACTTTACATATTCTGGACACAGCTCTTTGTCAGCAGTATGTCCTGCAAATATTTTCTCCCAGTTTATGACTTGCCCATTCTTTTCTTAAAGGTAGTTTTTGATGAACAGAAAATTTTAATTCTCATGAATTTCAATTTGTCATGTATTTCTTTCTAGTTAGTGCTTTTAGCATCTTGTGCAAGAAATCTTTGCTTTCCTCAGAATCATGTGGATTTTCTCCTGAATTTTCTTCTAGAAGAAGCCTTATGGTTCTGAAACTTATATTTAGATCTATGCTCCATTTAAATTAATTTATGTGTATACAGAAAGAAAGAGGTCAAGATTCTTTTTTATTTCCATACAGATACGTAGTTATTCCAACAACATTTGTTTAAAGGCATTTTGCCTTCTCCATTTGATTAACTGGGCACTAGTTGAAAATCAATCCACCTATAACCACCTAATATATGGATTTATTTCTGGACCTTATTTTGTTGCATGATCTATGTGTCCATCTTTTTGCCAATACCAAACTGTCTTGATAACTGTAGCTCTATAGTAAGTCATGATTCAGGTAGTGTAAATCTTCCAACTGTGTTCTTTTTCAAAAATGTTTTGACTATTCTAGGTCCTTGGAGTCTTCAAATAACATTTAGAATCACGTTGTTAATTTGTACACACACACACACACACACACACAAACCCTGCTGGAATATTGATAAAGATTGCATTGAATCTGTATCAATTTGGGGAAATTAACATCTTAACAATATTCGTATTGTCTTCACAGAGGCATGCCCTGCACCTAGAACCAAGCTTGGCACATTGTTTTATTCAATAAATACTTACTGAATAAATGAATCAGTAAATGAATGAATATATGGGTGAATGAATAAGTGAATAAGTGAATGAAATATTAAGTGAGTGGAATGTAAATTACCCAGTTGGGACACAGGCACCTAACTGAATATATCTGAGCACCATCTGTGTGTGTGGCTGGCAATAGGAGGGGATCCGCTCTCACTGTTCAATGCAGAAGGAAGAAAGCAGACATCCAAAGGACTCAGGTTACTTTTTTTGGTTTTGGAATGCCCACGTATTTACTATTCTTAGTAAATCCCATCTGTTTCTTGCCTTCTAAAGAAAGGTTCAAATGTGTTTATCTTCATCAACAGCAAGAAAAAGAGGAAATTGCCCTATTTCACACTGTAGTGACCCACTGCAAAATGTTTGCTTCCCATCCCCACAATTTTAGGGTCTACTAGTCTAGAGGTCTTAGTTCCAGAGGGAGAAATGCTTCCCCCAGGAGATACAACAATGGTTTCATTGAACTGGAAGTTTAGGCGACCACCCGGCCACTTTGGCCCCTCCTGCCTTGACTCCACAGGCACAGAGGGGGTTCCTGTGCTGGCCGGGGGGAGTGATCCTGACCACCAAGGGGACATTAAGCCGCTATTCCATAATGGTGGTGAGGAGGGATGTGTCTGAAATACGGGAGATCCCTAAGGGTGTCTCTCTTAGGACTACTATGTCCTGAAAATCATCCCTTCAGATCGGTGGAAAACCACAAGAACTCAACTCAAGGAGGACTAGGAATGGCCAAGACCCTTCAGGAATGAACCACCAGCTGAGGTGCTTGCTGGGAGTGAAGGGAATACAGGATGGACAGAGGAAGAAGGCAGTTGCGAACGGCACTACGACTTGGTGACTAGCGACAAGAGGACCGTCGTTGTGAGTTTTCATTCTTTATTTTGTTATGAATATGTTTGTATATATATTGACTGGATATTTTTGTTTTCTTCCTTACCTCCTTTTTTATCATCTGACACAGATGAACTGATCATAACTACCTTTCTGTCACAGTATAAATACGGATGTCAACAGAAGAGTAAACATCACACAAGGGTTTTCCCTCCGCTTCTGGACGAGGGGTGAGCCCGCAGGAGAGCTGGGTCATGTTAGGCATCTGGAGATTAACTACAGGCTAA
Source organism: Mirounga leonina (assembly GCF_011800145.1). Classification (NCBI taxonomy): domain Eukaryota; kingdom Metazoa; phylum Chordata; class Mammalia; order Carnivora; family Phocidae; genus Mirounga; species Mirounga leonina. Next base: position 9,683,372 of record NW_023270816.1, read on the forward strand.
GGAGACTAGATGGGTCCAAGTAGACAAAGGATGGACTGGGATGATCAGTTTTATTGTCAAGCAGGCTAGGCTACATTCGTCAGTGACTCAGACATCCATCTGTGCACGTAAACGTGATCAAGATCCCTAAGCTTGTGTGACTCTGTAAGGAACGTGACTTCAAGTCAGGAAGATCGTCCTAGGTAATCTGGGTGGGCCTCACCTAACCTGTTGAAAATCCTGAAGAGAAGAGCTAAGGCCTCCCAAACCAGGAAGAAACTCCCCGTAGACAGGGCCCTGGGCTGTGCCGAGGGTCGTGCTCCCCCACCACAGATGGCCTGGCCCAGATTCAGACTTGCCTCCACCCACAACCGCAGGCCAACTCCTTGCACTGAATCTCATAATATACGTTTCCTCCTGACCTGTTTCTCTGGCTGCACAGATTTCAGAACCAGAAGTGTGGAGAAAAGCACACTGACCGGAAGCTGAGCACCAGGACAGAGAAGAGAGGGCGACTCCAGGTCCATGGACACCTGAGAAATAGTTCTGGGGCCCTAGAGCAGAAAGGGCAGTGAGGTTCTCCCATCACAGGATGATTTTATAATAATGAGGAGTGTGGTGGCCAACAGCTCTGGCGTCAGATGGATCTGAGGACTGAGGACACCGTTAATGGTGGTTGTCACGGTCGCTGTCATTGCTTTTATCCATACTTCTTCTGTACTCTGGGACCCTCCCCCCACCCAGACCAGGATTTCAGAACATCTGCAAGTCCAAGGACAGTGGCAGGAAGACCTCCGCCGGCCGGGAAACTGGCCATAACTACACCCACATCTCCAGGAGAAAGAGGTTTGCTGAGCACACACAGCTTCACAGGGAGCCCCGCCCCCGTCAGCCCTACTCCCCAGGCAGCCTCCCAGCAGCTCCCCGCTCCTGATGCCTCCTACTTAGAGAGACATTTGAATGCAGAACTTAGTGTGTATATGCACATGCGCCTTTTTCTGGGGACAGGTTGGACAGCTTCTGTCAAATCGTCAAACCAGTCTATCAAGGTGCTCCCACCCTCAGGAGAGAAAAAAAGTTGAGAAGCACTGTTGTTTGTTCTTAGAGGAAACACGATTCACACTACCTCTCCATTAGACTGTGAACGCTCCACACTAGACCGTGGTTGCCACTTTAGGACACCAAAGTTTCTGGGCAGCTTCAGAATTTCGTGGGCTGTAAAATCCCAAATTCTATGCATCCTGACTCTTGCGTTAGATCTAGGCTTATTCTGCAAGCAGTTCTTACTTGGGGCAAGCACTGTGTTCAACAGAGTTACTTTTGGGGGGCGTGGGGAGGCCATGGGAGGCCTGGCCATGTCATTTCAATGAGTCATGAGAAATGTGGCTCACGGAGATGAAAATCAAAGCCCAGAAAAGTCGCAGGATCTACACTAGGTCACACGGCAGGCCGTGGGTCTGGGATTGGAAAACAGGTCTTTCAGATCCCAGAGACTGGAGAGAGAACAGCCCAGTCTTCTTATTTTAGAAATGAGACAAGCTGAGGATCCGAGATGCCTTAGCCACAGAGAGCCACGCAGAATGACAGCCCCCAGGCCAGTGAGCACCCCGCCCCCGCCAGGCTGCCTCCCCACCAGGCGTGTCTGAGCCCTGCCAGAGGACAGGCCCCTCAGACAGCAAATTCCAGGCATTCTGCGGGATTCCACTGACCCTCCTTATCAGAGGGTTTGTTGAGGTTACCTTATCTTTCTGTGAAGTATCAGTGAGAGCAGTCTTCCATCACCCCTGTCCTTGTGCCGTTTGGAAGGAATCCCGTGAGCCTCTGGGGACATCTCCAAGGAGAGGGCGGGGGACCAGAACCTCTGGGCACTGCTGTCCCCTCACACAGCCAGCCGTGACGCAGTGTAATACGTGTGTCTGTGAATACATGTTTTTCACATATATAAACCCATACTTAAATACCCTTTATATTTGAGCCTTCAGGCCGGGAGCACTGGGGGCGGGGCTCTGTCTCCACGTGGGCTAGTCAGTCGGCACCGCCCCCCCACCCCGCCAGGGAGCAAGGGTCCCCCCAGGCAGGGAGAATCCCCAGCTAATCACCAGGGCACCAGGACATGGGAGTTCTGGCCCCACCGCGTCACTAACGGCCTGCAGGACCTTGAGCAGGTCACTCCACGGGCCGTGGCCTCGGGCTGGCGTTGTGCAATGAGTGCAGGGCTACGGGTGCAAGCTAGGAGCTCTATCCCACAGGCCTACGGCTGCACAGTACTTTAAAGTTAGGACATTTCATTGTAAAACTTAAATATCTGGCTTCTCTTTAAGCAAAGAAGAAGGAGGCGCTTTGGCACACACGTGCTTCCTTCCCGCTCCGTGGGCTGTGCGGCCCAGCCCCCGACCCCTCCCCGGGCCCCACATTTGTACCCCCCCCACCCGGGGGCTCTCGCGGGTGGCACAGGCCTGGACGCGCACCCGGGCGGTCTCCGTGACCCCGGCCAGAGCGGGGATTCCGAACCACACTGCCCCGCGCCCCACACAACGTTGACCCTCTGCTGAAGAAAATGTGCCCTTGGCTTTGGGGAAGCAGAGTCGCTCAGACCCAGCCCACAGGAGAAACTCCACTTTGGGAGAAAATATGTATCCTATCTCTTCCTCGAGGAGTTCAACCCTAACAGCGTCTGGCTGCACGGCTAACCCCATGGGAGCGAAGCCAGGAATTTCTTGCACGCCGCGGGCCAGGCGGGCCAACACGGACGGGCTTTGCACGCCTCCACGCCGTCCCGCTGCCAGACCGCGGTCCTGATGTCTCCCCGTGGGGCTCCAGGGTGTGCCCGGGCTATGATCTCAGCTGCACGGGGCCACTCTGGCACCCCGGATGCGGTGGCCTGCAGGGGACCAGGCTCTGCAGACCGTGCTCTGGGCGCCAGGCCCCCGGCCCACACGGGCCCCATGAGCTGGGGCCGGAAAGATGATACAGCTCTTTGAACCTCCGAAGGGACTCTTGGTTGTTTAGAATATTTTCATAATTGCATTTTACAGGACTTGTGCTCTGGGGCTTTTTTAGTGAAGAACAACAACTGGAAGGTGAACCTTCAAAACCTCTATATGGGAAGAAAAAGAACCGCTCTGCGAGTACATTACTTTTCCATCCGCTTGCAACCCAGTTTGGCTGGTATATTTTCTCCTCCAGTAGAAATCCCTGAGAGCACAGGGTGCCCAGGCATTTCTGACCCCAAGTCCCCCTGCATTCCCAGCCCTCAGCCCTGGCACATTGCCCCGGCGTGAGGACGCAGCCAGATCCCCACGTTCCGGAGCCAGATGGAGCCGCCATGTCCCTGAGCTGCCGCGTCACCACGGACTGTGCCCATCCGCAGTCAATCCCCGTGTCCTGGGGCCAAGGCCCTCTCTCTGTCCCCATCTTAATCCCTTTTGAGATTGCTATGCAAGCTGGAAATCTTCAAGAGCTGAGTGTTTGATGTGTAGTGTTTACCGCGGACGGGGCCTGTGGGGCACGTGGAACCCTCCGACAGCCACGGCTATTCTCGGGGGGCTGTGGGGTCGCGGGGAAGTGCTGGGAGGGTTCCACGCAGAGGCTGACCTGCCCTCACGTCTCGGGGCGGATACTGGGAGCATATGGATTGCCCGGTGTAGCATAGTGGAAGGTGAGTCTAAGCTGGGTTTTGGTGCCTGGAGTAAAGGGAAATAATGTTCTCCAGTTGCATGCATTATTGATGGCATGTTGTAAATTTTTAAACAAAATAAATAATGTATTTAGAGAAGTGTCATTTTTATGACTTTACCAACTGGATAGTTTAAAGTTACCAAAACAACGTGAAAATACTTTTTTTAGAAATGAGCATACTGAAGAGACAATAAATTTTGACTTCTAAACCCCTCTTACTGTGTCATGTGTTATTGTGGTGACTCGAGTCCGAGCTCTGGAAGAAGGGGGGGCCGGGAGGAGGCGGGACCTCCTGTCCTTCATGCCTACATCCGCTTGGTGGGGATGTGTGCGCGCACGTTGGGAGGAACGGGACGTGGGTAGGAAAGAGAGGGCAGGTGATCCCGTCCCCAGGAAGGTGGCCATCTGCTTAGGTGCACAGCAACCCCACACCCATGCCTGCTCAGGAAAGACCCCAAGGCCAGGAGCATAGATCTTCTCTGTGCAGCTTTGTCCTCTGCATCCAGAGCTCTGCCAATGAAGCTGCACCCACAGCACACATTTCGCAAGGTCTCAGAATCATTTTCCAGACTTGCTGATGTCATTTGATTTGATTCGGCTCATTGACCATCAACTATGGAGGTAGCAGGGCGCTGGGCTCTGGGGACACAGAATGCCAGACAGAAGGTCTCATGCTCTGGGGTAGAGTGCTGGGCAGTGGGAAAGACAGCTGTGCGCTTCACACCACATCGGCTCCGGGGTCCCCGTGCAGTCCCAGTCTGGGTTTGAGGCTGGGACTGCAACGAGAAGGGTGCCCAGGCATTTCTGACCCCAAGTCCCCCTGCATTCCCAGCCCTCAGCCCTGGCACATTGCCCCGGCGTGAGGACGCAGCCAAATCCCCATGTTCCGGAGCCAGACGGAGCCGCCGTGTCCCTGAGCCGCCGCATCACCACGGACTGTGCCCATCCGCAGTCGATCCCCGTGTCCCGGGGCAAAGGCCCTCTCCCCGTCCCCATTTCAGAGAGTCGGCCACCCAGAAAACGCAGACGCAGGGCAAGGGTGCCTCTGGAGCATCAGCACTGGGGGGACAGACACAGCCCCGCCTGGCCCCCAGGGATTGGCCGCTGAAGCCAGCTGTGACCGACTGCCCCCCAGGACAGTCCTTCCTCCCCCTGGAGAGACCAGCCACCTCTGGGGCAGCGGAGAAGGAGGCGCCGGGGGAGGCTGGGCTCCGGCCCCAGGAAGGGCAGACCCCGCAGAAGGCTTGACAAACGGGACGGAGCCACACATTTAGGGAAGGGGACTGGGGGTCTTGGACGGCTTTCAAAGGCGACTATAAACCTCCTGAAATCTTAGGCAAAATTATATGTTTTTGTGTTTGTGTGTGTGTTTCTGAGGAAAGGATCTGTGGCTTTTCCTATTTTCAAAGGGCTTTGCTATCCCACAATTATGGAATATTTTCTTACATTTTATGGTAAAGGGAACTTTTTTAAAAAGTACAAGATTTCTACTCTTCATCTTAAAACCGCTTCCCTGGGCCCTTCTAACACCTGTCAGGAGTAAGTGAGCCCCACAGACAGCATCTGGGAAGCAGAGGCTTATTTTTAAAAATCGGTCCCATCTTCTAAGATTTGAAGGAAAAAGCTCACATATTAATTGTCTTTAAAGAAAAGAAACAGAATCAGGGGTATCCATGACCAGGTGGCTTAATTTTTATCACCTTGGGACACCAAATTCATTAAAAGTTTCTATTTAGAACCACGATCCCGTCCGCCTTACAAATCCCAGCAGCTCCCCAGTTTCCAGACTCCCACAAATCAGCTGCCTTCTAGATAATTTGTACGTTTCACTACATTTAAATGAAATGCCATCTGGATGACCTGGAAAGGCAGCCTAACCTGTGTGTCCACCTCCGGGGTGTGCTGTGGGGAGGCGGTGACGTGTGTCATTTCAAGGGCGAGTTACATAAGCCCAAGGCTGGTCGGAGCTCTGCAGCCGCTCCAGCACCCCGGGCCCAAGCGGGGACCTTAGCCCCCAACTTCGGGGAGGAGCTGTGGGAAGTGAGGACACAGAGATACGCTCCAAAGTGCGCAGACGCCCGCTGCCTGAGCGAGGTCCTCCCCACAGGGCAGAACCCGCAACGCGTCACCTGCACCCTCGGTGGCCAGAGTCCCCTCCACACCCTCGTCCCCTCCTCGAGCGTCCCGTCCTGACCACCACATTGCCCACTCTGCCCTCTCCCCTCCGGGCGTCCCCATGAAAAGCCTCACAGCCAGCTCGAGCCCAGGTGATCGAAATTCGCTAGATGGGGCCAGATCCAGGGTCCCTGACGGACCCTCCAGTTTCAGACCTGAGCGGACCACGCTGTGCTCCTGGAGCACCTCTTCCTCCTGGGACGGAGGCCTGGAGAGTCCGATCAGAGTCTGAAAGTCAGATGGGATGTTCAGTATCATGTGTTTCCATGGTTTCTGTGCGTTCCCGGCTTCCCAGAGTTCTCCTCTGCAGTTCTGATAAAAGCTAGATGTGTGCTCACCGGGGAGAGGCACCACACATGCCCAGGCCCAGCACTTCCTCAGGCTAACGGACCCCACCGAGGCGTGTGGGGCCCGGGGACAGTGTGGGCACTGGAAGGTGTGAGTGCCTTGCGGGGTCCCGGCATCTCTCTGTCATCAGCCAGCCCAGTGACCTCGGGCCTGCCCCTGCTCCCGGGACCTGTGTCTCCTCTGTAAACAGGGTCCCAACCATCCCCAGCTGTGTGTGAAAGGCCCAGCCGAGGGGACAAGGTTAGGACCCTATGGGACAGCAGAGCCCGCCACGCCCAGGCTTATGGATGTGCGGCCTGAAGACACGACCTCCCCTCGCCCTCCTCGACCCAGTGAGTTTTCCTCTGGTGTAAACAGAGATTTTCACATTCCAGACAGTTATCACAAAGCTTTCCCAACGTTCCAGGTGACGTTAAGACAGTAGTAGGTAAACTCAATGAACACAATCACCAAAAAGCAAGGTCTGAAGGCATCAGTTGTTTCTGAAGCAAAAGATTAAAACACCAGTTTGGATTCAAACATCTGACAGTCCTTCCGTGAACGCCAGGGTCCGGTGCCCACGGAGAATCTGGTCCAGGCTCGCACACCAAGACGCTGCCCTGCCCGGCCCTGCCCCAGACCCAGCCCCGGGAGAAGTGCCGTGAGGGTCAGGGCTCAGGCGGGCCACGGGCGGTCTGCCTCTGTGCATCTCGGCCACCCCTTCCGGAACCACAGCTAACGGGCCTGAGAGAAAACATTCCTTTTTTATGGATCCTTTTTCCCATGACATGGTAGGTGACTTCAGACTGATAGGCAAGCCCTCTCCCAACACCACACTTGAAAAGGCAAAGGAATCTGGGTTAAGATCTCATTTCTTTCCACCTGAATCCCTGGATTGACTTTCCACGTTTCAGATTCTGCTGGCTTGTTTGGCATGAGTGAAGTCTCGAGGCCCTTCTCTGGGATGGTAATATTTAGAGCTGTCCGGGGCTGGGGAGACGCCCGCCCCTGTGTGGAGCTGAGAGCCTCCCCTGCAGGACGCTGGGCAGGCTGGGGGTGGGGAGGGGTGGGCAGAGCGTCCAGGGAATGGGCAGCTGCTGCCACGGAGTCTCCGAGGCTTTCTCGCTGGACCCCGTCCTGGCCTTAGAGAGCTCAAGGAGTCTGAAGGATCTTCAAAGACCCTCTTTACATTAAAGGGGCCGTCCTTGCAGCTTCTCCAGGGCAGAAAGTTCCCAGACACAGAGAGACAGAGCTGTCCCTTTGGTGGCTGAGAAACATTCCACCAGACGAAGCCAGGTTCCTGAGCCTTACCGGTCGGCGTGGGGCCACCCTGCCTGTGTCCTCGTCACCAGATTGCTGGCCCCACCGAAGCTTATGCTGACCCACAGCCCCACCGCAGGCCCTGCATCCAATCCCAGGGAGCTTTGTCAAATGCCAAGCCCCAGGCCCACCCCAGCACTCACATCGGGCACAGCCCACCCTTGGCCCGGCCCAGGACCGTGGGGGCAAGCACCTGGGTTTAGATTGAGGAAAAGCACAAATAAGATCCAAACCCATCTCAAGAATTAATTAACAAAAGGAGAAAACCCAGTGGCCAAGGCTCATGCTCGGGCTGGGCGTCGGCCAAGGTCATCGAGAACCACCCTGCCAGTAATTATGCTGGCAGATGAACCGCCCAGCCTGGCTTCACCAGCCCCAGAATTTCAAAGAGAGCATGAATCATAAAACTTTAGGCTTGGGAAGACACCTCAGAAATTGAGACCGTATCTCAGAGCAGGACCTCTCAACGTCAGCGAGCCCAGGCCCAGGTGACCACGATGTCGCAGAGTCCGAGTCGGCGGGTGGGGGCCTGGGACCATGCGTTCCCAACCAGCTGCCGGTGACTCTGGTGCCCGAGCTCCTGAGAACAGCAACACGCTCGGGAACAGTGTGGCCCGAGTGTGAGAGGGCGGTTCACGCCCAGGACGGGAACTCCCGGTGCTGTGCCTTCAGATCAGGAGCTCCCGGACACCAGGACACGCTGCAGGCTCGCGTTGTTACAGAGAGAGCTTCATCCCGGCGCCGGGCATGAGCCCTGCAAACTCTCTGACTCGTGGTCAAAAATGTTGAATTTTTAAAAATGACTTTAGGGTTTTTATTTACTGTTATATTTTACAACTTTAAAGCAAAACTCAGGTATGTGATCAGAAGTGTTTTTTCTCCCTTTGAAGAATGTTAACAAAATGCTTCAGATAAATAAAACATTTCGTTGGGGTCAGCCCACTAGTGGAAGAGACGTGTGGTCTGTGCCACCGAGGCACTGGGTGGCCTTGGGCCAAGCAGCCCCCTTTCTGTGTGTCATGGGCTCACCGGCGAGCTGTAGGTGGCAGTGGGGACTTCTGAGTCATATGCTGTCACACACTTAGCGTGAGTGACGCCCAGAAAGCCCTCATCAACCGTCAGTTGATAATATTCCTGTTATTATTTCCTCCTCTGTTGGCGCCTGGGTGGGGAGATTTACACAAACGTGTTGAAATCCTCAGCATGGACTGTAGACTCCAGAGGTCGGAAAGCGGGTTGTTCCCTGAACTGGAATGGTGGCGAGTTCAAGGTGTGTGGCAGAGAAGAAACAGGGCTTGCGTGGCACCTAACTGCCCTATGGGAAATGCCTATCGGCTCAGCCAGTGTGGCTCCTCGGCTCCGTGGGCGCCCCCACCATGGCCCCCACGTGGGAAGGGCACCGTGCTGTGACCTAGAAAACCCCTTCCTGCTTGGGAAGATCAGAATTTCATGACTCATCGAGGCGAAGATGTCACCACCAAAGCTGCCTTCAATCTGACCTACAACCGACTGGTTTTATGGGGCCACACCTCACCCCTTACAGGGCCCAGGAGACAGGAAGCTGACCTCAAGCTTGGGATCTCAGGATGAAAAGCAGTGTCGGAACGCTGAGTAACACTCCTGGAGGGTCACGGCATCTTCTAGAAATAGCACTTAGCACAAACCACCCCTGGGATTAACCCTTCCATTCCCAGCATGCCTGGGCCGCCTCCACCCAAGAACCTGCCCTCTCGGCCCCTCGGCGTCTCTTGTAAGAAGGCCTCGGTGTTCCCGGGCACAAGAGGCATTCATCAAGTCAATCAAGTTTCAGTCGAGTCAAGTATCTCATTAATTACTATTATCATTGCTTATTTTCATTGGTGGAACATTAATTTTTTTTTTTTAATTGGTGAAGTTGTCCCATTGTCTGGCGTCTTGTAGACACACCCATGAGTTTTGGCGAAGTGAAGCGCAGGAAGGGTCTTTGCCTTCATACTGGACGATAGCACTGCCATCCCCTGAGGACGGACTCAGCTGATGCTCGGAGCCTGGCCTGCCCGCGGCTCCCCGAGCTTGTGCAGCACGTGGCTGGGGGAGGCCTGGGGCTTTCCGTGGCCTTCCATGGTCAATCTGGAGGCTGTCACTGCTCCCACAGCCCCCCGCATCCCCGTTCACCCGAGGGAGACCCTCGCCACCGACCACATCTCAGAGCCACCTGATGGAGGTGTGAGCCTTCCTGGGGACCCCGGAAGTACCCTCTCCTCAGCTAATGTTTGTCCAATCTCCCACCCTGTGCGAAGTGCCTTGATGAGTAATACACAGCTCCTTCCCTCCGGAGATGTACCATTTAGGGGAGACAGGTGGGTTAATTACTAACTTACGCAAGGCTGAGTAAAATAAACACTTTAATCACCGAGTGGATGGCGCACTCTGGTGACGTCGGGCCCAGCCACCAAACTCGAGTGGCGGCGTCGGGGGTGAGGTGGCACGTGAGCAGCCTCAAAGGGCACCGTGGGCACAGACGGGCGACAGGAGTGTGACCCAGGTCGGGGGCTGCGCTGAACCCCCCACTTGCTGTTCAGGCAGATGACCGCTGACGAGGCTCAAACGTTAAAGTGAGATGTGAAGACGCGTGCGCCGCGAGTCTGTCCCCAGCTCCCCCTCGATCTGGTCCCCTCGGCCCGATGACAGACGTCGGCATCAGGTGCGTGCTCTCTCTGTGTGCATGTGAATGGAGGCAAACGCTAATACATACTCTGCTCCCCTCTTCAGACCCAGTTCCGCATGGCATCATATTCTGAAGATCCTTCTGTCCTGGTTCCTGGAGATCTTCCTCATCCCTCTCTTCCACCTGCGGGCTTGATCTCTGGGCCGTTTCCAACCTTCCGCGCTCACAAGCCCCCGCGAGGAGCGACACTGTGCGTGAGTCACGTCGCAGGTGCGCTGGTGTTGATCAGATGGACGGAGCTGGCTTCTGGCCAAGATCCATGCGTCCGCAATCTCGGCAAACGGTACGGATGCCCATCCACAGGGCTCATGCCATTGCGTTCAGCCCGGGCAGCACGTGGCGCGTCCACAGCCCTGCAGCCAAGCGTGCCCTCCAGCCTTCGGGCCGCCTGCCTGTGGTGAGAAGGGGAGTCGGTTTCAACAGCATTCCTGTTACTGGAGAGGATGAAGAGCCATTTCAGTGCGTGTTCTTGGGAGAAAGATCATTCGGTCTTTCACTCCATATGCACCTAACATCCAGTATCAACGTTCAAAAGTCAGAAGGGAGACCGTGCGTCCCGCCTCCCATTTGGTGGCGCTAGCTCATTTCCTCTCTGATTGAACTGGTGAGGGGGGAAGCCCCGTTCAGAGGCGGCGGGGCTCAGTCGACGGCGTATTTGGAGTTGAGCACGGAGAAGTAAGAGGGCCTTGGAGTTGCCGGATCAGTCCGCCGCTAGCAAAGACCGGCGGCGGCGGCGGCCGAGGCCTGCTGGGAGTGGAGGGGTTAATCCCAGGGGCGGTTTGTGCTAAGTGCTATTTCTAGAAGCAAAAAAGCAAAACACCGAGGACAGTGTGAAGGAAGGGTGGGAGCCCATCCCGGCACAGCTGGGCCTCAGGGGCTCTCTCCTCTGAGGCCCGGGTCCTCATGGGCATCCGGGCCCCCGGTCATGCCCAGCTGCCAGTGCCTGTGGAAGGAGCCCCACTTGCCCCATACATGGACCCCGAAGCCTCAGCCCTCCGTGCTCAGGACCTGCCTCCCCTGCACACAGAGGCTCAGGTCTCAGGCCTCCTCAGGATGACCTGGGGCAAGGGAAGGAAGAACAGGGGGGCTGTCTCCCATGCAGGAGGCCGTGGCTGGGTTGGAAGTCCACGATTATTTTTAATCGAATCGAAATCGTGCAACGGGGCATGGCAGTGGGGACTTGACCTCAGGTAAAGTGCGGTCCGGTGGTGGCCACGTGACAGGCCGGCCACGGAATTTCTGCGCTGGCCTTGGCGGTCGGTCTGTGACTGTCTACTGTCCCTGACGTGGCCAAGCGAGCCCAGTGAGGAGCTGAGGTCACCGCCAGCCCCCAGGCCAAGACCGCAGCCTGTCCCAGGCCCCAGTGCTCACCTGCCCAGGGGGACACCCCAGGCAGGGCTCCACAAAGGCTGATTACTCAACTATACACCCAGTGAGGGGCCCACAACAGGCCCCCAGGAATCCCTGGCCTCCCTCCCTGGCCTCCTCCCTCCCACTTCCCCTTCCTGCCACTCCAGAACATCCCTCCGAACCTGGGACAAACTCCTCCCTGGAAGAGTAACGTTCAGCTTGAATGAGTGGTCAAGCCAGTGTCCCTCCAAGCTGCTGCCCAACTCTGGAACCAAGGAGCCAATGCTGGGGAGCAATTCCACCCACGATGAGGTCCCCACCACAGCCTCCACACCCCCACTCATACAGATGCTGGGCTTGGGACGTGTCGCCGTGAAACAGCCCTTCTTCCCCAGCTCCCTGTCTGAGCCATCAGGAGGCTGGACACATTGTGGTTCAAGCGTGGGCTACCGCTTACTGGCCCCCGACCTTGGCCCGGATAGGCCTCCCAGGCCTCTTACTTCATCCATAAAATCGAGGAAATGTCCACAGGATTTTGCAAAGATTAAATGCCATCATCTCTACAGAGAGCTGGCAAGTGACTGGCCTCCCCAATAGACTGTCAAGTGAGCCGAGTGATCAGATGGAATGTGTGGGGAGAGCAGAGTGTGCAGGATGAGTTCCCCTCACCCCCCAGAGAGGCAGGTTCGGGGAGGGGTCTCAGCCCCGATCTAAGGGGAGAGGCCCAGGCTGAGAGTCTGGGGTTGGCAGAGGGGGCCGCACGGAGCTGGGCACAGAGCTGATGGTGCAGGAAGAGGTTAGTGCAGGGAGGAGGGGCAAGGGCCGAGCTCAGCCCACAGACAGTAAGAGGTCCGGGAAGGAGCCAGAAGGGGAGGCCAGAGGGAGCAGCCCAGGGAGGCGGGAGGGAAGCCGGAGAGGGCTCTGGAGGAAGGGCAAGGAGCTGGGCCTAGGGCCTGACCTGGCAGTCAGGGGCCGAGGGCCAGTCTAAGGGGGGTCTGACAGAGGCAGCTTGTCAAGTTTGCAGCAGGGGTGAAGGAAAGTGGGGCACCTGCAGGGCTGGCTGGATAACTTGTTTGAAACAGAGACATTTGCAGAACAGGTAGGCATGTGCCTTTTGAAAAGCTCTCCAGAGATGCTAAGAGCCATCCCCTCCCGGCCCTGCCCTGCAGCAGTCAGACTGTGGGGTGGCCAGGGGATAGCTGCTCGGAGGTCAGCATGTGTGCAGATGCTGTTCCAGGCTTAGGCAGCGAAGGGGCAGAAGTGGGGCCACCGGGCACTGAGAGCAGAAGCAGTCACCACCACTCTACATGCAAGGCCCTGCTCTGTTCGTTAAGTGCAATTTTATACCTTATTTTCCATTTTAATGTGTGGTTTATCCTTCCTATGTCCAAGCCTGCGGGAATAGTTCACTGTTGCCCCCGTGGCCCCCTGTCCACCTTTACTGCTGCTCATCTGCTTTGGGAACAGAAATCGCATCAGGCACCACCGAGAAACAAAGATCTCCAGGTCAGGAAGACCCACCCCGTTGAGACGGCCTGCCACTCCGCTCCAGACCCACGCGGGGTGGTGCCTGGATTAAGATCTCCAGGAGACGCTGAGTGGTCCAAGCAAGCCCACTCTGTTCACTCTTGTGTCCCACAGCCCACTCTGACAAATAGAAGAGCAGGAGAGCCCCTCCCTGGCCCTCATCTCTGCTCACTGGGGCCTCAGCAGGATGTCAAGTCTCCCTTCTGGACCCTTATCTGTCCCATATCCCTCCTTACATCCTGCTGAGGGAAGTTTGCCCACATCTGGGGTTAAGGGGCCCACGGTGCAGGGAAAGAAACTGAGACTCCGTTGGAGGAAGAAAGAGGGAGAAGGAGGGAATGAGACCCACGTCCCACCCACTTCCGGCAGGAGAGGCTCCCAGACTCACACCTGCCAAACCCACACCTGAGCCCCTGGCAGGCGTCAAGACCACACGGTGCAGAGGAGGACTTTATGGAAAAAATGCTGGGGGGAGGGGAGGGCAGAGGAGGCGACAGAGCCCGGGACTGCACCCTTGCACACAGTAGGCACTTAACAAACATCCGGGAGTGGCCCGAAAGGACAAAAGGAGGAACTAAGCGGAAGCCGAGTGAGCAGAAGCGGACTGTGCTGACCTCGAGCCTCAGGACGTGCTGCGGGGGGAGCCACGGGGGTCCGCGGTGGGAAGGGCAGCTGAAGCCTCTCTCAGAGACTCACTCGGGCTCCGCCAGAGAGCACGGCGCTGCAGGCTTCCTGTCGGCCTTGAAGGGCCAAGGTCAAAGGTGAGGAATGATTTTGAAACTGTGGGAAGTTTTGGCCCCCTCCTGGTTTCTCAACCCTCTGTCCAGAGTCCATGTGATTCGCGCCCTGACCCGAGCTTGCACCATCTGTCTGCAGCCCAGCCAGGCCACGGAAGCCAAGAAGCTGGGAAACTCTGCCCCTTGGTTAATCATGGTAATCATGATAGTCCTAAATATGCAGCGGGCACTGTTCCAAGCGCTTTTCATGTATTAACTCATTTATCCTCACAACGGCCTTGTTTTCACCCACATTTTACAGTTGAGAAGACAGGGCAGTTTCAGAGTCCCCCACGGCCGTGTGGTGAGCGTTCGGGGCTGTGGGCTGCAGACCCGGGGAGCGCAACTCCACGGCCCGGCTCTCGGTCAGCACGCTACACCACCTCTCTCAGCCCAGGGCGCGAGGTCGTCGCGACCCCCTCCGGCTCTACCGTCCGTCCATCTATCCGCCCATCCCTCCCCCGGCTGTCCGGCCACCTGACCGTAGATCTGTTGCTGACAAACCTCAGGCAGCGGTCCAAACAAGGGGGCAAAGGGAAGGAAGCGATGAAGACACGTGTTACTGCGTGTGTTACCACACACGTCAGGCTGCCTCTCCTGCCTACGTGTCGGGTCGCTCCCAGTATCGACCCCTCCTCCGGGCCATCCTCACCCTCACCCCTCCTTCCATCCCCACTCCTCACACCACCCTTACGCTCTCCCAGGAAAGCCTTTCTTCTCTTCCCCAAACTTTACCTGAGTTCAACAATGCTGCATTTCGCCAAGGCATCAACTTCATTTACGGAAGGGAACTAATAGGGTTTTCTGTGATAAATTACCCAAACCAGAGTGACATAAGGAGTGGATCGTATTGATTAGTGAAACGACAACCAAGCACGTCCAGTCTTCCGCTGCCTTGGCAGCCGACCCCGTGACCGGTGACACACTCCTGGCTCCAGGGTGGATACAGGATGAACTACGAGCCACTTCTCGCTTGTGTTACGCTGGCGCAAGTTCACATGTCAGCACGCTACCGCCAGGAGATAGCGTGAGCGCCAGTACGTGATGGAGTTTTGTGTGTCCATGTGGAGCAAAGAAAGGAAAAGAGCTTTGATCAATAGATCACATGCATGGTTGTGGGGGTTTTCAGATACGTAAACACAATCTTTAACTGGAGTTCCCCAGAGCTACACTCACCGCTGCTTCCTTGTCGTTGGACTCCATCTCCTTTACGCTTCCGCGAAGTTGCTACCACGGGACAGGGTTGCAGACCAAAAGCAGGATGAAGATAAAGAGTAATCTTGATTCCATTCATATTTTGCAATAACTGATAGCATCCATGTGACATTACACACCTGATCAGCTTCCCTCTCCTTGCAGGTGAGTGCCGCTCAGCCATATGTCTTGCTGAAGAGTAGCAGCTGATGTCTATGGAGTGTGATGGCGAGACTGGCCTTCCTGACCCCTCGGGGTGGTGGCGGCCACGCAGCAGGATCGGGGCCGCGGGTGTGTATACGATCTGTATGGGGCATCGAGTGGCCGGTGTGGGTCCTGCCAGTCCTTAGCGCCTTCCCCTGGCCCCTGGATTTGCCGGTCCTGGACCCAGAGGAGGAGAAGCCCAAACCAGAGGACCCACTGGTGGCGCCCAGGGGATACACAGACAGCACCCTAATAAAAGTGCCTACTGTGTGCCAGACACCGTTCAAAAACCTTTAGCTGGAGCGGCCCATTTTGTACTCAGAGCAACCCTTGGGGGCTGGTTTCACTTCTTCCCAGGTGACAGACACAGAAATGGAGCACAAGCAGAGTAACACCAGATGGAACCAAAGTGTAGGACGCCCTACGTCACGATGCTTTTACTGAATAAGTTGTTCTATAGAGATCAGGTTCCGGTTTGATGGCCTTAAATACTCTGTTTTGTGTTCACAGTTGCGGATAAGAGCAGCAAGATGACCTCCCTGGCTTCTTGGTTGTGCGGGGATGTGGAGCTTGAAGAAAGGCTGCGGGCCAGGCGGGCTCCCCGGTGGGGTTGGTAAACTGCGCGTGCACAGAGCAGGCAGAGATGCAGCTGGGGTCTGCTGGTCACTCCGCACCGTCTTGGGCTTACAGCGGCGGCGTCCCCCATGTGCCGGGTTCAGAAGATGCTGCGCACAGAGCGCACTTCCCCTGACACCCACAGCCACCAGCTGCTACGAACCAGGGGGTGCAGCTGTGCTTCCAGAAACCCAAGGGTTCCACGGGGGAGACGCAAAGGAAGAGAAGTGGGGGCATGCTCCAAGCCCAGCTCCCCAGAGCACCTCTGCTTCCTGGAGTCAGGAACTGGATTTCTGTTCTCAGTCTGGTTTGAAGAAACCCTTGCACGGCCTTGGGAAGGCTGGAAGCTGCAGGTGTAAATAGAGCCCAAGCCTTCAAATCACTCAGAGCAGGGCTGTGCTTTCACTTCACTCTCCCGCCCTGCATGACGGAATTTTGAAGACTGGTCAGCAGGTAGCCCACATCACCTCTCCATGTGAAAAGGAAGCAAAACGCAAGATGCCCTCTATGTCAAATCACCTGGATCAGACTTGCCCGCTTAGCTTCCATTTTTCTCGCTCAGCTTTGGGCAGAGTCGAGGGGCGCATGCTACTGACACAGAGATTTCTAGCACTATATGCTTTCCATTTGGCAGAACTCCTGGTTGGGTTTTTGCTCCATCCCGATGGATTTTGAATTCTGTATTAGTTACCTCAAATGTAGTCATCTTCAAAGAAATTCACTAGCCCCAGAAATCCGAATTAATCGTAGACTCAGTCTCTCATGGAGAAAAGCTCGTGCCCCGGGCTCTCCCTCCGGGTTCCAAACCACGGCAGAAGCACCCGGGACCGAAAACAAGGTCTACAAAATACGCCTTGGCCTCAATTAAGAGGAACAGTTCATGCAAGGAAACTGAGCCAAATGGGATCGGGAGTTTCTGCTGGCTTTTCCACAGGGGTAGCAAGGTGCGCACCGGACGGGGCTTGGGGACAGATAGGGTTCCAAGAGTAACGGGCTGCTCAGGTCAGAGCTTCAAGCCTTCTGGAACTCAGCCCGGGGCTCCATCGCTTCAGACGGGCCAGCTAGTGCAGGTGCATTTCTCACCAAAGCAGAAGGTGAGCGTCAAGCGCAGCAAGAATCCTAAAGACCCACAGCGAGGGCTTCTGCTGCCCTTCAGACGTCCCCCAACGTGCTCTTGCGTCCCGCCACCCAAAGGCAGAGCCGGCCAGAAACGCGACAAGCGACTCCAGGAAGCAGCCCGAAAATCCTCCCCAAGTCTGACCCTAATCAGTGTCACTCGTTCCTCCCCAGGCGTGGGCCCGGCTCCACGGGGCGAGCTCCCGGAGCGCGTGCAGAGGCCGCCCACCCCGATGGCTGGGCGGGAGTCGACTTTTCACCCATGTAGCTGGGGTGGTGTTCTTGTACCAACAATCTGGGCCCGTTTCTCCAGGAGAGGATCCACCTGACAGTCCACAAACTAAGATCCGTCAGTCACTTCCCACGAGCTCTCCCTCCTCGCCACCATCTGACCTCCGCCGGCCGCGATACATGAGTTTAGACCTGAACACACCGCTTGCTTTCCCGAGAGCCAGCGTGGAAGTCATTCTGCCCACGCCCTGAGAGCTGGGCTGGTGTTCCTTGAAGTCGGGCTGTTCCAGCCACGCAAGCCCCCAGGACCTCCGGCCTTCGCCTGCAAACTGGAAATAGCACCGCCCTCCCCACAGTGTTGTGGCCACATTTCCACGCGAAGTGGCATGAGCTACCCATAGGCATTTTACTTATTATTACTATTTGGATTTTCTGACTGATGCACCAACAGTTTTCCCACTTGCATGCCGGAGGATCTGTAAGGCGGCAGGGGTGCAATGGGCCCAGATTGTTGGTACCCGGAGGTTATCAGTGGAACGGGAGGTGGTTTGGGAAGACTTTCCCACCTGTCGGATCCCCCTGCCAGGGCTGGGGTGCACCACGGGCCATGGAGAAGCCAGCACACGCGGGACCAGCCTGCAGGAGGAAGGTCCATTCCCTCTGTGGGCTAGCGCTCCGTGTCCCCAGACCAAATCTGATTGGGTCAGTTTGTCCCCAGCCAGCTCAGTTCCCAGCATGTCCCCCAAGGCAGACAGCCTCCCTGGGGCACGAAGCCTTGGTCTGATCGGATGGCAGGGTCGGCATCATGCGTGCACAAGAGGCCATGTCCAGCCTTCCTTTGCACGTCCCAGCCCGTCCAAGCTCCCGGGACTGCTCTCCAAAGCGGTCACTGACGGCTGCTTCTGGAGAGGCCTCTCAAACATTCAACAGACCACGCGGGGTTGGGCGAGGGCTGGATGGAATCGTCCTGGGGGTGCTTTGCCCTGCCCCACGTGCACAGCCGACGCAGGATGGATGTGGCTTCATTCCGTTCCTGTACCCGGAGTCCTACCTCGTGACCCGCTCCCACAGCGCCTGCTACATCCCACCCAGTGCATTAAAATGGCCAAAAATGCACCTACTGTTTTTCCCGATTCCTTTCTTCTCCTCCTCAGGCTAAGTTATGACTCTATAATGAGCACTTGGTGTATTTGAAATGATCCTAGAGAGATTCTGTTACTCCCCTTTTCTGTAAAATAGTCTTACTTCTCAAGAGATAATATCTCTGTGCATTCCACACCCTCTATGATATTAAAAATAATATGCCAAGGTTTTATTTAGTTTTGTATGGGGACCAAGTTTTAGCTGAATAAACAGAAGGAATGACCAAAGGCAGCCTAGACAAATACAGAACCAGGCTTCTTTTCTTAAAGATTTATTTATTTATTTATTGGGGGAGGGGCAGAGGGAGAGAATCTCCAGCAGGCTTCCCCATGAACACGGAGCCTGATGCGGGGCTTGATCCCATGACCCTGAGATCATGACCCGAGCCGAAATTAGGAGTCGGACGCTCAACCGACTGAGTCTCCCAGGCGCCCTACAGAACCAGGTTCTTTTAAACAACTGGATTGTAACATAAGAGAGAAGTCTGGTGTGGCTCCCCACACAGCATTATTCCTAAATATACCTGTGACTTATTTTCTTCCATTTCAGTGAAACATTTTACCCTAAAACAGCCAGCCTCAATGTTTTTCTCCCGATGACATCACCAAAGACCCCCACAGATACCCTCCCCAAGCCTCATGGGAAGGGCCTGCAGGACAAAGAAGGAGAAAAAAAGACCTGGCTCGGTGAAAACAGAGGCGAGGAGGCTGGCCAGGAACGGGATTCAGGTGCAAGCAGCCGGGAACAGAGAAACAGGTCTTCACAAACCTCGCCAGGTGGCCCTGCTTCAGCGTCTCTGCTCCCTTCCTCACCCCCTGCCCACCCGCCACAGAAAACTAATAGAAAACCGGCGAAGCCTCTGCGAGTCCCACCGGCCCGGGCAGCGTTTCCAGGGGGAGGGGAGGTCTCCAGAGCTGGTGGCCTTTCCATCCCATTAACAGGAACGCCCGACTTCAGGCGCCTTTCCCGAAACGCAGGGATCACCGCCCTGACTCAGGACATGGGGTGACAGAGGAGAACACCAGCACCAGTCCTGGTTGGAACGGAGCTCCGTGGGGGGACAACCAGGGAGGCCTGCGGCCATGCGTCTGTCCCAGCCTGTGCTCACCCCTGCCAGCGAGGCCTGAGGGGCTCCTGTCCTTCCCGCTGCAGCAGACCTGGCGAATGGCTGCTCTTCACCCAGCATGTATCCTTCATCAAGATTTTCTAGACTTTGGCCACCAGAATTTTGTCATGTCCCCCTGTGGCCATTTCTGGCAGAAGCCTCTCTGCGTTTTGTTTTCCTCGGCCTCACCTCCCACCGCCAGGCGTCGGAATCACGCAGCGGGCCTAACCCACGGTGTCCGCACCTGCCTGCACGCTGTGCCCCACCAGGCACACCGCAGGTATCGTACGGGGCCCTCAGCCCCCCGCGCGGTGCCAGATACCGGTGACACTGCCCACTCCTTCCTTCTTGACTCCACCACTCTCTGGGGCTTCCGAAGACCTTTCCTCCTCCACGCGACCCTGTTCCCATCCATCCGGGACGGCCGAAACTCTGAGTTTCCTGCTGAGCTCTCCACCCCAGCCCACCGGCTGTCCCAGCACCTCTTTTACTTGTCACCCCACACTGACTGTGAGACCAAATCCAAGCCCCCAGCTTAGGATGTAAGGCTTTCCAAGAATTCATCCTTCTCTGCCAACTCAACCCTGCAGAGCCCATCACGCCTCAGATGGCGACCCCCGCCGTCCCGTCAGCCCTGTCCGTAGGCGCCTTCTCCAAGCTGTTGCGCACGTGGCCCCAGCTGCCCCAGCTCTGCCCAGATGATCAGGACAAGCCTCTGCTCTTCTCTGATTCCCACACCAGCTCACGCTCCACTCTACCTCAAGGCTTTAAGCGTCTCAGACCAAAGTCCCCCCTCCCTCTTCATGCTCCAGGTGCCATGTCTGGGCTGTGCCATTCATTCGGCAGCCCTCACAGGCATGAACCGTATACATGAGGACATGAGCGTCTTCAGAAAAGAGGAAGACCTGCCCTATAAATCGTGATAAGCCATTCTGCGTCCCTGTCAATGTAGACACTCCACGAAGTGGGAAAAAGTCAAAATAGTTAACAACTGCACAAATTAACACATAAATGTATGTATAAATGATAAAATATATCCCCCCCTTGTTCTCTAAACCATGACATTATTCCATAAACATGTGTTCATACATAATCATTGACCCGGATAGATGAATTCCAGCACAAATTGCTTATCCAATCATTCTAATAATTTCCAACTCAAGGACAGACCTTGGAACATGTTGGCATGACTTCCGGTTGACACAGGTGTTCCCAGAAGATGCCCCAGCCTGAGCCACGACTTGACATGGGGACTGTACAGTGTTTGCAACAACACCCTTACTAATTCCATAGTTGTCAGGTGACTCTAGTCTCCATGGAGAAGTTCTGTTGACGTCACTGACATTGTTCATGGTACAGAAACCTCTGTCAGCATTTGCTATATTCCAGGAGAATATTCCAGCCCAGTAACACTGTCTGACACTTTGCACGTCCTGGGTCTCCACCATTAAACCAAATCATGAACCCCGACTGTTGGATTGTCATGTTCAATTAGCTGGCTGCATTTTCTCTATCTACAGAGCCTCCCATGTCCTTTGACCTAGTTTCGGAATGCCAAAAATGGGAAAACCTTAACACTTCCTTTTATTTTCTTAGCTTTTCAGATTAGAGCACGAGTGCATTTTTACATAATTTATTAGACAAGGTGGTTGCGTTTCCTCTTGGAATAGGTATACATGTTTCATTTCAAATTTCATATCTGATTTCTTCCCTTGAATATCAGCTTCCACTTTTCCTTCTTAGTCTCATTTGTTGTTTTATATATTCATTGACTCACAACATATTTATGAGCATCCACCAGGTGTGAGGTACCGTTCTAGGCTTGCGGGACACATCAGCCACGACCATCAGCAACAAGAATAACAAAGCTCTCTGCCCTGTGGGGGCTGACAGTGTAGAGGAAAGAAAATAAAGACTGAAGTTCTGAGTGTGTCAAGGAGAGGAGTGCTGTGGGAAAGCACCTAGAGCAGGGACGGGGAATCAGGGCAAGTCTCTCCTACGAGAATAAACATGCGAAAGCTTTCTTTATCCTCGCTGTAATAGCCGAAACAAGTCTTTCCTATAATGCTAATGAAAGTATTCACTCCTCCGTTGGAGCGTCGTGTTTATGAAAGCCGATCTTCAAATGTCTAACCACCCCCATCACACAGCTGTTATCAGAGAGACTGCACAGATCTGGACACCCAGCTGTACCGGGCACCCACAAGGCCCACAGATTCTTTCAATTTACATTACGCATAGTATTTAGTACTCTCTGCTCTTCGCTTGATATTCAAAACAAATATAAAGCTTTTTGGGAAAAGATATAAGGTGATCAGCTTAAATATTTTATGACATCATCCAGATATAACCAAGTGTGGTCATTTTAGACAGTCTAAATGAAAACATCCCGAAATTTTAATGAAAATCTGGTAGCAATGATATACTCTCTCTATATAATTAATTACAATTAAGTTACTATTACAGTGTAATTATAATTACATGAACACTGTTTATAGATACCTGATGTGTTTTATTTGGGAAGATTTCCCACTGAAATTGCTCAAACACTAATAATAACGATCGATATGTAGCTACATGTACCCCTTCTGGACCCAGGAAATCATGAAACCAACCAACTATCTTCCAAGTTCCTTGTGTTTTGCCCTTCAAATACATTTTACAATATTCTTAAGTGAAAGAAATGAAGTGTGACCAGTAATAGCTAAAATTTTGCTGCCTGGGTTTGTAAGTTTTCCCAAAAGTTGTTTTCACGTTTCAATAGATGCATATTTTCACTCAGCAGCATCAACAGCTAGATCACAATGATCCACCTACATTAATGTTACTCTTTTTTTTAAGTCCTAGTAAGTGTTTCATGCCTGAAATGCCACAGAGGTGGTATTAAAGATAATGATAGTACTTTCTGAATGTTCTTCATTTGCTTTATCAATATCTTTTCATAAAAATTTTCCTAAGTTTTTATTATTTTAAATGTTTACTATATGAAACTGAATTATGATATTCTTTTAAATTTTCCCTCATTAATTATTGCAAGTGTTCTTTATGGAGACCATGAGCCTCTAGCAGAACATGATTATCTTTGTGCTGAAATATGTAGATGATTAACATTTTCAAATTTTAACATTACAAATGTTGGCACCGTTTGCATCTGCCTTTATACCAATATCAATAAGCCACTCATATTTTGTTGAAATAATCAAATTGTGTTTCATTCAGGAATGCAGCTTTTCTGATTCATTCTTGCATAGCATCAAATCCTGTTCCAAGCTGGTCTGGTATTTACACTGTATCAGAAGACACTCCCAGCCGCAGATGTTATTACTTCTTCCTTGTTCCCCCAAGATTTGGAAGATGGGTGCCCATGAGATTTTAAGGGACCATTAACCCACTTATCCAGACTGGTGTTTGCTTATAATATTATATTATAAATCCTGCAGTTACTACTTACATAAGAAACAAAGCACACCACAAAAGTAAAACTATAAGTTTCTCAGGAAACAGTAAGACAGGAAGCCCGTGTATCTGTAGTCGTCATGATGGTCTATAATAATTAGTGTGACCTATGTTAGAATTCCTACGATTATGAAATAGTGCCCCTCTCCTGGCTTCAATTTTGCTACTTACCAGCCCCTATGGAGACACTGTAGTATCTTCGCGCATGGTTCTTCCTGACAGCATGTTGTTGCCTGGCGGCATCTGGATGTGCCACTGGGTCTTTGCCTCACTTGAGGGGTGCAGAGCTGAACTGAACAGAATTAAATTACCATCGTCAAGGGCTATTCTTTTCAACACGCAGATGGCTTTTACATCTAACTAAAGGAGTTGGCTAGCCCCATTTGTTGCCAGCACCGCCTCCCCCAATGCCAGCACAAGCCTGGCTCACCCCGAGTGTTCCAGAGCCAGTGGGCATTGGCGTCAATGTGCTTCAATGGACCTTGCTCGCTCTGTCTCCAGGCTGGGACCAGACTGCTTGTATCGTCCTATGTCAGGATCTGCTGACCTCTCCCATGGAGCTCAGGGCTGTGTTTGTCACCCTAGCATCTTAGGCCAACATATTTCCTTACTGGACTAACGAACATCCTCATCACTTTACCCAGTTTCCTTCTCTGAATGTTGTGAGGATAAAGGAGAAAATGTGCACAGAGGGCCTGGTTCATCTTAAGCACCCGGTATACATTAGCTGTTCTCATCATACTGTGCTTGAACCAGACCTCTGGATATTATCTGGGTTTTCCCCCAGATGCTGTTGTCATCCGTGCAGACACGAGCTCCTGCTCCCGCGCTGGGTACGTGCTTTAGGGTCAGCAGCAAACGTGCTCACGTAACCTCTTTGATTTGTCCTTTCAAGGCTTGGATTCTGTTAGTTTTCTACTAACTGGGGGTCTGATCATCCCATTTAGTTATTTTTCAATCAATGTTCTGTTTCTCTTCTTTCTTCCGCTGCTTTCATGTGGAGAATTTCCCAACATCCATACAGAAGAATAAACAGTAAAGCTGTGACCCGTTAAGTTTATAATTTGCTGACTAATCCTGCCATAGGATTGATGAACACTGCAATTCTTACACGGATTTGGAATTTCTTGCAGCCTCTCTCAACTGTCTAAATATTTAGACACATGGTATCTAAGCCATACTATGTCTCTCCCCAAGTACTCAGCTCCCAGCTTGGCCCATGAATAGAGAATGAGATAGTTTTGTTTACAGTGGAGTGGGAGAGTCTTTTTTGAGAAATACAGAAAATTAGGGTTTCCAAGCTGGGAGGGATTCCTTAGGGAAGTGGGAGAGTTGCTATAACCAGCGAGGTTCATGGCAGCCAGTGGGGAGCAAGGGTTTTATAAGCGGGAGACCTGTTTCTGCAGACCATGTGGACAGCAGTCTGGGAGCACCGTCCTCCCTCCTTCAAGAGGTCAGCCCCTCAGCGCACACCCATGAGCCCAGGAAGGGGGCAGAGAGGGCTGCGGGGTGCCAGTTCTGGGAGCCCAGGGCAAGGAAAGGCATGACTGGGGAAAGGGAAACAGGCAAACTTTAGCTTCAGGTCAAGATTTTAAAAGCATCTACCCCAAATACATGCATGTGAACGCTGTCATGAGCTGTGAGACTAACCTCCTGCCCCCCACCCATACCTGTCCATTGAGGTTCTGAGCTGGGAGAGACCTGCTCCCAGTCAGAAGCATTATCTGAACCATCCTGGTCTCCACCCGTGGCCTTCTCTGTGGCTACTCCATCTCCCCTAATCAGGACCGCCCTGAATCCTCTTGCTTTGAGCTCTTTCTCTTCAACCTCACTTAATGTGCCGATTGATAAAACCTGGATTTACAGACCAAAAACAAGCAAACAAAGAAGTGCCAGCTTGTTTGTCTAAACTAGCCTTCATCATCATCTATGGCACAAATGAAGCATGAGCTGTGGATGAGGTAACACTAGGTGTGATGGTGAGAAGCTCACACATACCCGCGTGGCCATGCAGGAGTAACGGGACTGGACTGTCTCTGATTCTGTTCAAAAGAGCGTCAACCAAATTCCCTGGCCTCGTGGTCCACTCCTTCAAGGGGGGGGCATGCTCATACTACTTATACTGCCCACTGCTACCATCGTGTCCCTTGCACAAGGTCTTTCATCTCTGGCGCCCTCAGCACTGGGCAAGTAAGGGCTATGTTTAGAGGTCTGCGTGCATATCACCACCCACAGATGGCTGACAGACAGGTCCCTTACCACATCAGCCCGGTGACCGTCCTCCTCTGGTCCCAAGGCTGAGCTCAGTGCTGGAAACAGTGCAGTCCGCACTATCTGTCACCACCCCAAGCACCATGGCGGCAGTTGGCTGATTGCCTCAAATAGGTCTCCAGCCACAGCCAGGCTCCTGCAGCCTTCTCCTCCAGCTCTGCCCCTGCTCTCGCTGCCCCCACCGTCCAGGCAGATTCACAGTACTTCCTCCCAGCCCGCCCACCTGCATCAGGGTCTCCCCCTCCCCACGCTCCTCCCCAAACATCCCTGCTCAGGCTTCCAGCGCTCAGGAATGACAGAGGATCCTAATCACCCCACACCAGGCCACCGACTGGTTTGTCTGGTTCTGGAGACTTTCCTCCCATCTGGTCCAAGCACTCAGATGACGCTTGGCTCCTGGTGCCTCCCGTCCCCTCCTCCAGCCAAGGCTCCTGCCACTTCCTCAGCCTCCATCATGCCCCCTCTCCGCACAAAGTCTGCCATTCTCTGTGACACATGCTTTGTCTGCAGCGCTGTCCTGCCTTCCCCTCGCCTCTGTCACACTCCCCACACCACAAGCCAGGGGAGAGCTGGTATCCCCGTTCTGCAGATCGGGACACACTTCAGAACAGCGGGACCCCCTGGCTGAGCAGGGCCAGAGCAGGGCTCCCTGGGGCCAGCCCCCCTAGCTGGAGGCTCAGATTCCTCATCACTCACGCCCTCTTCTTCCCAGGCCTCCTGCCAGGCTCCTGATGTGCACTGTTCAGGACATCTGGGGAGCCGGCAAGTCTGAAATCCAAGGAGCAGGTGGGCAGACTGGAGACTCAGGAAGAGGTGACACCGGCTTGAGTCTGGAGGCAGAATTCCTTCTTCTTAGGAAACCTCAGTCTTTGCTCTTAAAGCCTTCAACTGATTGGATGAGGCCCACCACATTAATGTGCTTTCCTCAGAGTTGCCCGATTTAAAAGTGAATCTACACAATACCTCCGCGTAGCATCTAGCTGGGTGTTTGAACAAATACCTGGTCATCATAGTTGACATACAAAATTAACCATCACAAAGTTTCTCGTTCTTCCTTCCCTTTATCATGGCGTCTATGCTCAAGCTTTATGTGTTCCACTGAAACAGGCCTTCCCTACAGCCCCTTCCTTCCGGCGCCCTTCCTCAGCACACCAAGGCCCCACCTAACCTGTTTCCAGCTGGAACTATGAAGAAGCCCTCCACTTGTTCTCCTCACACAATCTCGCCACATTCATCTCCTACCACATTGACACGCCCTCCCTCAAGAACCTCAAAGCTTTCCTCTTACCTAGAGTGGCAGGTCTCAAATGCTTGGGGCCCAGGACCCATTTACAATTATTGAGGACCCCAGAGAACTTTTGTTTATGTGGGTCATTTCTACAATACTGTATTTGAAATTAAAACTGAAAAGTATTCAAATTCTGCACTACTTCCTTCAAAAATAATAATGCACCCATTTCATGTTAACATAAATGACAAACTTTTATGAGAAAACACATTTCCCCAAACAAAAAAGAATGGTTAAAAAGAAGTACAAAAACGTGTATGTTTGCAAATACTTTTAATGTCTGGCTTCACGGAAGAAAGCTGGACCCATGTCTGCTTCTGCACTCAGTCCATTGTGATGTATTGATTTGGTTGAATCCAGAAAGGGAGAAGTATTTTAAGATAATTGTATTTTCAGATCATTGCAGATCTCTTCCTTTGATAATACACCAAAACTAGAGAAGTGTTTATTTCTTAAAGATTAATTGTGACATGGAATCTGAAAGTGTATCAGTGAGCATTTCATACCCTCAAACTTTAAAATCCGCTGGCCTGTCTTGCACTTCGAATGGACCTTTCACTGGTGTGAGATTTTGGAATAGCAAGCAGGAGTCATTTGGAAAATTTTGATTCACTGAGTTTTGCAGATCTTCCAGATGTTGACATATTTCATACAATATTAAAAAATCACGTTTGTTACTATTACCATCAATCTCTTCAAAAAAGTCCTTAAGTATTGGGAAATTGCCAAGCTCGTGGTGGTGAATACAAGTTTTCCAAGATTCTAATTTTCACACAAAATTTCAAATTTTGTCCTTGCCAGGAAATATTGTCAGTTATTCCCCTCGAAGAGACAGGCTCACTTTAGTCATTTTCTGGAAAATGTCTGCCAAGGACCCAAACTATGCGGTCACTCGTTCTTCTGAGTAAAAGTGGGGATCAGTGGGAAGTGGCGGGTTCATCTCCCAACATGAGCTGTGCGGGAGACACCCGCCGCCCACCCCGTGCGCGCAGCCGAGCTTGACCATGTCTACGGACTCCAGGGTTGAGACTCACTAGAGTCAATCTTCGCTGCTTCGCATTCATAGCTGAAGCTGGACGTTTGGTCACCACCGTCCCTTAGTGTGAGGAATCCAGTGACCACGCGCTGTCAGAGCTTCTGCTTGATTTGTGCTAGCGCTCAGCAGGGGCACCATCATTGCACATGTCAGCATGGCCACAAAGACGTGCACAGTTTTGTTACAAATATTGTTTGTATTCAGCTTTACATTTACAACAGTATGATTATGAAAACAGTTTTGATCTTGAAGACCCCTGAGCGGGGTTCCCTAGGGAACCCCGGGCCTCACTTTGGGAACCACTGGCCTGGAGCACTGCATTCATCCAGCTCCCAACACCTTTCGCAGCCCGAGCGTCCAATGTATCACTTCACATTTGAAAAAAACCAAAAAGCCTTTTACGTCAGTCAGACCTGGACTACAACACTAGCTCGATTACTAGCTGTAACCTGGTGAAAATGAACAAATCCTTATCAACTTCAGTTTCCTTCATCAGTAAAATGGGATAGTTGTGAGAATTAAATCAGTGAACGCGTGTGAAGCACCATCATCGGTGAGTATTAGCTCCCTTCCCTGGTCCTCACTGTGACTAACAAGGGCTGTGGTTCTCTGAAAGCTCTGATTTATATTTATATATATAAAGGGATAATCGGATTCATTTGTCCTTGAAGTGAGTTCCCAGGACTCCAAAGTTACACTTGAAACTACATCCTTCCCAAAGATGAGCTGGCTTTGAGCCACCTCTTTGAACATGTATGGCAGTGTTTTCTGAATTATTCGTTTTTAAGTGAGTCCTCTACTCATCCCGTGTTTCACAAGCGTATCTTCTACCTACAACTAAAGTCGAAGCTTCCAGAAGACAGACTCTGTAGAAGATCCTTTAGCTCCTTCACACCAGTGCCGTATTCCTGCACAGCAGATCAGCCCACAATGCAGTGGCTTAAAAGCCACAGTGATGGCTACCGTCTCTCTTGTTGCTGCGGGTCCGGAATACAGAGGGGGCGTGGCGGGATGTTTGTCCCTGCTCCGTGATGTCTGGGGCTGCAATCGTCTGAAGGCTCTTTCACCCCCATGTCTACCAGTGGACGCTGGTGTCGGCTGGGAGCCCAGCTGGTGCATCAGCCTGAGCACCCACACGTGGCCTCTTCATGTGGCCAGGGCTTCCTCACCACATGGCAGCCAGGTTCCCAGGGAGAGGATCCTGACAGAGAGAGAGAGCCAGGCCCCAGCTTTCTCCTTTGCTGACTGAGCCTCCAAGGTTACAGAGCCTCACTCACACCAAAATTCACTGGTCAGCAAGTAACAAGATCCCACAGGTGCTCAAAGGGAGGAAACACTGACCCCATCCCCCGGGGGAGGAATGCCATTCATGATAAGTTCCAGGAAGAGTATGTGACAGGAGCGAAATAGACAGGTGTGGCCGTTTTGCAAAATGGCATCTGTCACACCCTCTGAAATCCTCACTAAGTGAATGCAAGCACGCACACATGAATGAATGAATGGAGAGGGTTTTCTCAACCGTAGAATGGATCGTGGCATAGCCTAGACTAAGTCACGTGAATTATATTCTCTGCTTTACTCATTGGATTCTCCCCCACCGGATGGTAAGTTCCTTGAAGGCGGAAACTGAGTCTTGGGCCCTCAGAGATCCCCCAGTGCCTGGCAGCTGCTCAGCAAGTGCCAGCTGGAAGGAAGGAAGGACTTAGGAGGGAAGGAGGGAAAGAGGGGAGGGTCTTCAGACCGCTGTGAACTTTAAGACCCAGTGATATGGGAGGTTCTAGCTTCAAGACCCCCGCTCTCAGCGGGGAGAGAACTAAAACATGCTCTGCGACGGAAGGGAATGAACATGAATTAATTCACTGCACTATTTTCTCTCCAAGGCCCAGAGCCAGCGTTGCCTGAGGGGTGAAAAGAGTCGGTCTTTCAAAAAGCTCATCTTTGGACACATTTTGTAAATTCAGAAGGGTGCCCCAGAATGTTCTGATTCAAATCAAATAAAAGCTACTGTACCAAATAGTAATTTCACCTATGTTTACTTTTTATATGCCAGGGAATTTTTGCCCCTTTAAAAAAAATAATTCATTTAAAGGTCTAATGTACATTTCCTTTGAAAGCATAATGAAGAGAACAATTCAGATAGTCAGTACTTTTTAATGTCAATGCTCAGTCAGAAAAGGGAGCTTTCTGATTTTGAAAATTAAAGTTACCATGCCTGGGTGGCTCAGTCGGTTGAGCGTCTGCCTTCGGCTCACGTCATGATCTCAGGGTCCTGGGATCGAGCCCCGCATTGGCATCATCCATCATCAGGCTCCCTGCTCAGCAGGGTCTGCTTCTCCCTCTCCCTCTGCTTCTCCCCTGCTCGTGCGCTGGCGCCATCTCTCTCTCCCCCCCCCCTCTCAAATAAATAAAATCTTAAAAAAAAAAAAATAGTTGATGGAAAATAAGAGTTAAATCCAGTAAGACTGGAGGTTTACATAAAATCTGATAATGAAAATCAGCTTCTTTTACTACTCAAAGATTATGAAAATGGAGAATATTTTCAAATCAGTCCTGAGCTGGGAATTCTACCAAATTACTCTCTTGATATTTCTCTAGGACATCATAATCATTTTTAAATGAATATGCTTTTCTCCCTAACACTCTATTCTTGCTTTCCATTTTCAAGCAGCATCTCGTGAAATCAGCATGTGTTTTGCAGCAAGCACGGTTTACCTTCCTCCTAATTTCCAGCCCCTGGGACAGAACAGAGCCTCCTCCTGGACTGTGACCTCTTAGCTTTCCCACCAGCCACTGATATGAAATTATTCTAATCAGTGTTTTTAATGTTTCATCTCTGAATATTTAAAAATATTAATTTTAATTTAATTTCAGAATAGGTCATGGTTCATGTGATCAGACATCATCAGCTAACTTCCCAACTCCCCAGAAGGTAACCGTGGTAAATAGTAGAGTCGACCCCACACAGTGTCCCCAGCAAAGCCCACTGCTTGTCCTTGGACCTAAAGGGCAAACAAGTCAAAACTTTGGGCTTGCACAAGAAAGAGGAAAGAAAAAAACCCTTGTCTTCCTTAAAAACAAAGGGTGATTTGGGGTGAATTTTTTGGATAACCTCCTGCATCGCCCGGTGCCGTGGAGCTCAGGGTCGCCCTCAGCCACAGCTGTGGCCACGGTGGGCTGACGATAACTACTCAGCAGACGACCTTCATCAAGACCTCGGCAATTCCAGATCTTCTGTGGAATGTCAATTTGTAAGTGCGGAGATCCATCTAATCACTCCCCACCTTGAAGAGATCCAGTCCAGTGGCTAAAATGGAAACTTTTAAAAGAAGAATTACATTTGCAAAATATTTGCAGGCACTTAACTTTCAATATGCACATGCTGGTTACATTAACATTAATAGTTAGTGCGAGTCCTGGACTATATTCCTCCAAAACCCTGTTTGACTCAGTTTCACTACTCAAATTAGTTACTCAAAGACCATCTAAGAAAGAACATCATTTTATTAATAACTATGAAAAATTAAACATAAATGTATTACGTAATTACTATATACTACATGATAATGTTATATATAATTATCATAAAGTATAAATATTATTACAATAATATATCAAATATTTAGAGAAGTCAGATATAAAAAACAAAATGTCAGTGGGTATTTATGTGATCTTTTGATGGAAAAATCCTATCTTTTTAACAGGCAAAAGCAAAGAAATAACCCACAAGCAAAACAGTTACAGATTTTATACCTAAAATGGTAAAATGTCTAGATGTCAAAATTTTAACCAATGAAGTTAAAAGCAAATGAAAAATTAGAAGGAAACATTCGCATTATACGTGAAAAACAAAGCATTAATTCATCTAATGATTTTGATTATTTTAAAAATCAGTAACAGATAAACCCGTGAGAAAAATGGGGAAGAGCATTAATTGGCAATTCTTTAAAAGTATATAACAAACGTCAAATAATATTACACTTCTCTAGAATTCAAAGTCTATCTCAAAAAATGAGAAATCAGTTTTGTCAATGAAAAAGTTGTATTTATTTCTTTTTTATTATGTTTTGATAAGCATCTTCTCTGGACAGGATCTGTTAAACTGGACACTCTCCAACACCAGTGGAAGAATATCACTTTAGATAACTTTTCTGGAAGGAGTTTTGCCAATACATCCCAGGAGGCTTAACAATTTCAAATGTTATGACCCATTTATTCTGGTTCTCGGAGCCTACGGAAAAATCAAGAATGAGCAAAGTTGTAGATATAAGGATATTTGCTGTAGTATTATTAATAACCATGAAATAGTAGGCCCCAAATGTTCAAGAAAAAGAGAAGGGAGAAATTAATTGTGGGGTTTTTTCCTCTAATGGAAAACTACACAGCCATTTAGACAAACATGATTTGAAGAATACTCACTGACCTTGGAAAATGTTTATGACAATGTTAAGGGAAAACAGCAAGCTGGACACGTGTGAATAACAGAGGCTTCACCCACAGTGTGTGCTCAATGACCCACGTCTCTGCGTTTATGACAAGTTCTACTGTGGGTTTTAGGGTATGCCCTGCCTTCAGAGTCACCAATATGCTGTATTATCCCAATTCTGTTGCACAGAAAAAAGATCGAAACAAAATCCACAGAGTACTGTGGTTTTTCTCCCCTAAACTGGAGGGGAGAATGTGGAATTGGCAGGCAATTTTACTTTGGCTTAAGACATTATTTTTCCGAATTCTCCATAATGTGTATTTATTAAATTTATAATTTGGAAAGGGAGCTATTTTTAAATGTAAAATAAAATCTTTAAACTGGGATGAGATGTGCTGCTAATTTGGGGGGGGGTTATTTTAGATCTCCTTTCTTAAATCAGATTTTCCTTAGATAATTTATCTAATGCCCAAGCACAGAGCCATTTTGGTAGCGCATCAAGACCATACAACGTTTATATTTATATGTTTATTGATGATTTTCATCATTTTTTAAATTGATAAAAATTTTCCAAGTGAAAATTGAAAGTTAAATTCAATTTCTAATGTTTTTCTTACTAATTTAACATACCTTTGAGAAAATAAACATAGACTTACCTTTTAAGTTAAGAAATATGTTTTTGTTGAAAAAAATCTTAAGCAGGCCATTAACTAATTCATAATTTCTTCTCTTCCTATTTCTATTTCCAGAGGCTGAACTCAGCTAGCTGTATCATAGACCACGTTACCTTCGAAAACGTGGACAGAGCTCGCTTCCCAGAGTAGGGACAATAATCAGACAGACTTGTTAATAACGCAAACCACGTATTTATAAAGAGTTACCAGTAGCTTACAATCAATCAAGCTACAATTCCTTTTAAATGATTTGTATTCTTGTCTTTCTGTCAAAATCCAGCGCATCATTGGAAACAAAGCTGAAACTGCCCTGAGTCCACGTTGGTAACGAGTCCTCTGCATTCTGACCGCGCACGCGTCTCGGCGGCATCAGTTCCTGCACCAGCTGTCTTGCCTCCTAATCGAGTTCCTGAATAAGCTCGAGATCCGGGGGGCAAAGCCGTAGCCCCTTATATGGCCCGTCGCGTAGCTGGTGCTCAGAGATCATGCAGCTCAAATTCCTGATGGTAGCTTGCACTCAGTGGACCATGAATCTTACAAACCCCGATGTTCCAGAGGCGCTAATGTGCCCACCTCTCCGGAGCCTATGTTCGGTGCCAAAGGAACACATCCTCGGCGGTGATTCCAAGTCAGAGCCCGCCGAGGCGGAGTCCCCACCCGGGCTGCACGTGCGTGCTGAGGCTCTGTGGGCATCCGCGGGCCCTGGGAGCTTGCAGCCCACACCCCAGCCTCATGGCCCGTGACTGCCTGTCCCCGTGAGGACTGCCTGTCCCGGTGAGTTCTGCCCTCTGTGCTGTCGCGTGCGGCCTGTGGGCTTTGCCTTCATTCCCGCTCATCTCAGTAACAGGATCCTGTGCGGTCTGGCTGGGCATGCCACCTCTCCCGAGGAACGTTCTCTGATCCTGAATGCAGAGGGCCTGCCCTGTTCTCGGCGGTGGGGGCTTCCTGATGTTAAAGGAGACTCGTGTCTTCAAAACAAATCAAGAAACAAGCCAGAATTTGTGATCTGGGACATAATTGGCCTATCCTAGGAGATCTGTATTTTCCTGCCAGCGTGTAGCTTTCCTCCTGGTTATGACCCCCTGTGTGTGTGATCCACCTCGAGACTGGGACATCCCGGAGGGCAGAATGTGTCTCCGTTCATCCGGCACCCCCACCCCCAGAGTAGCTGGCGTTTTGTGGCCAGAAAGTCTCTAGAGCCATAGGTGTGGATACCAGGACTTGCTGAAGGCTCCTGAAACGTTCAGAAGTTCCTGCTCAGGGGCTGCTATGGCCTGAATTGTGCGCCGCAGACTCACTGGCTGGAGCCCTAAGTGCCAGTACGACTGTATCTGGGACTGGGGCATATAAGGGGGTACCAAGTTTAAAGGAGCTCATAAGTGTGGGGCCCCCATAGGACAGGATTGATGTCCTCGTGAGAAGCGACACCAGAGTGCTCTCCCCCTTCCCTCCCTCTCCCTTTTCTCCCTCTCCCCGTCTCTATCTCTGTTTTTCTACCCACCCCCCCACCCTCTCCCCTGCAGCCCCACAGAGGCCCTAGGAGCGCACAGTGGGACAGCAACCCCTGCAAGCCTGGAGAAGGGGCGTCACAAGGAGACTCCCCACTGGCACCAGCTCTGGACGTCTGGACTGTGAGGACGCACACCCATGGGACTGTGTCACGGTCATTTCAGACGCTGCAGGGATGGGTCACTGTCCCGTCCTTGTGGATGAACAAGCCCATGAAGCCGGGGCTCAGGACAGGTGCGAGCTCACCCTCTGCTACACGTCCCTGCCCAGCACCAGGGCACCCATCCAGGGCCAGCCTGCTGAGCAGGCGGGGACCCCGCCTCCCTTCCCCCTTGCTCTGCGGGAGGTACCACGGCTCCTGTCCCCTCCTGGCCGGGCCCCGAGGCAGCGGGGCGCAGGTCACTGCAGGGAACGAAGATTGCTTTGACCACCCCCCTGAATAAAAGGTCAAGGACCCCAACCGCGCAGAGTGGCCCCTCCCTCGTGTCCTCCGTCCCGCCCCCAGCCCCCTGCCTGGCATGGGCCGTGGATGCAGCAGGCCGGCCGGAGGGCACACAGACACCTAGGTCACGCTGGCGTTCAGAGAAACCGCAAAAAGTCTCTTAAATGCTACTGCACGTCGATTATTCTCTGTTCTACCCCCATTCCACTATGACTTACTGGATTTCACCAAATAGGACTGCCGGTTTACCCGACCTTCGAACCGACCCGCGCGCACGGTTCCTCTGCTCCATCTGCACTCGGTGCCCCTGGGAGGTGTGCAAGGAGCCGTCCGAGCTGGGACGGGGGCGTCACGCCAGGGAAGCCATAGGTGTGGATACCAGGACTTGCTGAAGGCTCCTGAAACGTTCAGAAGTTCCACCCCCTCCCCACCTCACCCCCGCCATCCTGCCCTCACCCCCACCCACCCTCCCACCCCTTCAGCCCCCCACCCCTGCCATCCTGCCCTCACCCTTCACCCCCCTCCCCCCGCCACCCAGTCTGTCCCGCCCGTCCCGGCGCCAGGAGCGGCTCCCGGGGCCCCTCCTCATTCCTTCCGTGGCTCCAGCTGAGCACTTCGGGGGCCGTGCAGGCGCCCGGGACACACGAACAGCAGTCTCTGTGCTCAGGGAGCTTCTGGAGGGAAGTTTCACTCCACCGCACAGCTGAGGGGCACACGTTCTGATGCCAGCCGCCCTGGGAGCAGGAGACACCTGTTGTCAGAGAGGGTGACCCCGACCCGCTGACGTGAAACTGGGAACGGCCGCTACCCTGCCCTCACTCCCGCCCGCCATCCTGCCCTCACCCTCACCCACCCCC